>NC_028456.1:11201504-11349259 GCF_000263155.2 Setaria italica | reverse complement strand
TATCGCACAAAAGTCTATAGGTTTCAATCCCCTGATAAAAAGGCTCCCAACGAGGTGACTGGAACGTGACTGGAAGGGGGATTAAATCCTCGAACCCTTTTATCCCGGTTGGAAACACTAACCGGGATAAAAGGGGGTCTTTTATCCCGGTTGGTGTTTCCAACCGGGATAAAAGGGTCCCCCATGAGTTAATACAAAAGGATAGCATCCCCTACATAGTTAGATGTGGTGTGTAGGTGGGATGGCAAGGAAGCTACGCGCGAGGCTGGAGGTTGTGGGTTCGAATCCCACGAACCGCGCACGCGCATATTTCGCGTGAAAAATCGCGTGACTTGTGACTTGCGCGTGTGGGGGGTCTCCTGGGAGCTCGGGAATTTTTTTTTTGCAGCGCCGGCCGTGGGTGACCCACCGGGATAAAAGGGGTCTTTTGTCCCGGTTGAGTGACCCGGGATAAAAGACCCCTCCTTTTGTCCCGGTTGGTTTATCCCGGATGGATTTTCGGGATATTTGCACCCTACCAACCGGGACTAAAGCCCAATTCTCTACTAGTGAACCCTTTTGTCTCAAAAATTTAGTCCCGGTTGGATTTTCGGGATCTATGACTTTATCCAACCGGGACTAAAGGCGCGTTTTTTCCACCAATAATAAATAATCTTGACCGTCAGATGTCTTTGTACTAAAAAAGCTCTTGAATTTTTCATTTTTTCCTTCGATAAAGCAACTGAGTTTGACATGTCGGGCTAATCTGTAAGTGTTATTATTCTTCCATCTTTCATAAAACCATGCAACCGCTTAATGTTACACGCATAATCCTACACTTTGGTGCCTTCTCACAAACAAGTGCAAGAAATAGATCCCACAGACGCATGCATCACTCACTCCTCATGAGTTGACAACCCTGCAGTTCTTGCGGATTTCCCCTTCCGAGCCCGTGAGAGGGATGTTCCCCATCTTGATCATGGACCAGCCGAAATTGCAGAAGAATTGAACCTCGTCGTGGCTGTAGGTCCGCACGAGATCCTTTGTGTTGGCAGTGCCTTCCGGGCTTGAAAAGAGGCCCTGGTCGGAGGACAACAGGCCCTTATTGGCTAGGAGGTTCTGGTAGTAGTAGTTGTCGAACACGTCGGCGGAGCTGACGTAGAGAGCGGTGGTCTGGTTGCCGTCGCCGCCTGCACAGAGGCTCTGAAGGCTGTCGGCGAGGCTGGCATCCAGCATCGGATCGACTGAATTCGTCGCCGAGAAGTTTGACAGGCGATTGCTGAACAGCACGCACCGGGATCGGCCGATCGTGTGGGCTCCTGTCCAATTTCAGGTTGAGAGCATGTGGGTTCCTTAAAATCTTAACAGAACAGATCACGTGAAACTTGATGTATAATTGATAATCTTAATAACTGCTTCTGAGTGAGCTACGAACGTGTAAGGACTAGCTCTGAAACTTGTAGCAGAACGTAGAAGTAGAAGTAGCTGTAGCTGATTCATGAGATTTACCCGTGTTGGGTCTCGATCAAACACTAGGCAAGGTGAAGCAATGTACGAAGACAATAATGATTTGAGCAAATGTAACAGAAGCTATCCTATCAATGAATAGCACCCGTCTTAGGGGGACGGTTCACCTCCCTTTATAGGGCCATAAAGTTACATTTCCGCATACCCATTATACCCATACCTAACAACTACATCCCGGGCATATCCCGTACAAGACAGTAACTTGACCCCTATTCAAGATGTCGCTTTCAAAGTGGGATTACATTTCTAACCCTTTCCAAGATCCTTATTACAAAATTGACCCACAGTAATGTGGTCCCAGGGCTGTCTTGATCCCTTCCTTCCCTACTCGTTAGCTTCGTCGGGACTAAGTATGCTTACGTATGCTTTCCGCCTTCATTGGTCAAAATCAGCTAACCTCGGACTTTGGTCACAGGACCTCCCCGAAGTCAAGTTGCCGGGAGTTCCGTGGGGGCTTTAACTTCGGGAATCTTTGCCTGCAAAATCACAGAATGGGCATCTTCGTACTAGTTAACTTTGATTAATTGTTAGCTTCGTAAAAGAGTATAATGACGAGGTCAGCGTCGGTGTTGGGGAGAGGTCCGCGCTAGCTTCGTTCAGGGCACGTTGTGGGGCGGTCCCCAACAGTAGCCCCTTCGTGGGCGAGGTCAGAGACGCCGTCGACCGATCCCGCGAAAAGTCCAAAAACGCCCTCAAAACGTCACCCTGAACGGCGGCGCGGGCCGAGGCGATTTACTGTTAGACGAGGGTACGAACGTCATTTGCCATGCAGCGGTTGGTGATTCGAGGCACCGTAAAGGCGTCTTTTGGCATTTTTTACCGTGCCTATATAAGGTTTGCCGGGGGGCAGGTCATATTTTACGCTGTCGTTTTCGAGCCATAGCTTTTTGTTGCTTGCGCCTTCGCTACGCATCTTCGTTGTGTGCCTTCGTTGCCTTTTCTTGGCGGGGCGGCATCTTCGCTTTTCATGGTGAGGGTAGTTTCTGTTTGCTTGGTTGTGGTTGTTTTTCTTGATTTCTTTTTAACGTTCTGGCTTCGTTCTCAATGTTATGTTGTTCTGTTTTTGGTGCAACAGGCAGCCCGCATCAGGTAGAGTGCGCAGATAATGTCTTCGGTAGAGTTGGCCCTTCAGGCTGCCTCTGGTGGTGGGGGTAGTCCTGCTTTGCAGTCGGTGTCTGCGAGTAGCGGAGAGGCTGGAGGGAAGAGGTCAAAGAAACAGATTTATACGAAGGATGGTTTAGTTTCTGCAGAGGAAGGCTCTTCCAGCAGCAGTTCGCCTGATTGGTCTTCTGATAGGAACGAAGGTAAAGGTGAACAGGGCCATGCCGCTAAAGATATAGCAGAGACCGAAGTTCATGCTGTATCTTCGGATGAGGAGGCAGAGGAGGAGGAGGAAGGGGGAAAGAGGCTGGCGAAGCTGAGGAGGAGGAGGAGGAGGATGTCGAGGTTGAATCGAGGTCAGAGACGGCCGCTGGGGGGGAAAGCTCAATGCATTCCTACTCTTTACTTCGGGCGCTCCCAAGTGACTTCGCGAGACATTGTGTCTTTCGAGGAGAACAACTTCTTTCCTAAGGGGCTGGGCAGAGCGCCTGAGAATGAGGCGGTACCCGCGCTCAAGTTTGGTGAAGCTGTTGTTTTCAGGGACCTGTTTACTGTGGGGCTTCGATTTCCCTACGATAGGCAGCTGCCAATTATTTTGGATCACTATCATGTTAGGTTGCACTAGCTGACCCCCAATGCCATCGTGAATTTGTTTAAGTTTTACTGGGTGCAACGCACGTTCGGTGGTAGTATTGATGTAGAGGGTTTTGCGAGGTTGCACGAACTTCATATCCAGAAGAAGAGGACTTACTCCGAGGATGGGAAAGGTGTTTGTGAGAATCATTTCGGATGCTGTACCTTCATGCCACGCAGGAAGAACGATAAAAGGAATCTGGCGAGGGTAGAGCTTACCTTCGCGCAGAGGAACAAGTGGGATGATGCATGGCTGACGCATTGGTTTTATGTTAAAATTGAGATGGCTGGGGTTGGGACTGGATTCCCATTTTATGCGCCATTTGGGTCGATGGACGTGCTCACAACTCCGTCATTTATTCATACGGCAGCTGTGACGAAGTGCGAGGCTGCTTACAGGATTGCTGGGCCCTTCGTATCTGGACGTGACCTCGTAGAGGAGTATGTTGCTGCTAGAGTGTGGCCTCTGTCCGCTGAATTTGCGAAGCCATTTAAGCTCGTTGAGAAGAAGGTGTCTTGGAGCGAGAAGCCTGTGCAGTACCCCTGCTTTGAAACTGGTGTTGAGAGGGATGCCAACTCGGACTCGTTTGTCCAGACAGTGGAGGACATGGTTTACGAGATTTTGGGTCCCGTGACCCAGCCGGAAAGGCGTTCTATTGAATCCGTTGTGAGACACGGGCGTCGTGTCAATTGGATTTTTGATTTTCTTGATATTGTGGTTCCACCTCGTCCTGAAGTTGTGGACAAAAGGCGCCATTGGGGTGCTGGTCTTGAGCAGAGGAAGAAGGTGAAATTTGATTTCGCGCCCGCGGCGAAGCTCACTGTTCAGTCGCAAGTGGCCGCCAAAGTGAAGCAAAAAACCCTGAACTTGGAGGCGCAAAAGAGGAAAGAAGTTACTGTAGGGTCTTCGTCTGCCGTGTTGCCATCGGGGTCGACAGCTTCGTCTGTCGACTTGAGCAAACCGGCACACGTCGTTCCTGTCTCCGTGCGCCCTCCAAAGGAGGTCCCTGCTTTTGCTCCTTCATCCGCCGAGCCTGCCACGCGGACCAAGAAAGGGGCTAATAAACCTCGTTTTGCTCGTGTTACTATTTCAGGTGGCAAGCTTGACGCGCCTTCAACAGCTGGTATCAAGATCACGGCACCCTCTACAAGCTCGAAGGCTAAGGGCGCGCGGCCTCTCTTGATTGAAGCTGGGAAACATGAGAGGAGGGTTGCCGCCAAAAAGGCAAAGCTTGTGGATGCGTTCTCGTCTGATCCAAAGGGTGCGTGCGCCGAAGCTGTAAGATCTGGTAAGCATGTAGAGGTGTTTCTACCGAAGCTGCGGTTCTTTGATTGTGGGAAGGCCTCGGTGGGATTTTTGAAGGACTTGGAAGCAACTATGGGGGACGTTGGCGAGGTTAGTTGTGAGGATCATGTGAGGCTGAAAGTTAAATGTTATGATGTAGGTGAGAGTTTGGCGGCAGGTCTTCAGGGACTGAACGAAGGTCTAGGCTTGAGCGGGCGCACGGAGGTTCTAGCGACATGCGCCGAAGGTAGGGTTTATAATCCACACAACCTGTCTTTGGTCTGGGGGGATGAGGGTGAAGATTGCGGGCGCTATACAGATATTGGCGGTTCAAAACGGGGGGAGAAGGCAGGTGTGGCGACTTTGGGGGAGGTCGAAGGCAAAGGAGGGGTTGTGGTTTAAGTGGTAGAAAGACGGTGGTGACATCTAAGGGTGAGTCTAGGGAAGTTGTTCCGGTCGCCGTTGAGGCGTGAAAATATGAGGGTGAGAGCTGCTTGTAGGTGGTTTTGCTGTTCGTAGCTTTTGTTGTTGTTGTATTACGCTTACAGTTGTATTCTTTGACGCACAAATTTTCAGCAAGCTGTCAAGTCAATGAGCTCGGAAGAGCTCTTTAACTTGGAGGCCAGTAAAGAAGGTATGATTACTGGATAATTTGGTGATGTGTGTGGTGAGTGTTGTCCATTACCTTGTTATGTCTTTGGTGACTTGGCTTATTGTTCTTTGTTTAAACTTGTAGGTGTCTTATTCTTCAATGATTATGAGGGATCAGCTTGCTAAGAGTGAGAAAGCAGCCTCAGAACTTTCGAAGAAGGTAGCTTCACTTGAGGCGACTATTGCTGCTATGTCCTTGGAGATGAAGAAGGTTAAGGTTGAGAATGCGGAGTTGAAAGAGGACTCTCGCAGACTCAGCGAGAACTACGAGGCCAGGGGCGATGAGATTGATCGTCTGGTGGCGGATATAGCGGAGCTGGAGGGCCAGATGAAGGAGAAGGACCGAATTATTGAAGGCTTACATGAGGGTGCCCAGCGTGACAGCGAGGTTATCGCGGGTTTGAAATCTAAGGTTAGCCAGATGGAGCCTGAGTTAGAAACGAAGGCAAAGCTGTTGAGCCGAATAGAGACTACACTAAGGGAGAGGTTCGAAAAAGTTCATGAAGCTTACAAAGTCTCCCTTGGTGTGTTTGGCGCTGAACCTGATGATTGCCCATTGGATGAGGGATGCGAGCGTATGTTCGAGTGGCTTTTGGACGAGGTTAAGAGTCTTCTCGAGGTCCTTGAGGGCTTGAACGACTACTCCGCAGTGTTCTATCTAGAAAGCACCCTTTACTTGCTGGAGCAACAAGGATGCGAGCATGTTAAGAATATTTCCGAAGATAACTACGTTGTGCCAGCTGCCTCGGAGATTGGCTGCACTATCAAGTCTAATGATGTGGAGAATGCGAAGAAGAATTTGTTTGTGCGTATGTGGTCAACCTCCGGGCAGGACTATGTGAAGAGGCTCGCGTGTGAGCGGTTAGCGCAGCTGCGCTTGCAGTCTGGTGTTGGCAACGACGAGAAGGATACTGTGGAGTAAGCTGATGCGTGCTAAGGGGGGGTTTTGACTTGTTGGTTTTGGTGTACAAAGTTGACGAAGTCAGATACTTTATTTGTTTCTGAAACTATGCCCTCTAAAGTACCTATGTGCCAGTTTTGTCATGTATTCGACTTTTGTTACTGTTGTGTTGTATCCGTCTAAATGTGCTGGTTTCTGGTGTAGTGAACTCGTTGCGAGGTTAGATAAGTCAAAGTCGGGTTGCTGCGTTAGGCAACCTGCTGACTTAGAAAATGCGAGAGCCGGTTGATATAGCGACCCGAAGTTGCTTCAACCATAGCCGTATTCGTTGCTATATTTTGCATGGGTTGACCTTGTGCGAGGTTGTTCTTTTGAGTTGGTTGCCTTTTGCCGAGCGAGATCGAAAATGTTACTCGGGCCTTTTCGAGGTTAGGTGACACGAACCTTGTAAACTCTTCTCTTGCAAAGTTGCAAAAAAATTTCATGTTTTTTCGAAAAACGTCACCCCCCCCCTTTGCGATGTTGCAATCAAGAGGTCAGGATCACAGACTTGCAGATCCTTCCCTTGCGAAGTCACAGAAAATTTTCACGTTCGTTTGAAAAATGTCACCCCCCCCTTTGCAATGTCGCAAAAGAGAGGTCAGATAACACAGATTCGCAGCTGGAGGTTTCAGTGTCTTTGATCTGTAATGGCGTTGTATTTACACATTAGGATTCCTGCGTGCTCTGGCGCGAGGTTGCGCAACTTGGTGTTGCCTTTTGCATACTCGACCGCATACATGCGCGAGGTCATTCAACTTGTATTTTTAGGGGAAGTTTCCTTTCTTTCTTTGTGAAAAAAGGTGTACATGGATCTGCCTCGTTAAAAACCTTACCTCCATTATGGAGCCCCTAGCAAGGAAAAGAGTGCAGTCCGGACTCTATGACTTTACAAATGAGGTAAATTTGGAAGTAAAGAAAATAAAAGAAAGAAAAACTATTCTGTTACCTTCGGCGTTGCTTATAGTTCCGCAAGCCGAAGGTAGCATGTACAATCATGGGTAGTATTTTTGTAGGCTATCAATGTTCCAGGTGTGTGGGAGAGTGTTTCCTTGCTGGTCTGCGAGGTGGAGAGAGCCAGGTCTGCCACTTTTTGTGACAATGTAGGGGCCTTCCCATGTCTCTTGTAGCTTGCCTAGGTTTTCCCAATTCTTTTTCCTTTTGATGACGAGGTCACTGACATTGATCTGTCTTTCTCGAATGTGTTGGTCCCTCCATCTTTGGGTTTCTTCCTAATACTTGTCCAGGTTCTCGATGGCCTCGTTGATGTCATGCTCAATCATGTCTTTCTCTATTCTGGCAATTTCGTCCACATCCCCGGGCTTAAGGACTCTTAGGCTTTTGTTTTTTATTTCTTCAGGTGTTACAGCTTCGGCTCCGAATAAGAGCTTGAACGGGGTAAAGCCTGTTGCCCTGGATTCTATTGTGTTATGGGACCATATGACTCTTGGGAGCTCGTCGACCCATTTGCCCTTTTTTTTGATCAAACAAACATTTTTTGACTGCAGTGAATATGGTATTGTTCGCCCTTTCCATAGCTCCGTTTGATTGTGGGTGGTATACGGATAAGAATTTGATCTTCGTGCCGATGCTGGCGCAGAAATCTGTGAATGAGACGCAGTCAAACTGTTTGCCATTGTCAACGGTTAGTTCCCTTGGAACTCCAAACCGGCAGACAATGTTTTGCCAGAAGAACTTTTGTACGAAGCCGATGTGATGACGGCCAGTGGTTTGGCTTCGGCCCATTTGGTGAAGTAGTCTATTGCAACTACTGCGAATCTGCAATTTCCTTGTGCTATTGGCAGCGGACCAACTAGGTCCATGCCCCATCTCTAGAGAGGCCACGAAGGTGGGATGAGCTGGATAGGGAGCGAGGGTGCATGCGTCTACCTTGCTGTCTTCTGGCAGGCCTCACAGCTTCGTACGAGCAAGTGTGCGTCCGTGTGGACTGATGGCCAGTAGAATCCCTATCGGATTGCTTTCCCTGCTAGAGCCCTTGAGCCAATGTGGGTTTCGCAAAAACCACTGTGTATTTCTTTGAGCAGTTCACTGCCTGTTTCATAATCGACACAGCGAAGCCACGGTGTTGAAATGCCTGTTTTGTAGAGCTGCCCCTCGATAATTGCGTAGCCCCTTGCCCTTTGCTTTAGGCGCGTACGTTCGGCCTCGTTCTGAGGTTCGAAGTGACCTCTAAGGAAAGCCATTATGCTCGCGCGCCAGTCGTAACGCTGGATGGCGTTGACGGGGGCTGGAGCTTCTTCTTTGATCGAAGGTGAGGTTATGACTTTGTAGAATGTGTCGGGTGGGACTGGCTCGCCTTCTGCTGCTTCTTTTGCAAGCTTGTCCGCGTTGTCATTTAGTGCTCTTGGTATATTTTTGACATCAAACCCCAGAAATTGCTTCTCCATGGCTCGGACTGCCTCAAGGTATTTAACGAGCTCTAGCTCTTTGGCCTCGCTATCTTTCTCGATGTGATCACGGATTACCTTCGAGTGCGTTCTGATGATGAATGTTTGTTGCCCTATGGCTTTCATTTTCCTTAAGGCCAGCAGCAATCCCTCATACTCTATGGTGTTGTTGGTTGACTTCGCGGTTGGTGGGAAATCTAGCCTCGCTGCATACTTGATTTTGACACCTGTTGGTGATGTGACCACTGCTGCGACGCCTGTCCCTTTGCAGCACCAAGCCCCATTGTAGTGGATGACCCATGGTCTTTCAAGCTGTTTTGGCTCCTGCTTTGGCGAGGTCCAATCGACCACGAAATCAGCCAGTACTTGGGATTCTATAGCTGTGCGCCTTTCAAAGTCGACAACGAACTCTGAGAGTTCAGATGCCCATTCGGCGATACGGCTAGAAGCTTCCCTGTTTGAGGAAAGATCATGAAGAGGTTGGCTGGTTACAATGACTATTCTGTGCATCTCGAAGTAGTGTCACAGTTTTCGCGCTGCCATAACAACTGCGTATGTGATTTTCTCAAGTTCAAAGTAGTGTAGCTTTGAGCCGCTCAGGGCTTCGGATGCGAAGTAAACTGGTATTTGCCTAGTTTTGCCTTCGATTTCTTTTTCTTGAATCAACGCAGCGCTTACAACTGTTGCTGAGGCTGGGACGTACAATAGCAGTGGTGATTTGGGCTCTGGCGGGCATAGCTTTGTCATAGATTGCAGGTACTCTTTGAGGTCTTGGAATGCTTTGCTTTGCTCATGTCCCCATTCAAGTATTTTGGAGCTTCGGAGTGCTTTGAAGAAGGGGAGGCTTCGCTCTGCCGCTCTTGGAATGAAATGGTTTAGCGCAGCAACCCTACCCGTGAGCCGTTGGACTTGTTTGAGCGAAGTTGGCTCTGACATATTAGCTAGCGCCTTGATTTTATCTTGGTTGGCCTTGATGCCTTTTGTCGTTACCAGGCAGCCTAGGATCTTTCCTCTTTGGACCCCGAATACACAATTTTCTGGGTTTAGCTTTAGGTTGGCTGACCTCAGGTTAGCGAATGTTTCTGTGAGATCCAGAATGTGGTTGCTTCGTTTGGTGCTTTTGACGACGATATCATCCACATAAGCCAGGATATTACGCCAAAGCTAGTTGTCCAGGACTGTTGCCGTCATCCTTGAGAATGTTTGGCCTGCATTCTTTAGCCCCTCTGGCATACGCACGAAGCAGAACATTCCAAAAGGTGTCACGAAGCTTGTTTTGCCTTCGTCCTCCTTCTTGATTCTGATCTGGTGGTACCTCGAGAAGAGGTCAAGTAGCGAGAGCATTTCACTGTTTGCAGCGTCATCCACTACCTTGTCAATCCTCTCGAGAGGGTAATCATCTTTTGGGCAGGCCTTGTTGAGGTCTGTGAAGTCTATACACATTCTCCATTTGTCATTTTTCTTTTTACTGGTACTGTGTTAGCTAACCAGTCAGGGTACTGGATTGTCCTGATTACGTTAGCTTCGAGGAGCCTGTCAACTTCGGCCTTTACGGCTTGGACCTTTTCGTCGAATATTTTTCTTAGCTTTTGCTTCTTTGGCCTAGCTCCTTGCCTGATGTCGAGGCTGTGCTCGATGATTTCCCTATCCACTCCTTTGAGATCACCTGCGGACCAAGCGAAGATGTCTTTGTTCTTGTTGAGGCACTTGATGAGGTTGTGTTCTTCTTCAGGGTCGAGGTTGGCTCCAATTGTTACGAACCTGTCTGCGATGTACCCGTCTAGGAGTACCCGCTTTGTTTCGCCGTCAGCACTGATCTTTATTTTTTCTTTGTCCCACTTGGGCTCGTTGTGGGTCTTTTGCTTTGCTGAGCTTTCGGCTTCGTTTGATGAGGCTAGGTGGTGGACATTTTTTTTGCCCTTCGTTTGATGAGGCTAGGTGGTGGACATTTTTTTTGCCCGGAGCTACCCCTCTTTCTATATTCCTTGCCATTTGCTGATCACCGTACTCTGTTATGACCCCCTTGAGCGCGGGTATTTTCATGCATAGGTATAGTTGCCTAATTGTTGCATCCACTTTGGTGATGAAGTCGCGGCTAAGTATTGCATTATAGGGATAGTGCATCTCCACCACGTCGAAGGTGATGTGCTCTATTCTTGCATTGTCGCGGTCCCCGAATGAGACCGGGAGAGCAATTTTTCCCAAGGCCTTCACCGGCTTTCCACCGAAGCCGAGAAGTGGGATGTCGGCTGGGTCGAGTGTGTTCATGTCAATGTTCATTTCTCTGAATGCGTTTGCAAAGAGGATCTCCGCGGAGCTGCCCGTGTCAACTAGGACTTTTCCAACTGTCCAACCTGCTATCAGCGCTTTGATGACCATCGCATCATTGTGCGAAGTTGTCTTGAGCTTGAAGTCTTCCCCCGTGAAGCTTATGGGCATGTGTGCCCATTCTGGCTTCGTTGGGGGTCCGTCGGGTATGATTACATTGACTTCTCTGAAATAGTTTTGCCTCTACCTCTTGTTCTCGAACTCTAAAGAGGAGCGTCCGGTGATTGGCATTATCATACTGAAGGTAGGTAAGGAGTTTTGGTTGTTGTTTTGCATGCTGGGCTCTGGTTTGGGCATTATGGCTGGCATGCTTGGGGGAGGAGGTAGTGTTTCTTGAGGCTTTTGAGGCGGATTTGGGTTAGCATGTTGTGGGATTGTTTGGTGGTATGGTTGTATGTGGGGCGGAAGAGGCCAGGTCATTGGTTGCTGGAAGTTGGCGAAGCTGGTCTGGTTGGAGTAAAAGCTTGGGTGTGAGTAAAAAGCTGTGTGGTGGATTGTTTTGGGTGCTTGTGCGACTGCTTTCGCGGCTTCTTCTGTAGCTTTCCTCTCTTCTTCTTTCTTTTTGGGGCACCACTCTGTATTATGATGGTTCTGATGGCCATGGTTGACGCAGTAGAATGATTTTTGCTGTCTTCCTTGACCTCGTCCTCTACCAGAGTGGTCCCCTCTTTGGGTATTGTTGTTTTGGTTTTAGATCTGGCTTTGGTTTTGGTTTCAGCTCTGGCTTTGGTTTTGGTTTCCCTCAATGTTCATGACGTGGTTTGGTTTTGGTTTTGGTTTTGGTTTTGAGGCTTGTTGTAAGGCGAAGGTTGCCAGCTTCGGTTCTGGTTTGTTTGCCTTTCCTTGTTACGTTCCGCCACTCTTCTGCGGTGGTCCTCGTCAGACCTGATGTATTCATCGAGTTTGCTGAAGAGAACACTCATCGTTTTGGGCTCTTTCCTTGATAGCTTCGACGCTGTTGGGCCAGGGGTGAGGCCCGCGATGCACGCGGATATTGCTACGGATTCCTCAATGTGCGGTGCTTGAGAACGAAGGTAGACATATATTCTTACATATTCTACGAGTGGCTCCTTGTCTTTTTGTTTGCATTGGAAAAGATCTGCTTGGGCCGTTTGTGGGTAATGGAAGCCCTGAAAGTTTTGTGTGACCTTCGCCTTGAGGTCGTGCTAGCTAATCACCATGTGTGGAGGGAGTAGTGAGTACTAGTTCAGAGCCGTGCCTTTGCAAGCAATTATGAAGGACTTGGCGAGGACGACATCATCTCCCCCGGTCGAAGCTATGGCAGCTTCGTAACTCATTAAGAATTGTCGTGGATCTGTCCATCCGTTGAATTTGGGCAGGGTGGTTGGCTTGTATGTTGTTGGCCATGGTGCGGTTGGAGCCCGGTTGAGAGCGGTGATGTGGTGTCGACCACGAGAGACACCCCTGGCGAGTGATGTTGGGTGCCTTGGCCGAAGTTGAGGCTGGGTTGGAATTGTGCCTGATCAACGGTGGGACTTTGGTGAAAATAAGCTGCGGTTTGGTTTGCATTCTCATGTGGGCTTTCAAGCTCCGCAATTTCTTTTTGTAATGCTTTCAGCTGTCGCCTAGCTTCGTTCAATTTTGATAGTCTGCTCGAGGCTTCCCTCTGTTGTTGCACCTGTTGTGCTAACTGCTCCTTTTTTCTTTTTACCTCTTCTATCTCCCGGAGGACTGAGTCTAGCTCATTGTCCAGGTCAGAGGGGCCAGTAGCTTCGGGCGCTGCGGGCTGGTGGCTCTGTTGACCGTTAGTGCGGTTGGCAGCTTTGTTTGCTGTGGGTTGTTGGCTTTGTTGGTTGACCTCGGGTACGGGTCTCTTACTCATTGCTTTTGCCCTTAAGGTTTGCTTGACTCTTGCAAGGCGTTCCTCCTTATCCGAAAGAACCTGATCTGTGGCCTCGGGAGCTATAGGCTGACTGGCCTCCACTGTGCTGACTTCTCTCTGTACTGTAAGTCTCTTTTTCCGTTGTGGTGGCATCGTAGGTTGTTTGTCGAGTTAGACCACGGTGGGCGCCAAATGTTGGGTCTCGATCAAATAGTAGGCAAGGTGAAGCAATGTACGAAGACAATAATGACTCGAGCAAACGTAACAGAAGCTATCCTATCAATGAATAGTACCCATCTTAGGGGGGACGGTTCACCTCCCTTTATAGGGCCATAAAGTTACATTTCCGCATACCCGTTATGCCCATACCCAACAACTACATCCCGGGCATATCCCGTACAAGACAGTAACTTGACCCCTATTCAAGATGTCGCTTTCAAAGTGGGATTACATTTCTAACCCTTTCCAAGATCCTTATTACAAAATTGACCCACAGTAATGTGGTCCCAGGGCTATCTTGATCCCTTCCTTCCCTACTCGTTAGCTTCGTCGGGACTAAGTATGCTTCCGTATGCTTTCCGCCTTCATTGGTCGAAATCAGCTAACCTCGGGCTATGGTCACAGGACCGTCCTGAAGTCAAGTTGCCGGGAGTTCCATGGGGGCTTTAACTACGGGGATCTTTGCCTGCAAAATCACAGAACGGGCATCTTCGTACTAGTTAACTTCGATTAATTGTTAGCTTCGTAAAAAAATATAATGACGAGGTCAGCGTCGGTGTCGGGGAGAGGTCCGCGTCAGCTTTGTTCAGGGCGCGTTGTGGGGCGGTCCCCAACAACCCGATAAGACCATGACATCGGTCGTGTTCAGGCCGACGGCGTTGAACTTCTGAATAATGGAGTCTATCGGTTCAAATGGCGCAGGCAAGCCGTTGCCAGCTCCAGACTGATTGGCCACCGACCGTCTTTTCTTCCCAGAAGAACATCCCAATATGGCCCTCCACTCTGAACAACAAAAATCAGTACACGTCACTACGTCGCAGCCGTCTTTCACCGTTAGTTAGTACTCTGTCTAGCAAAACTTGTTTGGATACACCTCCTAAAGCATCGATATTTGAATACTAATTAAGAGTATTAAACATAAACTATTTACAAAATCCATTGCACAAATGGAGTCTAATTTGTGAGACGAATCTATTAAGCCTAATTAGTCCATGATTTGACAATGTGCTGCTACAGTAAACATGTGCTAATCATGAATTTATTAGGCTCAATAGATTCGTCTCGCGAATTAGTATAGGGGTTCTGCAATTAGTTTTATAATTAGCTCATGTTTAGTCCTTCTAATTAGCATCCGAACATCCGATGTGACACTCCTAAAGTTTAGCACCTCGTATCCAAACACTCCTTAGTGTTCCAACAAACTTGACTAGAAGAGCTACTAGGAGCGTACAAAGAGCACTCCATAGCCTTGCTACGATGTCAGCGCAAGACACCACCTCACGGCAGAGGCTCTCGAGATCAGCCTTTATGGCGTCAATGACCTCGTACCCTCTAACTGAGTTCAGGTTGGGTTGTGCAAACTTCTCGCCATCGCTGCCGTCCGAAAGGATTGAGCCATCACATCCCTTCATATATAAAATTTCACACCATTTCGGCAACTCAGCAACATAGAGCTGCATCGATCTACAGAACATTATCAGACTCAGGCTTAAGAGATTAGAAGTCAGTCAAGACAGTTACATTGACAAAGCAGTCATGGAAATGGAGCATGAGGAGGGAGGCGCCCATCCTCATCTCAGCTCTCATGGCAGTGAACACATGCTGCTGCACGATAGTGTACAAATGAGGACATGTTTCGTCGTAGAAATCAGAGGTGAGCTGACATCTCACACCCTGGTTACCGAGGCACACTGAAAGAACCGAAAATACAACCAGCAACCGGGAGTAAGCGTGTTCCATGTCTTACTCGGTTACTACTTGTTTCAATCTCTAGCGACGCAGAACCTGCGTACATTTATTATCACCTCTAACGGTCGGAATGCCCCGCTCCCCCGACGCGCCGCTCCGTCCCCATCGCCGGCGTCACCAGCCCCGGCGCCGCCGCCCAAGCTCTCCTCTACCCCGCAACCCCTGCGCTCCTTCATCTACAGCCCCCCATCCCATCCATGCCCAGATCCAGATCCACATCGACGCGCAGCTGCGCCCGCCGTCCACCCACCCTCACCATCGTCCTGGAGGGAGACCCTCCCCCTCCGCCGCCACCACCGCACACCTGCCGCGCTGGCTCCTGGCACAATCTAGTTGTCCCTGACACGCCGAAGCATGATCTCCCATCCTACGTGGAGGTGGTATGGAGAGGAGCGTCCGCCTTCAAGTCGCCGCCTCTCCCCCAACAACCAAGCGAGCGCCATCTCAGTTCCACCATCTTCATCCCTCCGCAGATCAATTACTACCCTTGCCAACCTCGTCGCCCTCCAGGCAACAGCCCAGGTAGTAAAGACCCCCTACGCCACCATGCCTCTGCACGTCCAGAGCAGCGGTGTGCACATCCTATTGAGCAATGGCACCCCCCGAGCAGGATCCGCTCAGGATCTGGGCCTGATGCCACACTTCGTCGACCAGCCACACACAGGAGTAATGGCTCCCAGCCGGCTCCCTCGAGCCCCGAGCAACGGCGTTCCCGACGCGAGCTCCGCCCTGATTCCGCGCCTCTGCCAGAGGCAGGGTGGACCTGCATCAGCCGGGGCAAGCGACGAGGACACGCACAGCACCTTCACCCTGCTGCCTCTAACCATGCCCGGGACGCCAGGCATTCAAAGTGCTCCTCAACCACCGGCCTTCACCGCTCCTCCGCCGCTGCAAGCGCTACCTTCCTGCTGAAGATAAAAGGGCGCTGCTTCAGGTGTCTCGGCCGCAACCATAGAGTCAGTGCCTGCAGAGACCCAATCTGGTGTCTGCGCTGCTTCCGCTCGAGGCACAAGCAACGGGCCTGCCACCGGGTCAGCGCCCACAGCCTGTCCCTCCATCGCTGCACCGACTGCACCGATGGGAGCCATGTCCACCAAACACCAGCGGCAAGATGGCGACAACCAGAGTTGGCAACCCTGTCCTGCGGCCGAGCAAGGACACTCTCCACATCCCAACCTCCTCCGAGATGGACCACAAGCTGCGTGGTTGGGAGGGGAATGCGCTGGTCACATGGGCCATGCAAGTTCCACCCAACACCACCGCGAGGAACATCGAGGATGCTGTCCTCGCTGAGTTCCAGCTTCGTCCTGACGACATCTCCGTCACCAGGCACCGGCTGGAGGCGTTTCTGCTCCGTTTCCAGTACCACCGACACTGCAAGGAGGTCAACGCCAAGGGCTCCATCAAGTACCACGGCAACAAAGTCTGCGTCAAGCCTTGGCGGAGTCTCACCGGAGCTCTCGGCGCTGCGCTTTTCTACCGCGTCCACATCTGCCTCGACGAGGTGCCGAGCCACGCCTGGCTGCCGGATATCATCAAGCGACTCATCGGCCGGCACTGCACGCTCCAATGCATCGACACCAACCTGCTTCATCCGACAGACACGCGCGGCATCGAGCTCTGGGCGTGGACGGCCGACCCAAGCAAGATCGCAAAGGTGATGTGGCTTATCTTCACAACCCTTCCATGGATGGATCCTCCTCCTCTGTGCAGATAAACGAAGTCCCGCCCGAGCGTTGGCAACGCGGGATAAAGCACAGAGTATTGGTGCACTTGTGGGAGATCCACAACTACTCTGGGGTCACCGCCGACCCGCACGACCCGGACGTGCCAGTGGGAGAGCTGGAGAAGCGTCGTCTGCCCTGGTACTTGGGAGTGAGGGACGGTGACCAGGAGCCGGCACCTGCCTTCCCTCCATTCCAGCATCCTCCTCCACCACGCCCTGAATGGCGGGAGGGGCGCAGGGACAGCGGCCGCTGCAGCGGCGCCCGGTGTGAACACGATGACGATCACCCTGACTACCACACGGCGACGATCATCCTGACTACCACAACTGGCACAGGTGATGGGAGGACGACGACGACGACGACAATGAAAAATGGCACCATGAGAGGCGTGGCCACGGTGACTCCAGGGACTTTAGGGGGTCCGCGCGCAACACGCAGCGGTGAGAGCGCTCTCGCTCGCCGCGACGTCACCGAGGGGGCAGCGGCAATCAGGGAGGAAGGCGTCGCAGCATGAACAGCGAGGTCTCGCTGGGTGCTGAAGACCGCAAGGCGATGGATGTCAAGTTACTCTACAACCTTCAGGTCGGGTCCATGGAGGAAGCGGCACAGAAGATGTTCAACTTGCAGCGACGTCCCCTTGTCGCGGCACCACGACCGCTACTGGACATCTTCCGGAAGGCGTCGAGCATCATCGGCTCCTTCGGGGATGAAGCCTGGTTCGACTGCAGCATCGGCTCCTTCGGGGATGAAGCCTGGTTCGACTGCAGCGACAACATGAACCAGAACCATGTGGTAACACTGCCAGCTGCTCAACCGGATGTGCCTCTCCATCAGGTCATCAACAGAATTACTTCTGCTCTGCCTCCACCCAACTATCCATCCATCCAGGAGGTGGATGATGCCCTGCACAGGCCGGAAGTCCACCTGGACGTGGCCGCACCCACGCATCAGGGCAGCCAGATGATCGGTGACAGCAACGACCAAGCTCCGGCCGCGCCAGAACCAGAACATGGCTGCATAGCTCATGCGCCGGCCACAGGCGGGCTTGCTGACCCCCTCACACTGGTAGAAAACTGAGCATTAGTCCCGGTTGGTAAGGGTCATATCTCTCGGATATCCATCCGGCGCACGCCAAAATTTACATGTAGAGATAATAAACGGACACTTACAGAATCCAAGCGCTGATCAGAGAGACGTCCAGGGCATCATGATGGTACACTTCGTATATATCCTTGAAGTCTAGCCACAGCACTTTCTCCCCTTCACCGTGAAAATCTATCGGTTTTACCTTCATGCCGATCATCTCCCTAGATTTGGCGGATGCCGTCATGTACCATTGATGGAATTCGTACATCTTTGTTGACAGCTTCCGTACCATTGCCGGCTTCACTAGAGGCTTGCCTAGCTCATAAGGCCATCTCGGCTCAGGGGGCGGTGCAGTTGGCGTCTCGACTTGCCCTATGCATTCATCAAGTCCCAGACCTGTTTCTTCCATGAACTTCAATATATTTTCTTGTTGATCCAAGGGCATTGCTTTTACCCGTTCAGCATCTTTCTTTGATAAATGGCTGAGGTCGGGGACTGAACCGCTGGAGGATGATTTTTTTCCTTTTCTTTTATCCTTTTCATCAGCCTTTACTAGAGCCCGTTCATAGTTTGACAAGAGTGGTATCCTTTTCTTGGCTCCTTCCTCCATCCTGATAAAAAAGTTTAAATCCCGCCGACTTACTGGCGGTGGCTCCATCTCCCTTGCCTTTTTTAATTCGGCTTGTTTCTTGAACCACTCACTGGCCTCTCGTTGGATTTCTGCCCACTGTTCCGCATGAGACATTGCCTCAAAGCGTTCCTTGCGAGCCACTTCAGGGTCGACCTTTGTTTTCTTCTTTCGAGGCTGTCTTTGCTTGGGAGGCGGTCCTCGTGACTTCTTGAGTGGTGCTGCAGGTTCCTTCGAGGGGGCCGCTCTTGGTGCCGGCGACGGTGATCGGGGAGGGGTGTTGTTATTGTCGTCGTCGCTCCCAGCACCAGGATGTGGTGGAGATGGAGACCTTGATATAGATGGAAGCGACGGTCCTGGAGCAGGAGATGCCGGTCTCGAGGTATGAGGAGAAGGTCGCTGCTCGGGATCTACGGGGAGCGGTCTTGAGGTCTGAGGAGATGGCTCCGTGCGGGAAATAATGATGTAGCGTTTCTTCCATAGAATGATCCCATGAAGCGCATCTGTCAATGTCTTTTCCCCGTCGCCTCCCGGGAAGTCGAGCTCTAGACCTTCATACTGGGCATCTACTATTTGCTCGACACAGACGCTGGCGTAGCCTGTTGGAATGTCCATGCCATGACTGCTCTGCCCTGCCAGCGTTGGTAACGCACTCCCGTACGCTACCTGTACATATAGCAGAAGTAAACAAGTTGAACTCCGATCTCGAGGCCTGGATCAATTGACAAGATTTCATAAATATTATGTATAAGTATACCTTAATAGTGAGGTTGCCGACCGGTGCATGCAGCTCACATGAGGTCCGTTGCGTGATGGCATCCACGGGGAACCGTTGCTCCTCCACGGGTAACCTGGGCGTCTGCGCATCGGGGACCCCTGTAGAAGCACAACTGCTCCCGAGGCGTTGAGAAGGGCTGGCGGTGTGAGGATTCGGCAGTGCTCCAGATTGCGCCAACTCCGCAACTGCGTCGGCCACCCGCCGATTGATTTCATCCATCATTCGTTGTTCTAGCATCTGCCGCCAGTTCTCCTCCATCTGTTCCTTTCTTCGCTTCCGGCTTCTGTAAGAGGCGCTATCGCCTCGGAAAGCGAACTTCCACGGAACCACCCCGAACCCCCGGCAACGTCCTGGGTGCTCTGGATTACCGAGGGCCAATGTGAGCTCATCATTTTCTCGGTCCACCCTCAACCTCCCAGCCTTGGAATCTTCAATGTTCTTCATGAGATGTTCGGCCTTCTCACGTATTCTGTCATTGAAAATCAGCGTCCCATCCTCTTGGCTTAGGGAGCCTCCATGAGCGTAGTACCAGTTCTTTGATCGTTCGGGCCATTCAATAGTTGCAGGTATGATTCCCCGTTCGATCAGATCTTGTTCCATCTTTCTCCACTTGGGAATTGCTGAGCCATACCCACCTCGCCCCAAATGATGGTGGTAGCCCTTCTGACTAGCATTTGCAACGTTGGTCGTGATCTTTTTCACACCTTCTTCACTCCTCTTGTATTCAACAAATGCATCCCAGTGGTCCCTCAACTTGGGCCACGCGTTGAAGTCTGGAGTTTTGCCCTTCTTGATGTAGTGGGTGTCCAGCATCTTCTTGAATGTCTGGAATTGAGTAGCCATCTTCTTAAGTGTCCACGCTTTGACATCCTTCTCGCTATAATCTTCGGGGAATGTGAAATGCCTCTTCATGTCTTCCCACAGCATATTCTTTTCTGTCTCTGGAAGGGCGTACGGATTATCGCTTCTGCCCTTCCATTCTCTGATGCTGATAGGCACGTTGTCCCGGACGATTGCCCCGATTTGACTAACATACTTCTTTGCGACTTTCTCGGGAGCAACCGGCCTGCCCTCATCTGTAACTTCGGTGATGACAAGCCTCCCTTCCATCACCTTTGTACGACCTCGGGTCTTCTGCCCTTGTGTCGATCCGGAGGGCTAACAGTTTAAGATTCGTTAATTAGTACGTACTAGTAGCAGTGGCGTGAAACAATACAAGAATGGTTGTATATACCTCGCCGGAACCTTCCGCCACGGCAAGTTGTTGCTGCGGCTGTTGTGGTAGCAGGTCCCCTGGCTAACCAGGCAAGCTGTGGGTGAATCTCAGAGTTACCCATAAGTTGTTGGCGCAACCAGGAGGGAAAAGTTTCCATGTGATGACGGGTAAGCCAAGCATCGGATTTGGTCGGGTTTTTGGAAGCTACCATCTGCCTGTGCTACTCGATATACGGAGACACAAAGGATGACTGTTGTAGAACAGTGTAGTGTGCCTTGTCGAACAAATTAGTATCATTGCTCAAACTTGATTTCCTTCCAAGGGTGCCCATTCCTCGGAGCCTCCCCTCGTGGCGTGAAGTTGGATCCCCAATCGAGTCAATTGAATCAATAAAATCAACACAAAACTCGATCACCTCCTCTGTTCCATATCCCCTGGCGATGCTTCCTTCTGGACGAGCACGATTACGAACATAGTTTTTTAGGACTGCCATGAACCTCTCGAAAGGCCACATATTGTGCAGGTATACAGGTCCGAGAATACCAATCTCTTTTACTAGGTGAACCAGTAAGTGCGTCATAATATTGAAGAAGGATGGTGGAAATAACAACTCAAAACTGACAAGACATTGCACCACATCGTTCTGTAGCTTTGATAGCTTGGATGGATCGATTGCCTTCTGCGAAATCGCATTGAGAAACGCGCATAGCTTTACGAGCGGCAACCAGACATTTTCGGGTAGAACACCCCTCAGTGCAACCGGAAGCAACTGGGTCATCAACATGTGGCAGTCATGAGCCTTGAGATTTGTAAACTTCTTTTGTTTCATATTTATTATTCCCTTTATATTCGAGGAGTACCCAGACGGGACCTTCATACTATTCAAGCATTCAAACATGCTATCCTTCTCCTCCTTGCTGAGAGTGTAACTGGCAGGACGTAAGTAGTGCTGTCCATTATCTCTCTTTTCCGGATGTAGGTCATCTCGTTGCCCCATGGCTTTCAGGTCCTGTCTTGCTTCCAATGTATCTTTTGAGGTTCCATAAACACCCATGAAGCCTAGCACATTCACGCAAAGATTCTTCGTCAGGTGCATCACGTCTATTGCGTTGCGAACCTCTAGGATTTCCCAATAAGGTAGCTCCCAAAATATTGACTTTTTCTTCCACATGGGTGCATGTCCGTTATCATCGTTCGGAACAGGTTGGCTACCAAGTCCCTTTCCAAAGACTACATGTACATCCTTCATCATCTCGAACACACGCTTTCCATTACGGTGTGCAGGTTTTTTACGATGGTCTGGCGTCCCTTTGAAATGCATCCCGCTCTTTCTCAGCTGGTGGTGAGCAGGGAGAAATCGACGATGACCCATATAGACGACCTTCTTACAGTGCTTCAAGTACATGCTATCTGTGTCATCTAAACAGTGGGTGCATGCCCGATATCCCTTATTTGTCTGTCCTGAAAGGTTACTCAATGCAGGCCAATCGTTGATGGTTACGAACAACAGTGCTCGTAGATTAAAGATCTCTTGTCTATCCTCATCCCACACACGTACACCTTCTTCCTTCCAGAGCTGTAAAAGGTCATCAACCAACGGCCTTAGGTACACGTCAATGTCGTTGCCGGGTTGTTTTGGGCCTTGGATAAGCGCCGGCATCATAATGAACTTCCGCTTCATGCACAGCCAAGGAGGAAGGTTGAACATACAAAGGGTCACAGGCCAAGTACTATGACCACTACTCAACTCACCGAATGGATTGAATCCATCAGTGCTTAAACCAAACCTTATGTTCCTTGCTTCACTTTCAAAGTCTGGGAATGTTCTATCAATTGATCTCCACTGTGCCCCATCTGCGGGGTGTCTCAGCATCTCATCTTCCTTACGGTCTTCTTTGTGCCATCGCATCAACTTAGCATTCGCCTTGTTCCTGAACAAGCGCTTCAAGCATGGTATTATAGGGAAATACCACATCACCTTCGCGGGAACTCTCTTCTTGGGAGACTGCCCCTCGACATCACCAGGATCATCTCGCCTGATCTTATACCGCAGGGCTTCGCAGACGGGACAAGCATCCAATTCCTCGTATTCATCACCACGATAGAGGATACAGTCATTAGGGCATGCGTGTATCTTCTGAACATCCAATCCGAGAGGGCAAATAATCTGTTTAGCTTCATATGTTGTGGACGGTAATTCATTATTCTCGGGGAGAATCTTCTTGACAATTCTCAACATCCCCTGAAATGCCTTATCGGACACACCATTTTTTGCCTTCCATTGCACAAATTCTAGTGTCGTACCTAGTTTTTTATGGCCCTGCTGGCAACCTGGGTACAACAATTTTTGGTGATCATCTATCATGCGCTGCAACTTTGCTGCTTCCTTCTCAGTTTCGCAATCTCTGTATGCATCTCGTATCACCTGACCAAGGTCATCAGTAGGGTCATTTTCTGCAAACTCATCTTCATCAGCCTCGCCCATTGTAGTACCTGCAAAAGCTTGGCCTGCAACCCAGTCTGGAATGGTGTCATCTTCCTCCTCCTCCTCGCCATCTTCCATTACAACCCCTAGTTCACCGTGCTTGGTCCAAACCAAATAGTTAGGCATGAAACCGTATTTAAACAAGTGGCTGTGAATAGTCCCCCAAGAATCCTTTGAATACTCCTTCCTGTTATTGCATTGGAAGCATGGACAACATACGAACCCATTCTCTGGCTTGTTCGCTTTTGCCACTTCGAGAAAATAATGCAAGCCATCAATAAACACCTTGCTCCGCCTGTCTGCATTATACATCCAATGCCGGTCCATCTGCATCGTATTACGCACAAAAATGGATTACACTTGACAATGGATTACGCGTGAAAATCGATTAAAGATCCAAACAACATGGTACAACTTGAAGACCGTGATCATCTCGCGAGGATGTCCTCAACTGGGTGGCACCGCACTTCGTCATTAAAGAGGTTAGATGCTACGGAAAAGGGGACACGGTCACGATGTCCGTATCCACTCTTTCTCATAGAATCGAACCTCCTTCTTGACATACGTTGCTGCTCGGCGGAGAACATCCTCGGCGAGATGAACACGGTATGCAAGTTCAACAAGTAGCAGAAGTCATCTATGTACAAAAATTCTTTCCTTACCACTACAGAAGTTGTTGAACTTAAAGACCGTGTTCATCTCGCGAGGATGTCCTCAGCTGGGCGGCACCGCACTTCGTCATGAAAAAGGTTAGATGCTACGGAAAAGGGGACACGGTCACGATGTCCGTATCCACTCTTTCTCGTAGAATCGAACCTCCTTCTTGACATACGTTGCTGCTCGGCGGAGAACATCCTCGCCGAGGCGAACACGGTATGCAAGTTCAACAAGTATGGATTTAAAAAACCATATTGAATTTGATAAGATAAACCGTCTAGACAAGGTAGCATCATTTTTAAACCACTGAAATAATGCATACTATATATGACACATCAATCTCCCTCACATTCTAGCTCAAAATACCTCTCCATTTTTCTACTTCATCATCACATTGTAGCAAATAATCTTTCCATCTCCAAAGCATAAATCAAAGCATAACACGAGGATGAAGTAGCAAACCTTCGCAGCACTTGTTGGCTGAGTCAAATTCCCACGAAAATGAGGGAAAAAACTTCGGGCAGCACCTCCCTTGCTTGGGCACCACCGGAGAGTAGGTGAAGCTCAGCTCTCTATCAATGTGCTGGACTGCTCGGGCTGGAGGAAGAAGAAAGTCTCTGTCTCGGGGTATAGTGGGGGATGAGTTTTAATCCCGGTTAAAAACTCCAACCGAGACAAAAGGAAACACCTTTTGTCCCGGTTGGAAAGTTAGTCCCGGTTGGAGGATCCAACCGGGATAAAAGGGACACCCTTTTATCCCGGTTGGAAGCACCAACCGGGACTAACCCTTTTATCCCGGTTGGTTCCTCCAACCGGGATAAAAGGGTCCCGCCACCGACGCCCCCCCTAGCCGTTGCAACCAGGACTAAAGGGGGGCCTTTAGTCCCGGTTGCAATTACCAACCGGGACTAATGCTCCCCTCCAAATTCCCGCCCCCCGGCGCACCCCCTTTTGTCCCGGGCCACTTTTAAACCGGGATAAAAGGGGGTGGATCGAAAGTCACTTCTCTACCAGTGTCACCACGTCTTCAGGAGGCGAACCGGGCGGCCACATCACTGACGCGGGCATGACGCTTGCACTGGAACGTCCCCAGAGTGACAACATGTCCATTGGGGATTTCTTCGTCAGGCCGGAACCATCACTCCACAGCGAGCTGCCGGCACTGGAGGCCCTGAACCCGCCGGTGCAGCAAGGGTCGGCCAAGCGTCATCGCTCAAGGCGCATCTTCGACATGTCATCGGTACGTCGTAGTGCGCGTCTTTCTACCCGGCGGCCAATGCCAGCCATTCAGCGTGCATAGCAGAACTTGTGTCGCAAACTAGGCCTCCTGAACGATGACTTGCAGCCCGTGGAAGCTGCTCTGCAGGAATATCTTGCCATGTTCCAGGGTTCCCTCCCACAGGATGTGATCGCGGCACTCACGGCGGCTTTCAACCTTGAAGACGCGCAAGCCGAAGCCCTTGACGAGGCCATGGCAATGATGGCTGGAGAAGCCATTGAAGACATACAAGAAGCCGTCAAGGTTTTGCAGGAAGAAATCTTACAGACGGCAGCATAACGGCCACGCTCCTGCATCTGTTAGCGTCCCCTGCTTGGTTATGTCAATTGCAAGTCCAGAACTTTTGTGCAGTGCATGCAGTCGCTGCATTTTAATTTCAGTTATCCGAGACTTCTATTTCGATTGGGTTGTAACCTTAAGGCTACAGCTTTGTCACGGCTGCTCTCCATCTACTGAATCGTTGATGCATCAGTTACTTCCTGTGTTGCACGCTTTTACACCGCCTGCGCTGCTTCAGTCTTTTTCTGCGTTACACTTGTATGGGCCTGTTCTGCTTCAGCTGTCTTCGGTGCTACACTTGTATCATCTTCTGATGAAAAGGCAAAGCACAGCATGCAACCTTCCCTCAAACTGGGTCATGCTGCCTCTGCCAAATTATCTGCACCTGCACAAACGCTGCAAGCGACGTCGGCCTTCCCCAACTTGACACAAATGAACATTGAAATACTGTGCTGGAATGTGAGGGGGCTGAACAGAAGCGCAAGGAGAGACACAGATCGAGAGACAATTTCTACCACCCTATACCACATCGCATGCCTCAAGAAACTAAACTGAGCGACATCGACCAATTCACGGCCGTGTATTTGGGAGGGTACAGGCTAGTCGTACAAGCCAGCAGGGAGCTTCAGTGGCACCCGGGGAGCCATTCTCCTACTTTGGGATACCAATCACATCGACCTGACAAACGTGGTAGTAGGCGAACACCACATCACGGCAACAGCCAAATTGCAAGAATAGTTATACTCCTTTGTCCTGACGGTAGTGTACGGCCCAACGAGAGCGAGCAGGAAAGCCGAATTCCTAGCCGAGCTACACTCCCTAAAGCCACAGAACAACTCCCAATGGTTAGTCCTAGGCGACTTCAACCTCATCTACAAAGCGAGCGACAAAAATAACAACAGACTAAACTGAAGGCACATGAGCATGTTTAGAGAGACCTTGGACGCCTGTGACCTCCACGAGATTCGTCTGCAGAACACAAAGTTCACGTGGAACAATGGGAGAAGAAACCCCACTCTTGTTAGGCTCGACGGAGTTTTCGCGAACGAGCAATGGGAACAGGCCTTCAGTGATCATATGCTCCAAGCCCTGTCCACCTCTCTATCCGACCACTGCCCACTCCTACTATCCGACCAAGACGGCCTAAGACGCCCGAAATCATTCAAATTTGAGAACTATTGGACAAACCTTCCAGGTTTCAGGGACACGGTGGCCTGAGCATGGAACGCACCGACAACGGATGTTAAGTCTTTCCACAGACTTTATCACAAGCTGCATGATACGGCAGTCGCTTTAAAGGAATGGTCCAACCGCCTCATCCCTGATGCCAGAATGCAGCTATATATGGCCCTAGAGGTTATTTTGAGACTGGATATAGCACAAGAACATAGGGCTCTCTTCGACGATCAACACGTGCTGCGTAGCCGGCTGAAGACTAGAGCAATGGGACTAGCAGCCATTGAACGAGCGCAAAAGAACCAGGCTAGCCGCATGACAATCTAAAACTGGGGGACATTAACACGCGTTATTTTCACCAGCGGATCAACGCTCGGCGCCGCAAAAATTTCATTCAGAAACTACATAAGGGCCCCGGCTGGGCATGCACACATGATGAAAAGGTATCAGAGATCCAAAATTTCTTCAAATCCGCCATCCAACAACCACAACCGCGTCAGGCAGATTTCAACTGGAACACCCTGGGAATTAGCAGCCATGACCTATCCTCACTAGACGCACCTTTCAACCAAGAAGAAATCAAAAGGGCTATTGATAAATTGCTGAGTGATAGAGCTCTGGGCCCGGATGGTTACACGGGTCTGTTCCTAAAGTCATGCTGGGATATAATCATGCAAGCCGTAATGGCGGCGGTAAATGCTTTCGGTGCAACCACCTCGGCCTAATAAATTCGGTGAATATCATTCTATTGCCAAAGAAGGAAGGGGCTGACAACATCCAGGACTTCAGGCCCATTAGTTTGATTCATTCATTCATTAAAATAATCACTAAAGCACTGGCACTTCGGCTTCAACCGCACATGAACTCAATTGTCTCCAAATGCCAGAGCGCATTCATCAAGAAGAGGAGCATACACGATAACTTCATGTCGGTATGCAACATGGCGAGACGCTACCACCGCAACAAAGTGCAAGCAATCTTCCTTAAACTGGACATTGCAAAGGCGTTCGACTCCATTAGGTGGGACTATCTACTATCACTGATGCAACATTGTGGCTTCCCGACACATTGGTGCGACTGGATTGCGGCAATACTATCAACATCCTCCTCCAGAGTCCTCCTAAATGGGGTCCCAAATCCACCGCTGAAGCATGGTAGGGGCTTGCGACAAGGTGATCCCCTCTCGCCGCTCCTCTTCGTCATAGCAATTGACCCATTGCAGCGGCTACTCCAATTGGCAATGAAGATGGGCATCTTTACTAAACTACGGGGATGTGGGCCTTCATGCCGGATATATATGTACGCGAATGACGCGGCACTATTTATTGTGCTAATAAAAGAGGAGATAGATGCACTAGTACACATCCTGAAAATGTTCGGTGAGACAACAGGACTCAAATCTAATTTCCAAAAATCAATAGCACTGCCTATTTGCTGTCAAGGGATACAGCTAGCTGAAGTTCTGCGGATTCCCCGCCAAGCTCGGAACTTTCCCTACCAAATATCTGGGTTTACCCCTATCTAGGTCACTATTAAAATCAGTAGACTTTCAGCCTGTAGTGGACAAGGCAATTGGGAAGCTCAACAGCTGGAGCGTGAGAAATATGACTACAGCCAGGAGATTGACACTTGTCAAATCGGTGCTAATCGCGCAGCCAGTTTATCTGCTCACTACTCCAAATGCACCAAAGGAAATCATCAAGACAATTGATGCTAAGAGAAAGCAATTCCTCTGGGCCGGCAACAAAAGTGTCACAGGCGGAAAATGCAAAGTCAACTGGACGCGATCGGCCAGATACAAGAAAGGGGGTGGACTAGGAGTTTTGCACCTTCCAAAATTCTCTAGAGCACTACGCATACGCTGGCTATGGCAACAATGGATGAATGAGGACACTGTGTGGGACGATTGCAACGTCCCCTGCATGCAAGCTGATCGTAAGCTCTTTGAGGCAGCCACGACGATAATGATCGGGGATGGCAACAAAATATCCTTCTGGGACAGTGGATGGATTGATGGACAAAGACCCAGGGACATCGCGCCCAATCTCTTCAACATCTCAAGAAGAAAGAACAGATCGTTGCGCAAGGCACTCACGGACCTTGCCTGGGTCACGGACATAGACCTACGTCATCGTGGATTCTCGGTGACCCATTTCATCGAGCTTCAACGTCTCTGGAATGTGGCGAGCCGAGTGCAACTCCGAATAGGAGTCCAGGACACCATTCCATGGAAGCTGACGGCAGATGGGCACTACACCATGCAATCTGCATACCAAGCGCAGTTCTTTGGGTCCACGAACACCAATTTCAAGGCAATCATCACCGAAGTATAAGTTCTACAGCTGGCTGGCAATCCAAGATAGAATTTGGACAGTGGATCAATTGCAGCGTCGGGGATGGCCAAGTAATCCGTGTTGCGTCCTTTGTGAAGTGACTCAAGAGACGGAGCTGCACCTATTCACTGAATGCAGTTATGCAAGGAATGTTTGGTCTCAAATGAGTGCCTCGACTAGATGTGAAGGTATGGACCCAAACTGCTAGATCCCGCATGACACTCTGCACGACTGGTCGACAACATTAGTGGGTGTACAGGCCGTGGACAAAAAAGGATTGAGATCATTTATCATCCGAAGAAATGAAATTGTACCTTTTGTTTGAACCAAGAAATGAAATTGGGCATTCCATTTCCCGCACCCTCTTTGAGAAGAGTCTCAGCTTCGTGCGGGTACGGTTGCCTTAATTTACACCAGAATTGACGATGAAATTGCCTATAGCAACGAGAAATATACGTTTAGGTAAGAGAATAGTGACTACTTCGAAACAAGTTTGTTGAGAACTTACATCATGTACGGCTCCACCTCAGAAAGGTTGGTCAACACATATAGCATGATAGAGTGCCACTCTTCATGGCTTAGGGTCTTGCGGGTCGCACCACTTGCACTTCCGAGTTGCCCTCGGAAAATGCTAAGGCTCAATTCATCTTCGTTGGCATTGTAACGAGGAGGTGGATTATGCACGCTAGGAAGGTTGTCAGCGTAGTATTTTGATGTGAAGTTTGACACCTCCTCCAGAATGTATGCCTCTGCAATGGATGCTTCAATTTTGCACTTATTCTTACATTTAGTTCGAAGAACCTTTTGACATCTCTCAATTGAGTAGCACCAACGACCCTGCACAGGCCCCCCCATTCGTGCTTCATACGGGAGGTGTAGAATCATATGCTGCATTGGATTGAAGAAGCCTGGAGGAAAGATCTTCTCCAACTTACAGAGCAACACAGGCGCCATTGTTTCCATTTCTGCAACCACGGTACGAGATAACTCCTTCGCACAAAGCCAACAGAAGAAATTGCTCAACTCCGCTAGCACCTGCCACACATTATGAAGGACATAGCCTCGAACCATCACCGGAAGTAGGCGCTCAAGCCATATATGGTAATCATGACTCTTGAGCCCGTTGATTCGCATAGTTGCTAAATTCACTCCCCTCTTCAAGTTCGCTGCATAGCCATCAGGGAACATTAACGTTTGGAACCATTCTAGAACCTCCCTCCTTCGGGCCCTCGTCAGAACGAAATCGGCCTTAGGCTTCCTCCACGACTTGCCAGCTCTTGGAGGCGCCATGTTTAGCTGTGGTCTGTTGTACAACGTCGCTTGATCCATCGGCACACTCGGCAAACGCGCATCTTTGCCGAGTGCCCCATCGAGACACTCGGCAAACATGGAGTTTGCCGAGTGCCCCCCGTCAACACTCGGCAAACCCTAACGTCCGTCACGGCGATGGCCCAGCACGGCACGTGGAAGTCACGTGCTCAAGTATTTGCCAAGTGGATTTTGTTGGCGAGTGCCCCATGGGAGTTTGCCGAGTGTTTTTTTGTGGCACTCGGCAAATCGTGTTTTCGCCGAGTGTATTATTTTTGCCGAGTGTTTCTAGGAATGCACTCGGCAAACCGGTCCTTCGCCTAGTGCCCGCAATAATACACTCGGCGAAGAAATTACACTCGGCGACTTTGAGGTTTCCCGTAGTGGTAGTTGCGTAGGTGCTGTGAGTTGGCTCTGCATTATCAGCACATTAGTTTTGCGACAACTTATTTTATCTTGAATGTCATTTTACATAGTTTCCATTGAGAATTTGTTATTCATTCAATTTCCATTTGGGACTGGAGGTGGCTGTGAGGCTTAGATTCTGGAGATGTGTTTGATAATACTTGCACATTTGCCTTGCGCACTAATTAACTTGTCTTCAAGGAATCAGATCGGGTTTCTCGGTGATGTGATTTTGTCTCTGAATTACTATTTTATTATGGTTGAGTGAATGCTATGGTCCCAGGTATCACTGATGGTTCTGAACAGGCCTTAGAGATTGATAATAAACATTTCACTTTCTTTAAATAAAGGGAACTTCATTCCAATATATGTCACACCTGGTTATATCAGGATCTAGTTTCATACACATAGCGATATCATTAGTGATTAACAGCAAAAGTATCATGTAAAGGAATAAGAGAACATATCAGAGATTTACGCTTAATCCTGGAAACGAAGGCTCCAAACTTCACAGGCAGTCGACTGGGGGTTGCGTATGCCTAGAACTCAGCACCATCTTTTCACAACAACTTCATAGCAACTTCTTCTTCTAAGCAACATTTGTTATAGCAAGGATGAGCACATGTCGTACTCAGCAAGTGTGTGGAAAATATGAATGCAAGACTTAAACAAGGAAAGGCTTACTTGCGATAAGCAATTTTAGTTGGTCAATTTTATTAGTACCTGATTACTAAGGTATAAGTATATACCAACCCACAATTAATAGAAACATAACCATAAGCATATGGCACAACCATAAGCATGATTTAAGTCCATCTTTAAGTATATTAATCATGTGAGGGTCCAGACCGCTGTTGACTGTGAGCACGGCTGATCATTAGTTTTACACTTTGTAGAGGTTGCACATCTTTACCCACAAGTCACATAAAAGTTCAAAAGAACTTTAGACCCAACCATGCTGTGTTGATCAGGCACAATACCACACTTCCGAGGTGTGATTGCATAGGGATGCTACGAGGCCTTTACAAAGATTCTCTAGTAAGTGGTAACCCGCTAAGGTTTCCAGATCAGTAGCAGAGCATAACCCTCCCTAGTGGGTTTAGTGTCTTAGCCAAGCCCACTTCCCAAGAGGATCGGGCTATACCCCATCTGCCGCCACCCCTCTTGCGCTTTCGGTAAGATTACCCTAGACTAAGGTTTCTAATTAATTAGCTAAGACCAAAGCCATGATAGTTCTTGTGGTTGCACTATTTTCCTAGGTGGTTCTCCATGTTCCACTTAAACATAGTGATCTTGTATTAACAAAAGGTATAACATAAATAGGTTTAATCATTAAGTTCATTAAAACCACCATAACCTAAGTATAGCAGCTAAGCATAGCTACCTAACAGAAAGATAAACCCAGGTTGATAAGGAATAATCATAAAAACTAGGCAAACCTTAATAGGACCCATCAAATTAAATGCAAGCGTATGCAATAGTGATTCAATAAATTTATTTGGACAAAATCACAAGGACACAATTGCCTTCCTATAAGTAGTGTTGCTGCTCAAAATGTCTTCAACTTCTTGCTCTTGAATATCCTTGAAGTACGTTCTACTCGCATCAATCATCCAAGACAAACATCCAGAACACGCACATGTATACAAACAAAAGAACTAAATAAAAAACAGTACATCAATCATCATAAACAACACTAAAATGTGGTACAAAACTAATCTACACATTAAGACGAATGCGTGAGCGAAAGAATCACTCAAAATGGAGTTAAAATGCAAAAGATATTGCTCAACGAAGCTCTAAGGACTTGCTGGCGAGGATTAGCCGCAAAAGGTCAAGCAGATTGAAAGAAACCGAAGAGATTGAGAACTTTTCTGTAAAGCTGCAAGACACAAGAAAAAGAAAAAGGACAAAGATTTACAAGATCTTCAGGGGTCTAACCACAAAATGGTGTCTTCTTCCTCCATCCGGTTGACCTCATGTGGCCGACGGGGAGTCTTGCCGCCATCGGGCCGGCAGGGTCGGGTGGCAGCACTAGGCAGCAGAGGTGCATGGTGTGCAGGCGACAACGGCTGGCGACGTCGGGAGCGCAGGAGGCAACTCGGCAGCAATGGCTCGGTTCGGTACCGTGCAACAGGACGCGAGGCGGCTCGGCTCGAGCGGTGGGCGGCCAGTGGGGTGTAGGCAGCTAGGCGTGCAGGCGGCCGGCTGCTGCAGCGGACGTGGGCGCCAGTGGTAGCAACGGCTGGCGGCGACGGTGGTGGTGGTGTGGCCGGCGCATGCGAGTTGCAGCGGCGGCTCTGCAGACGGCGGCGATGTAGCGCGGGAGGAGCGCGTGAGGGGTGGCGCAGCGCAGTGCAGGCGAGCGACGGCGGCGGCGGTGTGCAAGATGTGGCTCGGGCGCCATGTCCAGCGAGCACGCCATGAACAGGAGAGAGAAAGAGAGGGGAAAACGAGGGACTCGCCGGGAACGGCAACCAATCTCGCGCTTGAGCGGCAAAATGGAACGAGGACGATGTGATGAAAACATTGGTTCGCTCACCTTCAGCCGACGACTGACGGTTTTGCCAGAAAACTCGCCGGAGTTTAATAGATTCGTATGTTCGGCGTCGAACTACGGTAGCTAGGGTTGGTGAAACGAGATGGGGTTTGTGGTGTTGGAAAGAGGACATCAAGGAGATCACCGGAAAGTATTTATAAGTTAGGTTGGAGTCTGGATTTATTTTTCTCTTTTTTCTAGTTTCAGATTTTAATTTTGGATTCGAAAACAATTCCAGAAAATCCTAAAATTGTAATTAAATGACGAAAAATACTCTGAAAACCCTGAAAAATTCAGAAAAATTCTTGAAGATGATTTGGGACACGAGTAACCCAAACAAAATACTTGGAGCTCCTGGAAGAATTTATAGAACCATCAAAAAATTGGATTTAGCCCTAGAAAAAGGAGAATAAATTTCAGAAAAAGCTTGAAAGTTCTCAGAAGGGTCTGAACTTTGTCTAAACGTATTTTTTGAAACTTTTGCACTCATGCAACACCAAGATGCATCGGCATGAATGTAACACATAGAACAACCTTATTTAATTTAGAAAAAACAATCAATTATTTTTCTAGACTAAATTTCCTATAAAGAAATATAAATGTTGGAAATATTTTATAATTATGAGAATATCATTGTTTATTTATTCTTTTTAATCACATCCTGAAATTCAAAAATTTCAGGGTGTGACAATATATGAATATAAGGTCCCACCAGATTTTACATTGAGAGAGAATAATCTCAGTGGAGGATTTCATTTTCATGTTTCCAAAATAGCCACATCATCAAGAAGAAAATAAAATTGTGTTTGAAATTGCCCCTCCAATATACAATTTCATGTTGTCCCTCCAATGTACAATTTCATGTTGTTTTTTCATAAGCACCCCATAATATTTAGTTTCATGACACATTCAGAGTTTATTTTCATACCAGGAGAGTTTCATCTAGATGAAACTGGCCCTTCTCTGTCCCTCCTAAATTTCCCACCATGTCACCACATTAGTTGATGTGGCTCTACATTTAATGTGTATGAAACTCTTATGAAACTTGCAATGGGAATAGCCTGTGTGCATGCAGCCACGAGAAACAGGTCCCAACCATTGACGAACTTCCCATTCTTCTCAGCTTACCAAGATTGAGTGTCATGGGGTCTTATCTAAATAAACTTCCCATTCTCTCTCATCTTAATGATCCTGTCAAGTCAGCAAATTTGATGATATGGCATAGAATTTAATGCCTATAAAACTCTATATGAAACTTTCATTGAGACTAGCCTAAGAAGCACGTAGCTGAACATCACAATGATGAACGTCAATGAAAGAAATTAATTAGACTAAAATCAAACGCCAGAGTTTGACTTATATCGAACTCCACACAACCTGTTGCTAGCCCTCCAACTTATAGGCGCGTTTTATCTAAAAAAAACTATGGGCAAATAATTCCATGGTATTGGCCTCCATGAGAGTGTGATGCTCCAGATTTGTAGCATAAACTAGAACTGCAGCCAGTAAGTATCCTAAAGCTCACCTGCATATAAGTAAAGTTCTTTTCTACTCCCTATGTTCTAAAAAGACGGTTCATTTAGCCTCCAAATGCCATAAAAAGTGTTTGCCCTCATAATACCTTCTGACCCAGTTAACGAATCGATCATTTACTCCCACCATTGATGCCCAAGCCAGTCTCGCTAAATAAAGAAGGCTAATAGGTGCGACAATTACTACAAGCATGCATGCATAATTAATTCTACTCGGTAATCTATCCTATTAAGAAGAGTTATTAGAGGTACTTTTGATTTTTAGCATTGCTACTATCTTGTCTACAATTTTCTAAACGAGCAGTCTTTGTGGGATGGAGGGAGTTTTTCAGTTGTAGATGATTTATGAGTCAATTCAATGCCACAAAAATCTCAAGAGTGTGTTGCCTGCATAACAGTGTCAGTGCCTGTAAAGCTGCAAACTCCCACATGGCTCAGCCACGACCTTCAAAGGTGACCACTGTGGCTGGTCAGGGGGTGGGGGCACCTTCACGTACACGCAGCTCCGGGGTATCCCGTGATCTTGGTATGTGCGTCCCGCGTAAACGGGCAGTGATGGGTACCCGAACGAACGCAAAGTGTCCCACAGTATGGTAGGAAAACCCTCATAGTGGAGGCACGTCGAGTGCGAGGTGCCATCCATACCAACAGCAAAGGGTCAGCCATCTGGAACAAAAGGAAAAGTGGGAAACGGAATCAATACTCGAAAATCAAAATAGATTTCTGGTAAGTTAGAGAAAAACTTATAACTCAGCAAGTATTCATCCAAAATTAATCAAATTTTACCATCATGTTCTTTAGGTAGTGTGTGAAAATTTTGGTATTCAAAGGTGGAGCTAAAACCAAATTTAACAGGGTGATAAGCTCAGGTTTCTAACAAGTGGTACATGCTGGAATTTTCAGAAATAGAGCTGAAGTAAACTGAGCATAACTGTCAAATCAGAGACCCAGTGAAGCTGAAATTTTACCACCAATCTCTTCATTAAGTTATTAGCAACTATGAATAAAGGATACCTAATAGAAAAAGTCCTTAAGGTGGTCGAAAAATTAAAAACTCCAACTGGTGCACAACTGACCACTCAGCAATAAAGGTCCACTTAGGCTGAACATAACTCACAACTTACTTGGGCAAATTTCGTCAAATTTTAACAGCATTTTTTTTAGGAAGTTTTTAACAACTTTATAATACAAAGTTTTGGGAGAAGACTTACGAAAAACAAAATTTTAACTAGTTTGGACTGCAGAGCAAGACAACTAGATAATCCTTATCACGCTTAAGATTTTTAGGAGATTTCACAAGCGAGTTTAAGCACATCTCTTATGTAGCAATTTTTATTCATGATGCATGCACGTCCTAGTAAGCCTCACAACTGAAATAATTGCCAAAAAGCTTTGGACTTATGTAGTTAGTGCCGGTAGCAAGGCAAACGATACAGCTCTCACTATAGTAGCTAGTCGTGTTGCTAATCATCGCTTCGTACGTAAACGCGGTTAGTATACCTGCAGAAAATTTCAACCCGAACCTTCCATGGCAGCACATCATGAAAGCGTCCACAAACATTACCGTTCACTATAGAAATGGCACCCATGCGTTTAACGCTGCATGGACAGCGCAACAACCATGGAAATAGGTCCCTTGGAATAGAACCCTATAACCCTTCACATACTCGTGATGCGGAATATTGCGCACATATAATAGACGTGGGCGAACAACCGTGATGATAGGCTCGTTGGAATTGAACCATACCACCCTTCTGTGACACCCAGCCCAATTTGGTTGGCCCAGTGTGGCCCATTAGCGTAGGTGCGCATGTTTAGTACCACATTGCTAGTTTAGCAAGGGTGGAACCAACTTATAAGCCTTCGTCAACTAGCCATAGCACCTTTGGGTTAACCCTTTTACACGAAGCGAGGACAAAAGTGTAAGTAGGGTGCTATGTGTACGCGTGCCCGCCCCTCGGAAGGGCTGGGCAGTGCGGCTTTGGAGGACGGGGTGTTACACCTTCGCATGATTTAACATACGGAACCTGCACACGTGTAATAAACGTGGGCAAAAACAACCATGATAATAGGCTCGTTGGAATCGAATCCTATCACCCTTCGCATACTCGCGATGCAGAACTCTGCCCACATATGATAAACGTGGGCGAAAAGTGCTGGAAGTCAGTATAAATAACCAATAGTTACTAGCCACCTTAGATATCCCAAAAATTCCCCTAGGGATTCTTGTACTAAGTTCATCCTTAACGAACTTACGAATTTTTCAAACTAGTTTCTTGCAAGTTTTATTCAGAAAAAAGGTGTTTAAGGTCTGTTGTTCTCCATACCATGCTTCGAGCTTTTAGGATTGCTCGGGGTTCATTTGGAAAATCATTTATTTTTTAATGTTTTTTGTACCTCTTCCAAAAATTACTAATTAAGTTTACTAAGATTTGACATTTTCTTATTCATTTAAACCGATTCTTCATCCAAATTTTATTTCCAGAAGCAAACAGTAATGTATAACGCTGAGAAATTAGCAGTACCTCACTCATGTCATCAATGAGTTACTGTAAAAATTTGGGATCCATTGGATTAGCACAAAAAGAATTAAAATTATTTGATCACCAAGGGTAGCATGCACTTAACCATTTTTATCTCAAAATCTACAGTAATTATGAGGGTGCAACTTTAACAGTGGGTTGAAGGCGTGTTACAGAAACTTTGGTGAATTTTTCATGATTTTTAGAGAAGGACAACTATTTCCCATATTTTACTCCTATTTATCTTGCTCTAAAAAGGAAGGTGGGTTTCATCAAGTTTCAATCAAGGTTTCATATTTTCCTTGTGAACTAAACTTCAGAACTAAGCTACTCCAAGAGGTTTCATATTTTTCTCAGCTCTGGATTAAAACTTATGCAAAAAGAGAGATTTAACCCTAGATTTCAAATATAAAGCTAAATAGTGAGGTAAAGTTCTCCTCCAGGGTCTTCACTATTTTTTCAAGCTTCCATACTTAGAAACATACACCACAGAGTTGGATTTACCTTTTTATCATTTTTCTTCAATTTACTATAATTTAAAAGGCCTAAGCAAGAAGTAAAACTATAGGGTATTATTCCCAATAGTAACATGGGTAATATTATTTTTGTATGAAACTAGACAGTTCACTGAGTCCAACAAAATTTATTTGGCATTTTTCTGATTTTTCTACGATTTATGGTGCATTTACAAAGTTTATTCTATTTTTTGTCGATTTAAAACAATAAACCGAAGCAAACTTGCGATCTAACCGTCGCGTCTACGGTTTAATCGTGCAGGGGTCCCTAGTTCTTGCACTAAGGCCCCTGGAAAAAGATAAAAGACATAGGGAGGCCCCTGGCAGGGAGGCCCCTGGCGGCGGCCGGCGGTGATCTTCGCTCGATTCCGGCGATGCAAGGCTTGGGCCAGGGCAAGAAGCTACCGGGGAGAAGCGCGTGCTCACCTAGAGTCGATTGGCGGTGGTTAGGGCATCAGAGAGGACTCAGTGAAGGCGGAACGCCATAGGGACGAGGAGCGGGTCGCGGTGGCGGTCCTCGAGGTGTTCCAGCGCCGATAGTTCTCCGGGAGGGCAACGGGTAGCTCGGGGACGTGCGCGGTGGGGCGGTAGAGCGAGCGGCGGTGTCAGCGAGGTACAGGGAGACGCGGAGGTGGGGGCTCCACGGGAGACCCGAGCGGTGGCGCAAGGAAACAGGGGAGCGGCGGTGCTAGAGTTGGTGAAGGGCGGTGTAGGCAGCGCCATAAGTCCTTTTATAGGGCCAGGGGGAGCGACGGGTCGAGGTGGGGCTCCGGGTGTGGGCGGATAAGATTGGAGGGGTGCTATGGGCTGCGGGCCGGAGCTCCATTGGTGGCGGAGCCATTGGCCAGGGTGCAGAGGCCGCAGGATAGGATCCCTCGGTCATTGGCCTGGGGGGATTTGGAGCGTGCAAGTGCGGCTTTGCCACGGCCATGGGTTGGTGGAGCGAGGCGCTCGTGCGATCACTGTCTGGGTGTCGATAGGTGGGCGGAGCTTGGCCAGTCTGAGGTGGCGGCGTGGCATCCTCCGGTGGGCAAAGCTACCTTGGGATGGGGCGAAGGGGATGCGCGGCGAAGGGGATGCATGGCGTCAGGGAGCAGGATAGGCACGCTCGCTTACTGGGCATCCGCGTGCGCGAGTTGTCGCGTCGCGACCGCCGATTGAGTGACAGCGAGCTCGCCGGTGGACGGTGGACACGCGGTGGGTAGCGTGCGGGAACGCGCGTCGTGGCGCACTTTGGCCAAGGGCGTCGCGAGGCAGGTGAATGGCCGATTAACAGGGGTGGGTTTGGGCACGTTTAACTTCGCATTTTTGTACTGCACTTCAAAATTTACCTTTATAAAACTTTTAGTCCTATTACCCAAGTTCAAAACTTACAAAAGGTCTTTACTCAAAATCGAAGCCAATTTGAAAATACAAAGCTCCAAAAACTGGTAGAACGCCGGCCTCCTGGGACTTAGACAAATTTTGGTTTTGCTGTTTTTCAGCATTTTGGCAAACTTTGGCTAAGTTTTTGAGTAGCTTCCAATTTGAATCATGCCAAGACGTAATTAAAGGAATTGTTCTTCGATCTTAGGACTCCAACTCCTAGTAAGGACTTTTCTCAGGTTCATTTAAATTTTTAGGAGGAACAGGCTTGCCAAAATGCGCACTCTGGGTGTTCTTCCAGACTTAGCGCAGAAAAGCATTTGTGCTGGTTTGACTGTTTTGAGCAACTTTGACCAAGATTTTGAATAGGTTTGGTTGTGAATTATCCTTGGGTCAGTATAACAAAGTTGTAACACACTCGAAGAACTACAACTTCTATTAGGGGTCTGACTCGAGTTTAGATATAGAATTCTGAGATAACAGGTTGCAAAGTTGAGTAAAAACATGAATTCCAGAACTTAGGTCATTTGCAGGTTTTTTATGTACTCTTGATTTGATTCTTATTTTTGAACTTCTCCCACTCCAAATTAGTCAAAGTATTATTAATAAAAGTTGTTTGAAATTAAAAGTTTTACAACTCCTATTTGGGCAAAAATTCAAGTTTGTATAAAAAAACTCAAGTTTCCTATTTAACTCCAGAAAGAGCTTTTTAGGGGCAAATTGGACCTTTCACTTCCTCTACTTAGTGACTAATGGCTTTCTTAAGTTTAACTACACCTAATTAAGGTATAGTTGTTACACGAGGCTGAAGAAGAGATGGACGAGGCAGAAGGTCCTATCGATGATCTAGGTCAGGTGTTGCAAGATGCAAAGGAAGACGGCGAGAATATGAAGGAGTCAAAAAAGTTTGAGCATATGTTAGATGATCATAAGAAATTGTTGTATCCATATTGCAAATTGGTGCACAAAAAGTTGGGTACCACACTGGAAATGGTGTAATGGAGGGCAAAAAATGGAGTTTCTGACAATGGTTCTAATGAGTTGATGAAAATCATAAAGAACATGGTTCCCGAGGGGATCGAATTGCTGTCCTCAATGTACGAAACAAAAAAATGTTGTTTGGAGGTACAAAATATACATGCATGTCTTAATGACTATATCCTCTATCGCAGTGAGGAATACGAGAAATTGGAGGCTTATCCTGTGTGCGAAGTGCTGCGTCATAAGATCAGGCGAGATGACCCTGATGATGTTGAGGGGCATCCTAGCAAGAAGAAAGTTTTTGTGAAGGTAATGTGGTATTTCCCTGTAGTACCATGGTTGAAGCTTTTGTTCAAAAATAAGGCACATGCAAAGTTGATGCGTTGGCACAAAGAACAACGTAAGCAAGATGAAATGATCAGACACCCCGCTAATGGGTCACTGAACAGTTGATAGAGAATTTCCCAAGTTTGAAAAGGATGCAAGGAACATATAGTATGGTTTAAGTACTGATGGATTCAATCCATTCGGTGAGTTCAGTTGTGGTCATAGCACTTGGCCTGTGACCTTATGTATGTTCAACCTTCCGCCCTGGATGTGCATGAAGCAGAAGTTCATTATGATGCCAGTAATTATCCAAGGCCTAAAACAACCGGGCAATGACATTGATGTTTATTTAAGATCGTTGGTTGATGAACTTTTGCTATTATGGAAGGAAGAAGGTGTACGTGTGTGGGATGAGTACAAAAAGGAGACTTTTAATCTACAAGCATTACAGTTCGTAACCATCAATGATTGGCTGGCATTTGGTAATCTGTCCGGACAGTCAAACAAGGGATATCGAGCCTGCATGCACTGTTTAGATGATACTTGCAGCATGCATTTGAAACACTGTAGGAAGGTCGTGTATACGGGTCATCGTCGATTTCTTCCTGCTAAGCACCCGTTAAGAAAGAAAGGGAAGCATTTTGATGGGGAGGAAGAAAAACGTACTAAACCCGTTCACTGTAATGGTAAGAATGTATATTTCTATGATAAAGGATGTGAGGATAGTCTTTGGCAAGGGCTCGATAGCCAACCTGTTCCGAACAATGAGGACGGACATGCACCCATGTGGAACAATAAGTCTATATTTTGAGAGCTACCTTATTGGGAAGTACTTGAGGTCCGTAATGCAATCGATGTGATGCACTTGATGAAAAATCTTTGCGTGAACGTGCTTGGCTTCCTGGGTACATATGGTAAGGCAAAGGATACAATTGAAGCACGTCGGGACTTGAAACGTATGAAACAATGAGATAGCCTACATCTGGAAAAGAGAGATGATGGACATTACTTGCATCCTACCAGTTACACTCTCAGCAAGGAAGAGAAGAAAAGCATGTTTGAGTGCTTGAATAGTATCAAGGTCCCATCAGGCTACTCCTTGAATATACAGAGAATAATAAATTTTAAAGAGAAGAAATTCATAAATCTAAAGGCCCATGACTGCCACATCCTGATGACACAATTGCTGCCTATTGCACTAAGGGGTATTCTACCAGAGAATGTGAGAATGGCAATCATTAAGCTATGTGCATTCTTCAACATGATTTCTCATAAGGCAATCCATCCAAAAAATCTACTAAAGCTGCAGAATGACATGGTGCAATGCTTAGTAAGTTTTGAGATGGTCTTTCCATCTTTCTTCTTTAATATCATGACCCACCTTCTAGTCCACCTTATTGAAGAGATTTTTGTTCTTAGTCCTGTATTTCTACACAATATGTTCCCTTTCGAGAGGTTTATGGCAGTTCTGAAAAAGTATGTTCGTAATCATGCCCATCCAAAAGGAAGCATCGCAAAGGGATATGGAATAGAGGAGGTCATTGAGTTTTGTGTTGACTTTGTTACGACCTTAGTTCCATTGGAGTCCCTGGATCACGCCATGAGGGGAGATTGAAGGGAAAGGGCACACTAGGGAGGAAAGCTCGGATGGACATCGATGAGGATACATTTCGTAAAGCACACTTCACGGTCCTGCACCAATCATTCCTGGTCGCTCCATATATGGAGGAGCACAAGGCTATTGTATGGTCCTCAAACCAAGGGAAGACTGAGGCCTGGATTACACATCATCACATCGATAATTTCACCTCTTGGTTGCGGTGACAACTGATGGGTGATGACACGATTGAAGAACAACTAGCATGGTTGGCTAGGGGTCCATCTATCTCAGTATCGACATTCCAAGGATACAAGATAAATGGGTACACATTTTACACGAGACCCCAAGACCAAAAGAGCACAAACCAAAATAGTGGTGTCTGTATAGATGCAATAGACAACAATGGAAAAAAGACAGATACTATGGTGTCATTGAGGAGATATGGGAACTAGACTATGGACCTTTGAAAATCCCTTTAATTCGGTGCCAATGGGTGAACTTGCTGGAGGAGGCATAATGACAAACAACTATAGGATGACAAAGACAAACCATTCGTCCTAGCCAATGATGTGACTTAAGTTTTCTACGTGAAGGATATGTCAAGCAAACCAATAAGGAACGGTGCTAATAAGTCAGATGACTAGCCAAAGCGCCACATAGTTCTTTCAGGGAAAAGAAAAATCGTTGGAGTTGAGGACAAGATTGACATTTCAGAAGATTATGATCAGTTTGATGATCTTCCTCCATTTTCAATAGAGGTTGAACCAAGCATCCTGTTAGCTAAAGAGTACGCTCCATACTTACACCGCGATCACAACCAAGGGATGTTCATCAAGAGGAGGTTATTAATGTTCCATTAGATGATGTTGTGTAATGTATTAGAACCATTATGTTGTGTTTTGTGGTTATCAACAAATGAACAAATTAATGTAATAACGCATTGTAATGATATGTCATGTATCCGTTGGGTTTATTAACAATACTATTTGAAAAATCTCACGATATTAAACAAAAACTGATTTTAGCATGGTTAAAATATTAAATATTTCGTTTTTTTAGCACCATTAAATATTACACAATAAATTTACGTACAATTAAACAAGTACATGATTAAGTCATGGTAAACATGTTAATAACACTACAGGACTATTCTTCTAAATTTTTGCACGGTCAAAATATCTATTTTTTTGAATTTTAAAATTAACATAATTATTATGACCATTATAACCTATTATAGTAAGTTAAAATTAATAACTTTACTATGTTTGATATTTGATCGCATCTAATATTTTTATTTTTATTGTGTATATCTAATCAACGTCACCCTAACAAATTATTTTTGCAATTTTTATGAATGTTATTTAATTTACTACGCAATAAATTAATACAATTGCAATTATAAAAATAAAAGAAAAATAAAAAGATGTTTAGGCGGGAACTAAAATAGTAGGATGCAACCCTTTAGTACTGAGTGTTAGCTATACCCAACACTAAAGGGTGGATTTCGTCTCGCGTTGTGCGCACCCCGTTTAGTACTGGGTGTTAGCTGCACTCGATACTTGGGGGGTTAAAGTGCTAGCGCCCCCAACACTTAGCGCATTCTTCGTCTCGATCGAATCCGCCGCTGCCCACCTCCACGCAGTGCGCCCCCGTCGCCATCGCGTATCGTCATCGTCATCGCCGCCGCGTCGCCTCGTCCACCACCACCGCCCCGCCTACTCCGCTGCCACCCCGTCTCGTCCGCCACACCCTCGTTGATTCCCCTGTACCTCCTCGTGGCCACCCTGCCTCGTCCGGCGCTGCCGTCCCACCTTGTTCGCCACGCGCCCTCGTCACTGCCCCGTCCTACATGCCCTCGTCACCTGTCGCCACTCGGCCCCGATGAACGCCGCTACCACCTCGTCGCCACTGTTGAGCACCACACCCAAGCCCCATGTCGACCCCATCGACCGCTGCCGCCCTCTCGTCGCCCACCGTCGACCACCGCCCCCCCTATCACCCGTTGTTGACCACCACCACACCTCCTTGTCACCCCCGCATCACCTGCTGTTGACTTTCACCACCCTCCTGTCGCCGCCCCGGCCCCATTGACCGCCATCGCCCCATCCCGTATGCCCTCGTTGCCTGTCGCTACCCCGGCCCCATTGATCGTCGCCGCCCCATCCTGTATGCCCTCGTTGCCTGTCGCCACCCGGCTGTAATAACTCTACCTAAATTAAGTGCATTTAAATATAAACCAGTGGTTACTCACTAAGCAAAGAGGTGAAATGACCAATTTAACCCTAAGAAGCTCTTTTTAGAGTTTAAAGTAAAACTTGAGATTTTATATGTAAACTTAAATGTTTTCCCAAATAAGAGTTGTAAAAATTTTAATTTCAAACAACTTTTGTTAAAGTCACTTTGACTAATTCGGAGTGGGAGGAAGTCAAAAACAGGAATCAAAACCGGAGTACTAAAGAACCCTATAAACCCCCTAAGTCCTGGAATTTGAGTTTTCCTCCAACTTTGCAACCTGTTATCTCACGATTTCATATCTAAACTCAAGTCGGACCCTTAATAAAAGTTGTAGTCCCTTTAGTGTGTTCCAACTTTGTTACAATAAACCCAGGTCCAAATCGAATCCGAACATGTTCAAAATCTTGGTCAAAGTTGGGTAAAACAGTCAACTCAGCCCCTGAGCACACAACGCTAAGTCTGGAAAACTGCTCAGAGGGTGTTCCTCCAAATTTCTGAACTAAACTCAAGAAAAACCCTAAATAGAAGTTGAAGTCCTCAGTTTGGAGAGCAACTCTTTCGATAACGCTTAAGTCTAATTCAACTAAAAGCTCCTCTAAAATCGAGTCAAAGAGAGCTAAACTTCTGCAATTCCACCTCTCTGGCCGATTTGGCTAAGTCTGGATTTCCAGATTTTTGGCAAACTTTGGCCCGAGATATTTCCAAATCCTTTCACAATCTGAACAAACACCTTAAACCAAGTTCGAACCACGTCCAGAGTTGAACAAGTTTGTTTAAAGGAGTTTTGAAACTTTAGTTGCAAAATCTAGAGAAAAGAGGTCCCAAAGCTGATCGGGCTTACTGCCCGAAGTGACCTCGACGCCCGCGCGCCTGGGGCATGTTTGCCTGCGCACCGCGCGCTGCGTGGCCGTCGGCCACCGGCAGCTCGCCGGCGCCCTATCCACGGAGAGACAGCGACAGGGTGAGCAACGGCACCCAACCCGCGCCTACGACAGGACGGGGCAAACGCCGGGATGGCCAACCGCTGGCTACGTGCGTGCCTTCCCCCTGCCGCGTATCTGCTCCAGCCAACCCACGCTTCGCCCGCCCGCCGGAGAAGCCGCCACGCTGGAGAAGCCGCCATGCCGTCGACATCCCGCGCCTTCGCCCGCTCGCCCAACCCTCGCGGTGGCCCTCCACTTTGCCCGCCCGACAAACCGGAGGCACCCAGACACGCACCGCCCGAGGCCAATCGCGGCAGGAGAACGCTCGGACCTCCGCCTCCCCTGCCCAATGGCGCCGCTGGCCAATGGACGCCTCGCTCGCGCACCCGCCGCTCCCCGGCCTTATCCTCCCACCACCGAAGCCCCACCTCGACCCTGCGCTCCACCACTGCCCTATAAAAGGGTCACGCTCGCCGTTAGCCCCACCCTTTGCCACCGCCGCAACCGCGCCTCTCCTTCCTCCTCGGTGCTACCGCTAGGCTCCCGTGGAGCTCACACCTCCACGCCACCCCGCACTCCGACGACCTCTCCGCCCGCTTCGCCACCCCTCCGCGCACGTCTCCGAGCAGCCCGTGGCCTCCCCGACGCCGCCCGGTGAGCCGGAATGCCAGCTGCACCACCGCTCACCAAGCTCTGCCGCCGCCGCCACGTTCCGACCCCCACTGGCCATCTCCGTCGCCCCAACCCCACCAAATCGAGCTCAGGTGAGCCCCTGCACTCCTCCGGCAACTTGTTGCCCCATCCCCGCGTGTGAACCGCCGGGGATTTCCTCACCGCCACCGCGCGCGCCCCCCGGGACGACATTGCGTCTTCCCCAATCTTTCCAGGGGCCTGGGCGCAAAACTTAGGGACCTCTGCGTAGTTAACCCATAGACTCAGGGGGTAGCTTGCAAGTTTACCACGGCTTTTTCTTTTATAATAGGCAGAAAAATAGTTAAAATTTGTAAATGCCCAGTAAATCGTAGAAAAATCATAAAAATACCAAACCACTTTTGTTGGAATCCTTGCTCTATCTAGTTCCTAAGAAAAATAAGTTTGCTCATGTTACTATTGTAAATAATATCCTATGCCTTTAATCATGGTTTAGGCCTTTTAAATCCTAATATATAGAAGAAAAGTGAAAAAATGTAAAACCAACTCTGTGATGCTTGTTTCTATGTGTAGAAGCTCAAAAAAATGGTTAGGGCTCTGGTCTAACACTTTAAGTCACTGATTTAACTTTAACTTGGGAATCTAAGATTTAATCTTCCTTTTTACATAAGTTTTGATCCAGAGCTCAAAAAAATGTGAAACCATTTGAGTTAAGTTTGTTTTGTTGTATAGTTTGCAGGAAAAATATAAGTTGTGGTAAAAATCAGAAAGAAAAACACCTTCCTTGTTAAGCATATTTAATTAGAAGGAAAATAGGGAAAATAGTTGCCCTTCTCCAAAAATCATGAAAAATTCACCAAAGCTCCTGTAACACACCCTTGACATACTGGCTAAATTTCACCCTCTGTTGCACTGTAATTTTTGGAGGTAGAAAAAGTTAAACTCATGCTACCTTTAATAATGAAATGCACGTAATTCCTTGTTGAGCCATCCAATGGCTCCCAAAATTTTACAATAACTTATTGATGGCTTAAGTAAGGTGCTGTGATTTTCTCAGTGCCTTTAGCCACTGTTTGGTTATGAAATCATTTTTGGTTAATTAATCAACCTAAAGGAATAAAAGAAAAGCACAAATCCTAATACGATAAATAAGTGGAATTGGAAGAGGTACATAAAAACATTCAGAAGTTGTAAGAAACTATATATGTACACAATGCACTGGAACCACCCAAACACGACCTTTCACTCTCCTTATGCAACTCTAAGTTGTAAGAAACTATATATGTACACAATCGCCATCGAATTCGAACTCAAGTTTAAACCGACCACATTCGTTTGAAGTTAAAGAAAGTTAAACCTTGTCGAAATGAATGTGGCTGTTGCAACTTCCTTTCTACTTTAAACCATGCCTTGTATCGTTGAGTACACGCGCAAGTACAACTAAACTCTTGCATGTGCATGTCGTATAGAAGCAAATCTCGCCGACAGAACCTACGAGCTCCACCTGGCACCAGAGGAAGATCCCGCTCCGGAGCTTCACCACTTGGAGGGTGAGCCCGAACCGGATCAAGACCCCGAGGACCTGCTAACTTTTCCTGAAGGCAAGCCCCGGTGCATGAATTTCCCTGTTTTACTTTTATGCCAATTGTTGATGCTTATGATTGTGCATTTATGTTGGTAGGAGTTGATTGAAACCGTAGATGCATGAACTTAGTACCTTGAATACTAGTTGCTAAGGTGGAGTAGTTGCCATGCTTAATAGGTTCCGGTAAAAGTCGTGTGATTTCCTGTCACTCGCGAGTTATATGAGTTGAATGTTTTATTTGTGTTGCAACTATAAGGACGACGGATGGGGTCGGGCTTATGTTCGATACTTGGTGGATTGCCCCGTCTGTCTAAATGAAAATGGACTAAGGTCGAAACATGTCGGCGTTCGTGATCAAGTGTTTGAAAGTACTAATCTCATACCTAGTATGGGATGGGGAAGCCTAGTACCTGATTGAACTGGGGCGTGGCATACTCCCCCGGTTGTCCTTGGAACGTCATTCCCATGGTGCATCATGTGGGTGCAAGTGCGGTCATGTACGGCAGAGGCCGGGATTATGGAGCATTGCATGCCAAAGGCAGTTGGCCCTGACACGTGCCTAAGGGATAGATGGGGACGGCTGACAAATGAAGCGACCCCTTATGGTGCGCGGATGTCATGAGATTAGGTTCGCCATGCATGGTTAATAAATTCGAATCGATTCGTCTGCCTCTCACAGTTTGGGACTACTTGATCGCTATACTTCACTGAGTAAAGATGGAACATGATGATGATATTAATTTGATACTTGTACTTTAATTGCTTGGAAACTATGCTTGCTTAGTATAAGTTGCTAATCTAGACTGGATAAAGAACATAGAACTTGAGCTAAAATATTGAAAGTAAGGACCCACTTTAGACGCTTTTGGCAAAGAAAACCCCAAAGCCAGAAAGCCTTGCATGTCTCGGTCTTGGTAAAAATAGTTTATCCAACGGGTCAGTCTTGTTGAGTATTAGTTGCTCAGCCTTGTCGTGGCTTAATGTTTTTAGGGGATGTTAATAGTTTGGCTGCTGGCACCACTTGGCCTACCCAGCTCCCTCCGGGCTGGACAGTCGAGTGGGATCCCTCCTCGGACTACGAGGGTAGGGATTTTTGATGTCATGATCGGCTTCGTCGTGATATCATGTATCGACGTTTAGCTTCCGCTAGTTTTATTCAACTTTTCGAACCTTGCAACTTGTTTGAATTTCAGAAACTCTGATGTAATAAATGGTGGAACTAAGTTAATGTGATGGAATGTTGTAATCTCTGTGCTACTCACCTTCGTGTGAGCGATGCTTCTCGATCATGTGTAAGTGGTTCATCAGATGAAATCCTACGGTCGACCAGGTTGACTTGCTTAAAGTGCATAATCGCGTGTGAGGCGACTTATATGCATTTTAGTCAGGTTAATTTGGACGGTTCCACCACAGCTGGCATCAGAGCTCGAAGCACTTAATGTGTGTTTTCTGCAGGTACACTAACTACGTTACATACGAAACAATGCCTAGCAACTCGATTAGTTATTATAGTGAGAGTCGTATTGTTGCCTTGCCACCGGCACTAACCACGTAAGTCCAAAGATTTTTGGCGATTATTTTTGATTATGAGGACGACTAGGACATGCATGCATTGTGAAATAAAAGTCTCAACCTAAAGAAATAAAATCAAGCTCGTGTGTGTCGTAAAAAGAAATGCACCGCGCTAAGGATTGTCTAGCTGTCCTTTTTCCGCCATGCACGTTTTACTAAAATATTTTAGGTTGTTCCCTATGATATCTCCAGAACTTAATAGAGAACTTGGTGGTAAAATTTCAGCTTCTTTGGGTCTCTGGTTTTGGAGTTATGCTTAGTTTACTTTGGCTCGAGTTTAAAAAAATTCCAGCATGTACACTTAATGGAAATCTGAGACTATCACCTTGTTAGGTCCTGTTCTAGCCCCACCTTGGAATACCAAACTTGTTACACACTATCTAAAGAACATGCTGGTAAAAGTTGAGAAATTTTGGATAAATACTTGCTGAGTTATGAGCTTTTCTCTAACTACCAGAAATCTGTTTTGATTTCCGAGTGTTAACTCCGTTTCTCACGTGTCCTTTTGTTACAGATGGCTCACCCCGTGTATGTTGCAGTCGGTACGGATAGCACCACCTACTCGTGGTGCCTTCACTACGAGGGTTTCCTAGCCGTACTGTGGGACACCCTGTGCTCCTTTGGGTACCCATCACCGCCGGTTTACGCGGGACGTGCGTACCAGGACCACGGGATTCCTCGGAGTCGCGTGCACGTGCGAGTGCCCCCACCTCTGGACCAGCCACAATGGCTGCTTTTGGAGGTTGTGGCCGAGGGACACATGCTACAGGACACCTGGGAGTTCACAGCCTTGAAGACCCTGACACAGTTCTGCCGGGCACACCCCCTGGAGATCGTGTTGGACCCGATTGGGTTGTTCCCTGCTCGGGATACGAGAGACCCGAACTGGTTGGATCATATGGAGCATATGGACTTGCTCGGTGTTATGGATCCACAGCACACGATCTTTGTTTCAGCTCGTTGCCTGAATGTGTTCTATAGGATGGTTGAGATGCAGAGCCGAGCGATGGCCACAGTGATTGGGATGGCAGTGCACAACTAGGTTGCCCTCTCTACCGTGCAGACTGGCATGGTGGACCAGTCGCTTGAGCTAGTACAGAAGGATGTCCAGATTTCTAAGATGTAGGACAAGATCACTCGTTTGGAGGAGGAGATAGTGGATATGGAGTATGATATGGAGATGCTGGCCGACCAGTTCTACGATGTGAACATGGAGCTGGCGAACGCCAATGAGCACCTGCAGGAGCACCATGATGAGCTTAATGCCATTCACGCTTTAGAGATGCAGCAAGATGAGCCGATGGCCCAGGAGGAGGAGCCCGAGGAGATCGAGGGCTTTTCGAGTATGGACTTTGAGGAGGTCTTTCTACAGCCTCGAGTTGGCGACGCTCACTCTCCTGTCCTCAGCTTTGCCTCCGTGGACAACCTCGACGATTTCTAGATATGTTGACTTGTTGTTGAGCGGTTCTCTTTTGTTGTACTCCTCGGCGACCTATATTTTGGCCAGTGATGTAATAGGTTAGCTTGAGTTGAGTATTTGGATGTTGAAAAAACTGATTCTATGTAGGGTTTGCCGTTGCTACCAATTAGTGTAATGTCTGAAAATTTATGGCAGAATGACAGTGACTGTTTCTCCTCAGTTTTACCCCTGTATCCACTTGTTTTTGAGCTAAAGTTTGAATACCAAAGTTGTGCGAAAACTTCTGTTCTAACTACTCATAAATTTTCAGCTCCTTCGGATCTGTCAAACGCCCGTTAGAGCCAAAACCCCACTGCTCAGCTTGCTGAAAAATCAGCCCGGACAGCAACTTGCTAAAACGTCTAAACGACCTCTTTTCCTTCCTTTTTGGTCAACAAGCGTAAAAAGGAAGTGGTTGTGCACGACATATCCTAACCCTTGAAGAAGGATGAGAACCTTGTACACTTCGAAGAAGAGATATGCACCTACTCAATAAAAGTTTTGAATGTTGCTTTTGCACCATCGGCAAGACTAGCGTTTAACATTTCCGCACATAATGTTTGCTTATGGTTAGACAAGCTTTTAGGGTTATGTGACTAATGGAAAGGTGAATCTGGTAGATGGCGCATCACACACGCTCCAGCTCTGTTCCCAGTGGCAGCGAGGTGCCTCCACCACCCCCGCCTCCAACCACCCTCGAGGCGATCTTGGCGGCTCAAACTGAGCTGCTGAGGCACATCGCCCAGGGGCAGCAGCAGCAGCCCCAGGGAGGAAGAGCCCATCAGCAACCTCATGTTCCTCGCTACGAGGACTTTCTGGGGACACAGCCTCCTCTGTTCCACAAGACGGAGGATCCGCTTGATGCTGACGCCTCGATTCGTGCTATCGAGTCCAAGTTCTCCCTCCTCACCGCCCATTGCCCAGATGAGAACAAGTTTCGGTTCGCCGCGCAGCAATTGTGTGGTTCTGCCCTCCTGTGGTGGGATCACTACCACGCCATGCAGCCGGCCGAACACGTCGTCAGCTGGGAGGAGTTCAAGACGGCATTCAGGGGCCATCATATCCTTGAGGGTCTCCTGGAGCGCAAGCTCAATGAGTTCCTGGCTCTCACCTAGGGAGGCCGTGATGTCCTGCACTATGTGCAGACTTTCAATGACCTGTGTTGCTATGCAGGCTACCATGAGGACTCCGATGAGAAGAAGAGGGACCGCTTTCGCAAAGGCTTGAGTTTGGAGCTCAAGGAAAGGCTAAATCCCATCAAGGTGGATTCCTACAATGACCTGGTGAACCTGGCAATTTCCCAGGAGGATTGCATGAAGGCCCTCAAGGCCGACATGAATCGGAAGGCTCCAATGCCGGCATTTGGCCCACCTGCCCAGAAATACAGAATGGTTCCCCCACAGGCGTCTCATAGGCCCACACAGCCTGGGAGATGGGTTGCTCGACCTCCACCGCAGGCAGCACCTCGTTTCCCTGGATTCCAGCCGCAAGGGCCCTGACCTGCTCTCCCTATGCCGCTGTGCCCAGTTGCTGGAAACCGCTATTTCACCTGCGGAAATCCAGGACATTTTGCCAAGGACTGCCCCCGCAACAAGAATCAGCGACCCGGTCAGAGCAATGCACTAGGCAACAAGGGGAAGAAGCCGAGGGTTCAGGTTTGACAAGGCAGGCTGAACTTCACCACCCTTGCTGAACTTCCGGAAGGCGCACCAATGATGACGGGTACCTTTTCTATCTATAACCAACCCGTCCTTATTCTGTTTGATTCGGGAGCCTCCCATAGTTTCATTGGGACTAGAACCAGTGCTAAGTGTGGGTTAGATTTCTGTCACACAAAAGGTGCATGTATAATCTCTACCCCGGGTGGGAAAGTAACTTCACACCAAGTGAGCTGAAAGGTGCCTATCCAGTTGGGGAGAACCCTTTTTAAGGAAAACCTCCTTATCCTTAGGATAGAAGGGATAGATATTATCTTGGGTATGGATTGGATGACTCGGCATCGAGTGGCACTAGACATCCCTGCCAGAGCCATCCATATAAATTCACCCATTTATGGTAGCTCAATCATACACTTACCCCACCGAGAGTGCAAAACTTCTTGTGCCTATCCCGTGACGGAAGCCCGTTTGGAAGACATTCCAGTGGTATGCGAGTATCCCGATGTGTTTCCAGATGATTTGCCGGGTACACCGCCTGATAGGGATATCGAATTTGCTATTGAGTTGCAACCAGGTACTGCCCCAATTTTAAAGAGACCATATCGGATGCCACCCGCCGAGCTGGCAAAAATGAAAACTCAGTTGCATGATTTGTTGGAAAAAGGTTTTATTCGTCCAAGTACATCACCTTGGGGTTGCCCCGCCTTGTTTGTGAAGAAGAAGGACGAGAGTCTACGTATGTGTGTGGACTATCGACCTCTCAATGCGGTGACGATAAAGAACAAGTACCCACTACCCCGCATTGATGTTCTGTTCGATCAGTTAGCTGGAGCTAGAGTGTTTTCCAAAATTGATCTCCATTCTGGCTACCATCAAATCAAGATCCGCCCGTGCGATATTCCTAAGACTACCTTCTCTACACGGTATGGACTCTATGAGTACTTAGTCATGTCATTTGGGCTTACTAATGCACCGGCTTATTTCATGTACCTCATGAATTCGGTGTTTATGCCCGAACTTGACAAATTCGTCGTGGTATTCATCGATGATATCTTGGTGTACTTGAAGAATGAAGAAGAACATGCAGAGCACCTTCATACTATACTCCAACGCTTAAGAGATCACCAACTCTATGCCAAATTCTCTAAGTGCGACTTCTGGCTGGACGGTGTTAAATTCTTGGGGCACACCATATCCAGAGACGACATAGCAGTAGACCCAAGCAAAGTGCAAGAAGTAATGGACTAAAAGCCGCCCACTTCAGTTCATCAGATTCGAAGTTTTCTCGGTCTAGCAGGTTACTACCGTCGTTTCATTCCTGACTTCTCAAAAATAGCTAAGCCAATGATGGAACTGCTGAAGAAGGGAGTTAAGTTTGTGTGGAGTGACAAATGTGAAGAAGCCTTCCACACTCTGAGACAATTGCTGACCTCTGCGTTGGTTTTAGCTCAGCCAGACACCACTAGGCCGTTTGACGTATATTGCGATGCCTCTGGCACTGGACTTGGTTGTGTTCTTATGCAAGACAGCCGAGTCATTGCCTATGCCTCGCGAGCGCTACGGCCACATGAGTTGAATTACCCTACCCATGATCTTGAGTTGGCAGCAGTCGTTCATGCTCTGAAAATATGGAGGCATTATCTTATGGGAACCCGATGCAATATCTATACGGGTCACAAGAGTCTTAAGTATATCTTCACTCAAGCAACCTCAACATGCGTCAGAGAAGATGGTTAGTGTGACATCCTGGCCCAAGGCTTAATAGGATTGATAGAATACTCATACCAATAAGTTGCAACTTCTTTTCCGGAAGCTCATCCTCAAAGAACTCCGGGGTTAAGCGTGCTTGGCCTAGAGCAATTTCGGGATGGGTGACCGACCGGGAAGTTCTTCCCGGGTGCGCACAAGTGAGGACAAAATGCGTAGAAAAGACTTGTGTTGGTCTGTGAGGGAATTCTTGATATCCTAGAGAGCTGCCAGGTGTATGCGGGCCCGACCCCGGGGGGGCGGGACGTCACAGTTAGAATTAATCAAAGATTATGACCTAGAAGTGCATTATCACCCAGGCAAAGCAAACATAGTTGCAGATGCTCTCAGCCGCAAGATCCATTGTAACTGCTTGTCGACAATTAATTATGCCGAGACCTTATGTCATGAAATTGCTAAACTCAACTTGGAAATTGTTCCCCATGGCACCTTAAGTCATATTTCTTTGGAGCTTACCCTACATGACCAGATAGTTTTAGCACAATTGGAGGATGAAGAGATAAACCTTATCAAGGAGAAACTCGCACAGGAAGATGAAGGATATAAGCATTTCCGACAGGATTGGAAAGGAGTTGTACGTTATGAAGCTCGACTCGTTGTTCCAAATGATCCTGATCTTAAGAAACAAATTCTGGATGAAGCACACCTTTCCAAGTTTTTGATTCACCCTGGTAGTACCAAGATGTACCACGACCTCCAACAAAATTTCTGGTGGAGTGGGATGAAACCCAACATTGCATGATATGTTTCAGAGTGTGATACCTGTCAGTGAGTCAAACCAAGCCACTTGAGGGTAGCTGGCCCCTTGCAGCCGTGGCCCATTCCCTCATGGAAGTGGGAGGACATAAGCATGGACTTTATAGTTGGACTACCTAATACCTCTCGCAAGCACGATTCCATATGGATCATAGTAGATCGACTTACCAAAACAGCGCATTTCCTTCCGGTACACACCACCCACACCATACAAAAATATGCAGAACTATACCTTGACCAGATTGTTTCCTTGCATGGTGTACCTAAAACAACCATCTCTGATCGAGGTAGTCAGTTTGTAGCCCATTTTTGGGAACAATCGTAGTTCCACATATCATCCTCAAACCGATGGACAAGCTAAAAGGGTTAACCAGATTTTGGAAGATATGCTACGCGCCTGTGCCATTCATTATGACAAGAATTGGGATAAGTGTTTGCCATTAGCGGAATTCTCATACAACAATAGTTACCAAGCCAGCTTGAAAATGGCACCTTTTGAAGCTTTGTATGGACGTAGATGCCGAACCCCGCTAAGCTGGTCGCAACCCGGAGAGCAAACCGTGTATGGACCTGACCTGGTCATGGAGGCTGAAGAAAAAGTGAGAGTTATCCGAGAAAATCTCAAGGCCGCCCAGTCTCAACAAAGAGCTATTCCAATCAAAGAAGAAGACCTATCCGATTTGAGGTTGGGGATTTTGTATACCTACGGGTCTCACCGACCAAAGGTATACAACGTTTTGGGGTAAAAGGAAAGTTGGCTCCGCGCTATATTGGTCCATATGAGATTGTACAAATTTGTGGACCTGTAGCATACTGAGTTAAACTCCCAGAGAAGATTGCAGCGATACACGATGTTTTCCATATCTTGCAACTCAAGAAGTGTATTCAGGTTCCAACTAAAATCAATGCCCCAAAAGAATTGGAAATTGAACCCGATTTATCATACAAGGAATATCCTGTTAAGATCCTGGACCGGAAGGAAAGACATACTCGTAGGCAAATGGTAAAAATGTACAAAATTCAGTGGAGTAACCATATGGAAGAAGAAGCGACATGGGAGACGGAAGAGTATCTCAACACTAACTTCCGCAGTTTTCTTTTCGACCAGGGAGGTACGTTGCACCGGCCACACTAGTTCCTTTCTGCACTTGAATCTCGGGGCGAGATTCCTTTAAGGGGGGTAGGTAGGCTGTAACAACTCTACCTAAATTAAGTGCTTTTAAATATAAACCAGTGGTTACTCACTAAGCAAAGAGGTGAAATGACCAATTTAACCCTAAGAAGCTCTTTTTGGAGTTTAAAGTAAAACTTGAGATTTAATATGCAAACTTAAATTTTTGCCCAGATAAGAGTTGTAAAACTTTTAATTTCAAACAACTTTTGTTAAAGGCACTTTGACTAATTCGGAGTGGGAGGAAGTCAAAAACAGGAATCAAAACCGGAGTACTAAAGAACCCTATAAACCCCCTAAGTCCTAGAATTCGAGTTTTCCTCCAACTTTGCAACCTGTTATCTCACGATTTCATATCTAAACTCAAGTCGGACCCTTAATAAAAGTTGTAGTCCATTGAGTGTGTTCCAACTTTGTTACACTGACCGTCCAAATCGAATCCGAACCTGTTCAAAATCTTGGTCAAAGTTGGGTAAAACATTCAACTCAGCCCCTCAGCACACAACGCTAAGTCTGGAAAACTGCTCAGAGTGCACCTCTTGGCGAGGGCGTTCCTCCAAAATTCTGAACTAAACTCAAGAAAAATCCTAAATAGAAGTTGAAGTCCTCAGTTTGGAGAGCAACTCTTTCAATAACACTTAAGCCTAATTCAACTCAGAAGCTCCCCTAAAATCAAGTCAAAGATAGCTAAACCACTGAAATAACACCTCTCCGGCCGATTTGGCTAAGTCTGGATTTCCAGTTTTTTGGCAAACTTTGGCCCGAGATATCTCCAAATCCTTTCACAATCAGAAAAAACACCTTAAACCAAGTTTGAACCACGTCCAGAGATGAACAAGTCTGTTTAAAGGAGTTTTGAAACTTTAGTTGCAAAATCTGGACAAAAGAGCTCCCAAAGCCGGTCGGGCTTACTGCCCGAAGTGACCTCGACGCCCTCGCGCCCAAGGCATGTTTGCCCGCGCGCCGCACGCCGCGTGGCCGCCGGCCACCGGCAGCTCGCCGGCACCCTATCCACGGCGAGACAGCGACAGGGCGAGCCACGGCGCCCAACCCGTGCCTGCGACATGACGGGGCGAACGCCCGGCTGGCCAACCGCCGGCTGCGCATGTGCCTTCCACCTGCCGCGTATCTGCTCCGCCCAACCCGCGCTTCGCCCGCCCGCCGGAGAAGCTGCCATGCTGTTGACGTCCCACGCCTCTGCCCGCTCGCCCAACCCCCGCAGTGGCCCTCCGCTTCGCCCGCCCGACAGACTGGAGGCACCCAGACACGCACCGCCCGAGGCCAATCGCGGCAGGAGAACGCCCGGAGCTCCGCCTCCCCTGCCCAATGGCGCCACTGGCCAATGGACGCCTCGCTCGCGCACCCGCCGATCCCCGGCCTTATCTTCCCGCCACCAAAGCCCCGCCTCGACCCTGCGCTCCACTACTGCCCTATAAAAGGGTCACGCTCGCCGTTAGCGCCACCCTTTGCCACCGCCGCAACCGCGCCTCTCCTTCCTCCTCGGTGCTGCTGCTAGGCTCCCGTGGAGCTCACACCTCCGCGCCACCCCGCACTCCGACGACCTCTCCGCCCGCTTCGCCACCCCTCCGCGCACGTCTCCGAGCAGCCCGTGGCCTCCCTGACGCCGCCGATGAGCCAGAACGCCGCCTGCACCGCCGCCCGCCAAGCTCTGCCACCGCCGCCACGTTCCGACCCCCGCCGGCCATCTCCGTCGCCCCAACCCCACAAAATCGAGCTCAGGTGAGCCCCTGCGCTCCTCCGGCAACTTGTTGCCCCGTCCCCGCCGGCGAACCGCCGGGGATTTCCTCGCCGCCGCCGCGTGCGCCCCCGGGGACGACATTGCGTCTTCCCCATTCTTTCCAGGAGCCTGGGCGCAAAACTCAGGGACTCCTACGTAGTTAACCTGTAGACTCAGGGGGTAGCTTGCAAGTTTACCACGGCTTTTTCTTTTATAATAGGCAGAAAAATGGTTAAACTCTGTAAATTCCCAGTAAATCGTAGAAAAATCATAAAAATGCCAAACCACTTTTGTTGGAATCCTTGCTCTGTCTAGTTCCTAAGCAAAATAAGTTTGCTCATGTTACTGTTGTAAATAATATCCTATGCCTTTAATCATGGTTTAGGCCTTTTAAATCCTAATAAATAGAAGAAAAATGAAAAAAATGTAAAACCAACTCTGTGATGCTTGTTTCTACGTGTAGAAGCTCAGAAAAATGGTTAGGGTTCTGGTCTAACACTTTAAGTCACTGATTTACCTTTAACTTGGGAATCTAAGATTTAATCTTCCTTTTTGCATAAGTTTTGATCCAGAGCTCAAAAAAATGTGAAACTAGTTGTGTTAAGTTTGTTTTGCTGTATAGTTTGCAGGAAAAATATAAGTTATGGTGCAAATCAGAAAGAAAAACACCTTCCTTGTTAAGCATGTTTAATTAGAAGGAAAATAGGGAAAATAGTTGCCCTTCTCCAAAAATCATGAACAATTCACCAAAGCTCCTGTAACACACCCTTGACATACTAGGTAAATGTCACCCTCTGTTGCACTGTAATTTTTGGAGGTAGAAAAAGTTAAACTCATGCTACCTTTAATAATGAAATGCATGTAATTCCTTGTTGAGTCATCCAATGGCTCCCAAAATTTTACAATAACTTATTGATGGCTTAAGTAAGGTGCTGTGATTTTCTCAGTGCCTTTAGCCACTGTTTGGTTATGAAATCATTTTTGGTTAATTAATCAACCTAAAGGAATAAAAGAAAAGCACAAATCCTAATACGATAAATAAGTGGAATTGGAAGAGGTACATAAAAACATTCAGAAGTAAGTAACTCTCCTAATGCACTTGAACCACCCAAACACGACCTTTCACTCTCCTTATGCAACTCTAAGTTGTAAGAAACTATATATGTACACAATCGCCATTGAATTCGAACTCAAGTTTAAACCGACCACATTCGTTTGAAGTTAAAGAAAGTTAAACCTTGTCGAAATGAATGTGGCTGTTGCAACTTCCTTTCTACTTTAAACCATGCCTTGTATCGTTGAGTACACGCGCGAGTACAACTAAACTCTTGCATGTCAATGTCGTATAGAAGCAAATCTCGCCGACGGAACCTACGAGCTCCACCCGGCACCGGAGGAAGACCCCACTGCGGAGCTTCACCACTTGGAGGGCGAGCCCGAACCGGATCAAGACCCCGAGGACCCGCTAACGTTTCCTGAAGGCAAGCCCCGGTGCATGAATTTCCCTGTTTTACTTTTATGCCAATTGTTGATACTTATGATTGTGCATTTACGTTGGTAGGAGTTGATTGAAACCGTAGATGCTTGAACTTAGTACCTTGTTTGAATACTAGTTGCTAAGGTCGAGTAGTTGCCTTGCTTAATAGGTCCCGGTAAAAGACGTGTGATTTCCTATCACTCGCGAGTTATAGGAGTTGAATGTTTTATTTATGTTGCAACTATAAGGATGACGGACGGGGTCGGGCTTATGTTCGATACTTGGTGGATTGCCCCATCTGTCTAAATGAAAATGGACTAAGGTCGAAACATGTCGGCGTTCGTGATCAAGTGTTTGAAAGTACTAATCTCATACCTAGTATGGGATGGGAAAGCCTAGTACCTGATTGAACTGGGGCGTGGCATACTCCCCCGGCTGTCCTTGGAACATCGTTCCCATGGTGCATCATGTGGGTGCAAGTGCGGTCATAGTACGGCAGAGGCCGGGATTATGGAGCATTGCATGCCAAAGGCAGTTGGCCCTGACACGTGCCTAAGGGACGGCTGACAAATGAAGCGACCCCTCATGGTGCGCGGATGTCATGAGATTAGGTTTGCCATGCATGGTTAATAAATTTGAATCGATTCGTCTGCCTCTCACAGTTTGGGACTACTTGATCGCTATTCTGCACTGAGTAAAGATGGAACATGATGATGATATTAATTTGATACTTGTGCTTTAATTGCTTGAAAACTATGCTTGCTTAGTATAAGTTGCTAATCTAGACTGGATAAAGAACATAAAACTTGAGCTAAAATATGGAAAGTAAGGACCCACTTTATATGCTTTTGGCAAAGCAAACCCCAAAGCTAGAAAGCCTTGCATGTCTAGGTCTTGGTAAAAATAGTTTACCCGACGGGTTAGTCTTGCTGAGTATTAGTTGCTCAGCCTTGTCGTGGTTTAATCTTTTCAGGTGATGTTAATAGTTTGGCTGCTGGCACCACTTGGCCTACCCAGCTCCCTCCAGGCTGGAAAGTCGAGTGGGATCCCTCCTTGGACGGCGAGGGCAGGGATTTTTGATGTCATGATCGGCTTCGTCGTGATATCATGTATCGACGTTTAGCTTCCGCTTGTTTTATTCGACTTTTCGAACCTTGCAACTTGTTTGAATGTCAGAAACTCTTATGTAATAAATGGTGGAACTAAGTTAATGTGATGGAATGTTGTAATCTCTGTGCTACTCACCTTCGTGTGAGCGATGCTTCTCGATCCTGTGTAAGTGGTTCATCGTATGAAATCCGACGGTCGACCAGGTTGACTTGCTTAAAGTGCATAATCGCGTGTCAGGCGACTTATACGCATTTTAGTCAGGTTAATTTGGGCGGTTCCGCCACACCGGCCCCGTCGACCGCCGCTGCCCCCTCGTCGCCACCGTCGAGCACCGCACCCCGGCCCCTCGTCGACCCCGTCGACCGCCACCACTCTCTTGTCGCCCGCCGTTGACCGCCACTGCCCCTCCTCGTCACCTGCCGTCGACCGCCGCCGCCCCTCCTCATTGACCCAGTGTCGACCACCGCCCACGCCCCCGCATTGCCCGCCGTCAACCATCACCACCCTCCCGTCGCTGCTGTCGACCACCGGTCGCCCCACCTCGTCGCCCCCTCCATTGGCCGCGGCGCCCCGCCCGTCGCTCGTTCCACGCGACCGCACGCGGCCAGCTGCTGGCACGTGCGCGTCTGTGCCGCTGACGTAAGCTCGCGGCTGGCCGCTAACGTCATCTTTTTTTTCCTTTTTTATTTCTGCAGCATTAATAAATAGCTAGAAATTGAAGGAAAAATTGTTTAATTAGCTAGAAAATATAAAAAATTCTTGAAGTAGCTAGAAATTATAGAAAATCCTATTAATTCTTAGAAATGTATAGAAATAAGTGAATTTTCCTTTGATACTTTTAGAAATAACCAAGTAATTTTATGTTGTCATTTACTGTAACAAAATTCGTCAAATAGTTCAATCAATTATAGAAATCTACAATTCACTGTAAATAGTTTTTTAGTCAATTATTGTATAAGTGTTTCATTCTTTTTTTGTCATTTTCTAGCAATTCACTATAAGTATTGTTGGTAGTCATTTATTCTAACAAAATTGTAGAAGTTTCGGTCATTCTTAGAATAAATCCTACTATTTCTTAGAATAATTCCTTTTATATTATATTAGTCATTTATATTATTGTGACAAATTGTATAAGTATAAACATTTATTATTACAAAATGTGTGAATATTAGCAATTGTATAAGTGTTTTATTCTTTTTTAGTCATTTATTGTTTGAAAATTGTATAAGTTCTAGTCATTCTTAGAATAAATCCTACTATTTCTTAGAATAATTCATTTTATATTATATTAGTTATAATGGCACGAAGAGGAATAACTAATGGGCTTGATTGCTAAAGGTGGCTACAATGATCAACCAAACGAAGAGGTTGATCACAACCAGACTGACATCTACCTCAACATGCCTGGTGATGGAAAAGATGAGCAACCAATTGCCGAGGAAGGCAATGATGGGCAACAAGGTGAGGTATAGCAATTATTATATGTAAACATGATTTGAATTCTCTACTTATCAAGATTATTGGGAATTAATAGTTCTTTCATTTTTTAGCCATTTGGATCGAGCAGCAGGCCTAAATGGAAACAAGGCAAGAAGAAGAAGTTAGAGGGTCGTATCATCATCATGGAAATTGATGAAGATGGTAAATCAATTGCTCCACACAATGCTAAGACTAAATTGGTGAATCAAATTTGGTTTCTTGTTAGAGATAACATCCCATTTCAGAATTGAAAAAGCCCTGAAATAGATGACAGCGTCGCTTCCACAAGCATGGTCCCTGAGCAAGAGAAGGAAATGATATGGGATCAGATAAAAGAAAACTTCACGTTCGAAGGTGTACATGAAGCAAAAGTAAAAGATTGGAGCTTCAAGAATGGTGTAATTGCTTTTCAGACGTACAAGAAGAAACTGAACAAAGAACAAAGACTACATAAAGAAGGGGCTTATACAGTTACACCAAATTTCACCAAGCACCCAAAGTTAAGTGATCACTGGGATTCGTTTGTGTAGTTCAAGCAATCACAAAAGAGTGCTAAGGCAACTCAAACCAACACCGGCAATGCTTAGAAGAAGAAATACTTTCATCGTTTGGGCCAGGAGGTTACAAGAAGGGGATCATGAAATGGTAGAGGATGGAAGATGACATAATTGTTAGGGGAATAGTACCGCAGACTCTTGAATGGTCGGAGCGAGCAAACAATTGGTATTATGCTCATGGTGGCACGCTCAATCCTGAAGATGGATCATGTGTGTTCGCCCAAGAATTAAGAGAAGCGGTTACAAGGCTTGTTGACTTAATAAAGGCAACGGCTGAAGGATCTTTCATGCCTGATCGAGAGAAGAATGAGCTGACTATGGCACTAGGTAATCCAGAACACCCTAGATGTTGCTGAGGCAAAGGAGTAAGTCCATGGAAGTTTACCTTTTTGTGATCACATTGATTCATATAGAAGTCGCTAAAGAAGTAAGGCTGAACACACACAGCAGCTGCGAGAGTTGCAAGAACACGAAGCTTTGACAGAGGCAAGAATGGAGGAAGCAATCGACCGGTGTGTGGCTCTAGCTCTTAACAAACAAGCAAGTGAACAAGCAGCTGCAGCATTAGGGGCTAATGTCGACGTAAACACCTCTCAGCATTGAAGCGGCATCGCTTCCATGGAAGCCCCAATTGGAGGATCTTCTGACATATTTGAGGACAACCAATGCCACCCTGTGGACGACATCACTGGGAGAGCCCCTTGTGAGCTTGTTACTTCCGTGAAAAACAAGCTCATCATGGTGGCTTATGGTGTGGCTGAACAACCAACACAAGGCCAAACAATTCATGGCCTGGAGATTTCAGCTTGCGGTTACGCCAAAGTTGGGGTGGACTGAGTGGTCGATGGTTGGGATGACCTGGAACTAGAGATCCTTGGAGGTGACGGGGAAAAGAATTTAGGAGAAGCCATCCATGGTTGGATTCTATGGCCCAAGTGCTACATAAGGATTACCCAGCCGAATCCCCCAATTTTGGGATCATCTCCTCAAGGCTCAAGGGCATGATCACCTACGCCATCTGCCAGGGCACCCTCTCCACTACTAGGTAGCGATTCTAGCATGAGTCTACTAGCTCACAGGGATCCTAGCATGAGTCCACCTTACCCTATTATGAGCAAGGCTACACAGGGAAAGACAACTTCAGTTCCGCCAACTGCGGCTACGAAGAAGCAGAATAAGCCGAAGGAGAAGCAACCAGAGCCCAAGAAACCTTATGATATGACTGATGCGGAACTCCGCGTAGTAGTGGATGCTGAGGTTAAAGCTCACTTCGCAAAAAAAGCCTCCTGTAAAGAAAGATCCACAACTTAATAGGGTTAAACTTCGGGCTTTCATTAGAAGCTTGGAGAAAAAAGTAGAGAAACCACTGCTATCTGACTACGACTGACAAATAACAAAGTCTTTTCAGAAGAAAAAGAAAAGTAGGTCAACTATTCCACACCTCGAACCCAATCCAACCAATTGATTTCCCCTCTCAAGGTGCTTTTAGAGTTTGATCAGAACCTACTTCAATTCGCCAAAGATACAAATCTTACTCCAGATCAACTTTAAGGGGTGGATCACATCCCAAAGCACCCTGGGGCTGCTAAATAGAAATATAAGTTTGGGAAACTGCTTGTGTGGCCGTAGTTGATGGACCGTCTTCCAACAAAGATGTACAAATTATACCAATGGTACATGGAGGCTTCAGCCAATGGTTTACTCATGCTCGAAGTTCAGATTGGAAATCAATATTCTTTCCATGGGGAAGACATTATAATGTTCCACTGGAGGAACTCTATTACCTTTACAATCAAGACACACTTGACAAGTCACTTATCAGTTCCTGGGTTCTGTAAATCTTTAATTTGCTCTAACTTCAAAATCCCCGCTCTAGTCATTATGCGATATCTTAACTCCTATTCGATTTTGTATCATGCAGGATGGAGATTCAAACTTGTCGAAGGAAAGGATACTATGGCATAGGCTTCATGGACCCGATGTTGTAAACGAGTCAAATCTAAGAGATAGACTAAATCGGACCTTGAAGAACATATATGAGTTCCTCGACAACCAACATTACAAGAAGTACATACTTCTACCTAAAACTTCAAGTGAGCGTGTTTTCCATCTCTTTTTTCTCAAACTAGCAGTTAAACAAAAGACTAACTAGCTTTGGCTATGCATATCTGCATATCTGTACAACTTGCACTGGATACTTCTTGTTGTCGTGCTTGATCAAAGCGCAGTCTATATCATGGACTCCTTGAGGAAACCAAGAGATCAATACAAAAACCTCATAGACATTCTGAACAAAGCATGTGCTCCATTCTGTTGACGTCGCGCGGGTGAATTCCTAGTATGTGTTGAATTTCGACATCTCATGACACTTCCTTGAACACAACAAATATTTTATAACTTCTTTTTCCATATATATAGTGTTTGAGACAGGAGCCAGGGAATAATTTATGCGGATACTACGTATGTAAGTTCATCCATGGCTTTGTAGGTCCGAAGCGTTTGACCGACCATGAATTCAGAGTATGTATATAAATTTCTTAACAATAAATTAGTTCTAATTATACAGACCCATTGAGCTAATATATAATAACCTTTGCCAATAACATAGATCATGCATATGAAGGAAAAAATCAGGGCAATTCAAGAACAACTTTCTGGATTTTTTTTTGACGAGGTAGTAAATCCAACGGGGGAGTTCCATAATGATGGATCAATTATGCATCACCGTCAGGACTCAGGTTCAGAATAGTTGATCCCAAATGTTAAACTTGGAAGGTTGATGCAATGTAATATTATTCATATATGTGTATACACAATATGTATATATATAATAGTATCTCAAATGTAATACTATAGATAATATATTTTATATATATTAGTGTATTAGAACTAGTATACGTAAAGGAAACAAATACAAAATACTAATATAGAATAAAGAAATAGAAAAAAAATGAGAAAAGAAACAGAAAAAATAAATTAATATCAGTTGTGGTAGGCAATTTAGTACCGGTTGGTCTCCCCAACCGGTACTAAAGGAACCCCTTTAGTACTGCTTATTTCAACAGGTACTAAAGGCCCCCCTTTAGTACCGAACTAGCAATACCGGTTGCACAACCGGTACTAAAGGGAGGTTACGAACCGGTACTGATGGGGCTTCCCCAGCAGTGAGAGGGGTACCGACAACATGGGCTTAAGGCCCGACATGGTACAAGGCCGATACGACCCAAAGTGGTGATGCAGCACCTTGTCGTGATTACACAGAGTGATGCACATAGCTTCTGGAGCTAGGACAAGAACCAAATGAAAACTTTCGTCGTTAGCTTTCCAACGCATCAAAGAACATCTCGTTTCGATGACCTATGAAGAGATATCATCGTTTACGTGCAGGGTAGTCGACTGACTCCGAACTGAACACACACTCCAAGTTGGTGACTACTTGCAACTTGGTGAAGGGCTTGGTGAAGGGCATGGCTCGCGTGTATCCACCATGATGACGTCCTCACCTGCCACAGCCATGGAAAGCAGGAAAGGGCCAAGCAGGAAGATACCACGGCCATGCTTGACTCCGACGGCACCATCTATTCTCAGCGATTGCTCCTGGACATGTCTTCTCCACTGGGCTGCTGAAGCGGAAGGAGTCAAACAAGTTCAGGCTTTCAGGGACCCATTTGAGTATTGCGTCGGAAGGGCAGAAGGATCAAGAAGCTGCGTTCATGGAGAAACCAGCGACACAGCGAGGACGAGCAGTTTACGGGGCTAGTGATGAGCCAGCATTTTCTCTTTTCGTTACCTCACAAGATGATGCGAACCAAACAATCACCATGATTCCTTACTGTTTTCTACTAACGTTTGAGTTTGCATTGTTGGAAAAAAAAAAGCACCTAAGTCTTATCCTAAGCCAAACTTTATTTTAGATAATTGAAAAGTTCCGACTTCAGAACCCTGAGGAGAAGGGTATCAGACCACTATTATTACAGACACACGTAGAGCTCACGCCACCCCGTGTTTAACATTGTTGACCGGACCATCCATGAGATGAAAAAATTTATAACTTTAGGCTCTAAAAACTGGCAAGCCTTGACAAGCCGCTCCTTTCAATCGTTAGTGCATTGCAACTATGCTCATAACCGAATGCAATGTGTCCTCCTGAATATCACCTACAAACAAGTTTTTGGTCTACCATTGTTAAACGCGGTATCGTTTCTTGTGAGCCATATTGCCAACAAATAGATGTAGCGCCTGTCAATAACAAAACATTGTGCTCTCGACCCCTTGTTTATGCCAATTATTAAACAGATGTTCTGTGTTTTGTGGTGGTGGGATTCCTAACACAGTCTGTACTTCTAGCTTATATTAGTAAAAACAACAAGCCTTACTCCCATTTCAATTCCTCATATCTAGATTGTCTTTAGTAAGGATCACTCCTCTTTTCAAATACTATATAAATATTTTTATTTTGAGAGGAATTATGGTATGCCAATTTTCTTGTGTAACTTTAACTCCGCTGTTCGTTCTCTGCCATGACCAGATTCCATCTCGCAAGGATCGAAGGGGGCGCGCGCTTTGTGGTGGTGGCAGCGTGTGTGGCTGTGGGTAGCAATAGGGTGAAGATGGGATGCAAAATTTCTGTTCAAATCGAGATGGTGTGGGTAGTACTAGGGGAGTGAAAGGAGGCAGGAAATTCCTGTTCCAACTTACGTCGTTTACCATCATTATTTCTACTATTTCCCATTGAGTTGCGGAAAAGTGAAAACTGTTGCTTCCCACCTATCCGAAAACTAGTTTCAAAACCAGGAATCAGCAAGCAACCATGCGCATCATCTTATTAAATCTTTTAGCCCAATGCCATGAGACGGATATTATTGAATAATTAGCCAATTGTTGTATTAATTTTAGAAATAAATAAATCATGACAAAAGATAATCCTACCATGCAAAACTCTAGCATACTAGGCAACAAAAATATTATAATCATGATATCAGAAAACATGATTAAAAATGAGATCAGATCACGGCGCACGTATCAAGAAGTGATGATGAGCGGTGATGACGGGATGATGACAATGTTGTGGACGGATTGCAGCAGCCGGCGTTGAAAACGACGGTACGCCTCGACACGAAGATTGGACGGAGGACAAGCTGTAGTCATGAACTTGAGCAGTCACGCAGAGCACTTTCCAAAAACCTTATTTGCGCTCTCCCGGTGCATGATCACAAGGATGACTGGTTTCGGAGACCTACTCTCCCATTAGCTGGTGCACGCCGACGCAACGGAATGGAGAAGACTACAGTGGCGGTGCAGCAGTGTAGAAGAGGCTAAACCTAACTCGTATAGATCACCTTAGGGATTCCTAATCTAAGGGGACTCCTCGTATAATGGTCTATGGTATGCCTTTTCCATGAGGGGGTGGTCCATATTTGTAGGGAGGATAACCCCAAACACACTAATCTATTAGCAATACGGAACTAATAGATAGTGTACCTCGCTATGCTAATGGGCCTTTGAGATTTGTTTAGAATTATTTATATGGACTAAGTCCATATATCTATCAATCCCCACCAGATTTCAAATACCTATTTAGGTATTTTGCATGTTTCTCACTATTGTTTGATATACCAGTGTTTCAGCAAGTACTGTTAAGTTGAACTCTTGCCTAGAGCTTCTAGCTACACTCATCCACAACTTGACAATGGATTATGCCTTGAATTGCTAATTTTGTGTGAACAAGTTTCACTCAAAGTCATGATCAGTACCTAGCTTCCAGTAGTCTTCCCCGTGGGTGGAGCATATACATCGTACTCCCTGATCTCTTTCATGAGCTTACTACAGAAGTTAATGCTGACAACTGATTCAGTCCCCGTGATTTCAGGTCAGCGATCTTTGCTAGCAACTGATTCACCAGCACTTGCTCTTCCGAGGTCGGCTGGTTCAACCACTCGGGCATGACCATTAGCTCGTATCCCGTACACGGTGGCAGCACGGGCTGCTGATTGGTGATGAACCACTCTTTGTGCTAGTCCTTGTTGGAGCCTTTCAACTGAAGGTCAAAATATTCTTACACTTTCTTCAGCCGCAGTGAAAAACTGCAACCACCAATTACTCGCTGTTGTTTCCCTTTGGTTGCCACAATTTTTAATTGATACAGATATCACCATAGATCGAAGTGCGGGGGGATACCCAGATAGGCCTCGCACAGATGGATAAATATAGCAATGTCAAGAATGGAGTTGGGATTTCGATGTACCAGCTTGATCTTGTAGTAATGTAGTAGACCCCAGAAGAAGTCTCCGCATGGGACGCCGAATCCACGCTCGAAGAACGATACGAAGATCACCATTTCCATCTTGTCCTCCGATAGGAAATCTTTGCCGATGGTTGGCTTCCAATCCAACAGCGCCTGCGGCCTGAGGAGGCCTCGGTTGACGAGCGCTTGGATGTGCTCCTAGGTCATCACGGACTTCACCCACACCGTCATCGGATCTGGAATGTTTGCCTGCGTCATTTCTTCGATCTCCAAGCCTTGTGATTTGGATCTGATGGACGCTAGAGTTTTGATGCGCATACGGCGGCGCGGCAGCTCGGGCAGCGGTGGTGGAATGTGCGTGAGAAGATTGGGACTTGTGGCGGCGCAGCTTAGAGGTTCGTGGGTATGATGGTGATGAGCTCAGTGGACTATGGTAGCGGCGCTGCGAGTGTTACAGCTGGAAATGAAATGGCACTGTCTCCCCTTGCGTTTGAGGGGCGTGACAGCGTAACTTACAACGGAATTTGCGAGCTTCCCGTTATTGCAGCACTTGCGCCGGACGGAATCTACGGGTTTTCCGTTAAAGCGGCACGTGCAGAACGGAGTCCGTGGGTTTTGCACTGTGCTTTCAATGGCGTGACTCCACGGCTCTGCCAGTCCTCGTCCTCGGGGGTTGGGCACCTATTTCAGATTGGCGCGCTTCCGTGGCTCCGCCAATCCTCTTCCTTGGGGGTTGTGCCTCCGTGGTTCTGCTAGTCCTCGTCCTCAGGGGCTGGTCGCCTATTTCAGGTCAGCGTGCCTCCCGGCTCCGCCAGTCCTCATCCTCGAGGGTTGGGCACCTATTTCAGGCTGGCATGCCTTTGTGGCTCCGCCAGTCCTCATCCTCGAGGATGGAAACCTATTTCAGGTCGGTGTGCCTCTGTGGCTCCACCAGTCCTCATCCTTGGGGGCTGGGTGCCTATTTCAGGTTGGCGTGCCTCCATGGCTCCGCCAGTCCTCATCCTCAGGGGTTGGGCACCTATTTCAGGTCAGCGTGCCTTCATGGCTCTGCCAGTCCTCGTCTTCAGGGGCTAGGCACCTATTTCAGGTTGGCGTGCCTCCGCGGCTCCACCAGTCCTCATCCTCAGGGTTGGGCACCTACTACAAGTCGGCGTGCCTCCGTGGCTCGGCCAGTCCTCGTCCTTGTAGGCTGGGCGCCTACTTCTGGTCAGCATGCCTCTGTGGCTCTACCCTTCCTTGTGTTCAGTCACTTGGACTTGCTATCGGGCTCAACTTTTTTCTTTTTTGGACCATTGGACCGATTATCCTAATCGCTTCAATGCTCGGGGGCTACTCCTATGGAGTGCATCTTGCGACGCCATCCAAATCCTTCGCTTCATCCTGCTGGATGCCCAACATCCATCAACTCGGCACTCTACTTCGCTCTGCGTGATGGCTCTGCGTTCGCTCGGATTTTCTTCTTTTTTGAGCAGTGTGCAGCCTCTCTATCACCATGACGTCATCACAGCTTCAACCAACTACATTCCAAGTTTTGCTGTGGTGACCTCAAGTCCCTGTTCGCCTACACATCACTCGGGAGCTTGAGGGATATGGGTACCCCATGGGTCCCCACCGACCAAGATACTAGCTGGACCTGACAAGTGGGGCCCCCAACCAGGACGTGTGGGCCAAGGATATGAAGTTACTTGGAGTACACACCAAGGAGGCCAAGCAATTCAAATCAGCTCGGATATTATGAAACATGTGTTGTAGTCCGAATCAGATTACCTTCCATGTAACTACCAAGTAGATTAGATTCAAACCGACTTGTAACCTTAGGTCGTTAGCCTATATAAGGAGGCTAAGGGAGCCTCCCGAGGGCAACCCAACACAGCATCGAATCTCTCATGCAATACAAGCCATCAAGCATACAGGATATAGGGTATTACTCTTCGGAGGCCCGAACCTATTTAAAACCCTCGTGTCCCTTGTGTTCTCGCGATCACCTTCGAGTTCTTGGTTTCACAATTGCCTCCATCTACAAATCAACCACTTGGGTAACCCCCTGGTGGACTGCCGGCCTTATTAATTCGACAAGCCCTTTCTACCTCTTCTTGAGGGATCATGTGTTTTTGAACTTCACATGATTGGTGTTGAGCTCTTTCTGCCTCTTCTTGAGAGATCATGTGTTTTTGTCTTGGTTGTGTTGAGCCGTTGCCCATGTCTTTGGGGACCGAGACTTTTCCAAGTTGACTTGGCTTTTGTGATGCTTCTCATGCCAAGTGACTTTATCCTTTACCTTTATGTGGCTTTCGATCACTTGGATGAGAGTTTTGCCTAATTGGTGTCACAACTTGGTTTTTATGGATCTTCTCATCTCAAGTGACTTTGATCTTGGTTTTTACTTGGCTTTGGATCACTTGAGTGAGATTTTCAACCTTTACCTCTCAAACCATTTCTTTGTACTTGAATGTTGTCAACACACTCATCAAGGGGGAGATTGAGAAATCAAGATGATACAAACCTTGATTTGCTTGTGATGAGCGTTTGACAAATTGTTGAAATGGCTTTGATGGAATTTTGGGATTCTTGAAGCTCTTGTGTCTCTCGCTTCACTCTTCAGTTGTGTTTAGCCTTTAGCTTTTCTTTCGGAATCGAGAGGTTTTTGTTTGAATCTTGCATGATCCCTTCTCATTTCAAGTGGCCTTGTGTTCACTTTTACTTGGCTTTTGTGCACTTCAATGAGTTCTCTTTTGCTTCCAAATCATCTTTTGTCAATGCACTTATCAAGGGGGCTAAGTTGAGATGTGCCTTGGTCTATTTGTGATGAGTGATTAACCGGATGATTTGAAGCTTTACCGATTGAGTCAATATTTCATATGTGCATATTTATGCTAATGACTAACCGGAGGTGGATTGTTGAGTGTGTTGTGTTGTGGTGCGTGTGTAAAATATATTTTGTGTTTGTGTCTCTTAGCTTGTGATGTGTAGGTGTTGAATGCGACATGGCGGTTGACGGCATGAGGTGAAGGTCAAGCGAAAGGTCCATGCCAATGTACTAGGGCTGTGAAGCGTGGACACGAGTAAGCTTGGACCGAGGGACCCGAGGAGTCTGGGCGGAGTCATGGGCGATCCACATGGTGCACAGAAGAGCAAGAGTACACTAGATTGGAGACGGCGTCGGTCGAGTCAAGCGGAACGGAGGTGAGTCAAGTAGGTGGCCCGGGAACGGGAATGAAAGACTTGGAGGCGTTGAAGGCTTGACGAAGGCCGGACATGCATCGACATCGGTGAGTCGCGCCTTGCGGGGCGTGCAAGAGGGTTTGACCGGTTTGGCCACAAAACCTAGGGTCGGTCACGCCTGCGGGGTGTGCAAGAGGATTTGACCGGTTTGGCCTCAAAATCGGGGGGGGGGCAAGTCTGGTGCGGCCGGACGTCATCGAGTCGGAGGACGCGTGGTACCATCGTGAAGCTTGCGTCGAGGTGAAGCAAAGTCGTGAAGGTGTTGGGTCCATTCAATGTACCGATAAAAAGTTGGGCAGTTTTACCATTATGGGGTATTTGGGCGGTATGCTTCATGTGAGGGTAATTTGGGCATTTGCCAAATACCTAAATATATGTGGGAAGGGTTGTTGGGGCAGACACATCTCAGGGTTTTTGGTGGTAGGCTTCTCATTTTGTTGGTGAGAGCCTTTGAGTGGGAGGGAGAGGAGAGAGGAGAGATTTTTTATGTGATTTTTTTACCATCTTAAATTTGATTGTCCTTAAAAGTAACTTGTAACCAAACATGGTGAAGTAATCCAAATATCAATATCGTGTCGTCTTGTTCTATCCTCTTTGAATCTGAAATTTATCTTTTTCGGTATTTTTGGAGCTATTTTTGAGGATTTTTCGTTCTTTGGTTGCGAATCCCGTGAGATTTGTTGGAGACTTTTGTTGCTAGGATTTTTGTTATAATCTCCACTCAAATCCCTCACGAATTCGTCTTGAATTTAAAGTTTTTCCCGAACCGAGCTTTGTGAAGGGTGTTCGGTTTTCTTCGAAATCCACTATGAATACTTGAGCTTTTTAGACGTTTCTGTTAGCCCGTGAGGATGTGCTACTGTGTCTCGAGTTTCGTTTCGATTCATTGAGGGAGGATTTTTCATTTGAAGTCTCAAGCTTGGTTCTTGCGTGTACTTCTGTTCTTCCTGTTCGTGTTCTTGTCTCGAGCAGCAGGCACTTCCGGCGAAGGGCACCGCGTGCTGAGCCAGGCCGGGCTGACTCGCGCGGCAGGCCGAGCAAGCGAAGACACCTGGCCAGCGACGCACCAGGACGCGAGCGCCAAGGGCCCAGGTGGCTGAGCCAGCGAGCGGCCCAGCTTGCTTCGTGGGCAGGAGGTCCAGCAGCTGCCGGTCAGCATTGGCAACTCGGCTCATATGCACAGGTGAACAGCTCAGCGAGACTTCATTTTTCCAGTGTTTTGTCAGGTGAGCAGGCAGCAACAGCAAGGTTTCGATCTACAGGTTTATCTAGTGTCACTTTCAGTGAATAGTGATCTAATCATTGGCTTCATAATTTATTCCTTCCTGCATGCTTCAGCTCTCTGCCTACCATCCTTTGCATGCTTAATTAAGAACGACGGACTAAAATTTAGTCCCTGTCACATCGAAGGTTTAGATACTAATTAGAAATAATAAATATAGATTAATTATAAAATCAATTGCACAGATGGAGGCTAATTCGCGAGACGAATCTATTAAGACTAATTAATTCATGATTAGCACATATTTACTGAATCATCACATTGTCAAATCATGGACTAATTAGGCTTAATAGATTCGTCTCACGAATTAGCCTCCATCTGTGCAATTGGTTTTTATAATTAGCTCATGTTTAGTCCTTCTAATTAGTATCTAAACATTCGATATGATAGGGACTAAACTTTAGTCCGTGGAACCAAACACCCCCTTAATTCTTTCACTTGCTAATCGTTACATGCTTAGTCGAGTAGCATTTAATTAATCGTTGCATGATTAGTCAAGTTGTGGTTTAATAGTGGCCAAGCTTAATCTCGTTAGTGCAATTGGGATATATGCCTTGTTCTTTGAGAGAATTTTTTAAAGGCTCCCATTCCCTCCCCCCATCATCCGTCCCGGTCCTTCATAAACCTTGGGGGAATCTCTAAGGGAAAAAGCTAATTCATCCATACGCTTGCGGTTTATAAATTGACGTGCTAACTATCGTCAACGGAACCCTGCGAGGTAGATCCATGTCGGAGTTCGGGAGCTAGCATCATATCAAGGTAGGATCTCGGTGGAGATTTGGTGATGTACAATCATTCATGGTGAAGTAATAGATGTGTTCCGAATCTTTAGTGATCTAAGTGTCTCCCTCTATGGTTTCATGCTTTATCGGATTTGCTTACTTTTCAATCTATGATCGATGGTAGATTGCATTGGGTGTTTATATGATCTTGGTGACTAGATTTGCATACCTGATCTACCGATGAGTATGACATGATCTTTATTTTTGTACCCTTAAACTTCCTGCGCTGATAGGGGAATCGTGACAGGGTCTGCTTCCATGTAAGGTGGGGGTTTTTGGGAGTCAGATCGAAGGTGTAGATTTAAAGAGGCTTTTGAATGAGAATCGCATCTGTCTTGCTTTGCTATCTTGCTTAGAATTATAACATATGCATAGTCTAGGTTGCTCTGGATTGGTTATCTCTTGCTCATATCTGCTATCTATTTGTACATGCTCGATTACATCTGAAACTCTCATAAACTTGAACCATACCGGTAATGCTAGTTGAAATAGTTCTTGCATTATAAGTCCTACTAATTGATAAACCTTAGGGGAGTAATCCGAGGGAAGAGATACAACTGATCCATGCACTTGCGGTTCATGAACTGGTGTGCTATCTGCTGCCAAGACCTACTCATTGTGGTGTTGTTCGAGTTTGGCATGGAGGTCGCGTCGGTTGTTAATATATTGGCGGAGGTCGTGGTTTGGTTGCCGACTGAGTCGACAACGCGCGGTCGTCGTTGCAGTCTCCATCATCGCGACCATCGTCATGGCAGGTGCCATGAGCTCGGCAGTCGTGCCACTCACCATTTTCACGGTCGACTTGGTGGTCGGCGTCCTCATGGGTTCTAGCTGACCTCCTCTCTAGCGACGGCCATGATCAAACCTGTTATTGGTAGATCGGCTTTGAGTAAATTGGCTTTAGGAGGAGCAGGTAGAAGTAGATTAGGAGTTGGAGGAGCGGCTCCTAGACTGCATGAGGGTCTAAGCCTGTGCCTCGATCTGAGCATTAGTGACACGGACACGAGCCCAGATCCGCTGTAGCGATAGAGTCGGACAAGTTCTCCAACTCGGCGAAGATGACCCCTAGGTTGGCCTGGGGCGTAGTGAACATGTTGTGGCCATCATGCTCCCGGGTGAAGTCATCTTGTAGGTTACGGCCTTGCAGGGCACTGTTGTGGCACCACGCTGACCTGCCTAGTCATCGCGACCGCCGTTGCTAGTAGCGTTCAAGGGGGAGAGGATAGGTGGTACTGCGCCGGCTGCAGCTGGTTCACCACCTATGGCGGCAGCGTCCTAACCAACCGAAGGGTTGGCTCGCTCGAGTTGACAATGCTTGTCACAGACTTGGTTCCTAGCATTCCTACCATCCTCCTAGGAGGATGTCTCACCATCTTGGGGAGGCTCGTCGGTGGAGACGAAGACCTTTCTATCCTAGGGGGTGAAGTTGCTAGCGTCGTCGTCATCATAGAGATTCGGTCTTAGGACAAATCTAGCGACCTGGAACTCACCGCAATCCGGGAACTGGGAGGGTTTGGGTGGGTTATCAGATTGATTTGGACCGACCACCAAAGAGCTTCCGAGAACGCAGCAGTGGAGTTTCTCAACCCGAACAGGATGTAAAAGGAGATCTGATCCGACTTCGCTGAGTGCAAAGCTGACTCGGAGAGAGTGATGCACTCGGCAAGATGGTAGCACTAATCCGATGTAGCCCCGTGACTAGGTCGGAGGGTGCTGGTGGCTAGGTGGTCATGAGGATGTCTGGGATACTCACGGAGAGGGGAGTTCATTGAATTACTGGATAGTGGGAGCAATGATTCTCGTGTTAGAACCCTGGCCCGTCGAAGCAGTTCCTGCCGACACCAAGCTAGTGGTGGTGATGGTGACGTCGGAGTCGATCGGCATGCTCAAACAGCGGAGCTGGATTGGGTTGTCGAGGAAAGCCTTCATGCTGTCAGGGAAGATGATGCCGGGTCGAGATGCCGTCGAGCTCATTGGGGAGGATCTCACAACCACCCGTACCTGGTGTGCCAACTGTTGAATTTATGGTTTGGCAATCCATTGGGGGTACCTAGATGGTTGATTTGTAGGCAGAGGGTGATTGTAAAACCAAAAACACGAATGGTAACACAAAGACACAAGGTTTAAATAGGTTCGAGCCACCAAGGTGGTGTAATACCCTATGTCCTGTATTCTGGTGGATTGTATCAAGTGCTCGTCAAAACTATGGCAGCAATGGCGAGGTATGGGACGATGTGTCCCTCCCGGGTACCCCTGACCATCTTATGTAGGATGACGGTTTAGACTTACAAGTCGGATAGGATCTAATCCTTGTCGGTTGTTTAAAAAATTAGTTTGATTCGGTTTATAGCATGTAGCCCGTGATATGCGGCCAAAATCTAATAGGCTCATTTCGTAGCCCGGACGGAGGTTGGGCCAGACCCAGCTAGTGCAACCAACTGTGTTTGTTAACCTGGTCGGCCTCACAGGCCAGGCCCGCGTGATGCAAAAAAGGCTCGCCATCCTGCACCACGTGGAATGCCAAAATTGACCGTCCCACGTAGTGCAGGCTTGATGGCCTTGTTGCAGTGACCCCGGTGTTTTCTCGTCATGCACCAAAACACACTCACCCTCCTCTATTCTTCAACGACGCCTCCTTCGCCCGTGTCGACTAGCAGGCCATGGCGGGTAGCAGCTATGGTAGGGAGGAGAGGGTAAAGGCATGGCCGCGACTACCGAAGTAGTGGAGTAGGGCAGCATCTGCATCTCCTCGGCGTTGGCGGCGGTGCCATGCTTGCTAGCTCTGTCTCTGTCTCATCCCCATGCTCGACGCCTCTTCTCTGTTCCTATCACCGGCCCACCCACCATGCAACCATTGAGCACATGCGAGCACCCCCATCATGCAGGGTCGAGTTGATGAGTGGTAGCATGACGATGATGGGGAGGCTAGGCGGGTCCCGCAGGAGCCGACGACCGCCACCACCATGACCGGAGGAGAGGAAGGCACAGGGGAGGAGCTGCCCGCGGCTCCATCCCCACGGCCGGCGCCCGCGGCCTGGTCCCCCCAAGTAGCGCTCCGCCTCCATAATGGCAATCTCCGGCGAGGGATGCGGCCAAGCGGCAGCGGCGAGGGTGAGCGGCCGAGCTATAGCGGCATCGAGGCGAAGCAACGGTGGCGCGGCGGTGCGTATGGGAGGAAGTGTGGCAGAAGGAGGGTGTGGCGCGTGATGGCGTGTGCGGGAGGAGGCATGGTGGGAGCAGGCCGCCGCACTTGCGGGGAGGAGTCGTGGCGGGAGGAGGTCACGACGGCGCGTGCAGGGAGGAGGCCACGGCCTGCAGCAGTCGGAGGCGTGACAGCGTGTGTGTCAGTGTTTAGACCTGACAACCTACTGAGGGGGGTGCCCGAGGTAGTGTTTAATACGTGGGGCTTGCCAAAATCAAGAACTCAAAGGTGAACTTGAACACATGATTTAGATAGGTTCGGCTGCTAGATTGCGTAATACCCTACGTCCTATGTATTGGTTGTATTGAATTGCTTTGGAGGGGTCCCTGCCTCGTCTTATATTGCCGGCAGCAGGGTTACAGGTCGGTTGTTTACAAGAATACAAGTCGGATTCAACTAGTGCGTCCTACTCTAATTGCTACAAGTAGTTTCCTAATCCTCGACTAGTTCCTATCTCGCAACGTAGACCACGTCATCCTGCACCGTAGTCTCCATGTCTGACACATCTCGGTGTCTAGCCTTGTATCTAGGACTGTCCAAACCTTCTAGTGGGCTTATAAATGTATGTAGGACAAGTTCCCGAGTACTTTTTTAGTCAAATGCAATAGTTTCGAGTACTTTTGTAAGCTTCTCCGACTAGTACATCGGGTTGAGTCTTCAAATGTACTCGAGCACTGCCATGCGGCTAGAATGTACTCAAGTCTCATTTAACTTGGTCTTGAATCTTCAATCTTGAATTTTATATGGAAAGGCGACCAAAGTCGCACTCCATATGGAGTACCCCTCGAGCCTTAGGTTGAATCGAAGAATCAGGCTGAGGGTCAATCTGTAATATTGCATCTCTTTTCCCTTAAAATCCAAAGAACAAACTTTTTAGCCGATAGGCACGTGGCACACAGTCCCCAAGCCATTACATGACTAGTTTGGGTATAAGGGTCAACCACTGGTCAATGTGACCATTCGCCAACAGTAATCTTATCTCTTCCAAAAATAACGAAAACTGCCAACCAGGTACGAAATCTTTGGGCTTTTTTAAAAATGGAACATTCTTGTTAATCTCGCTACTTTTTTAACTACGCTGCGGTTATAAATAACGGAGGAAACCATCCCCCCATTTCACTTGTCCCATCTTCTCTTTCAACTTCCACATTGTAGCCCTAGAGCTGCCGCTGCCCGATCGTCAAGCTCGAGCGCCACCATCCCCCACCACTTAGCCCCCAAGCACATGCAAAAGAAGGCCCTCGTGGCAACACAGATAGGGAAGAAGGTGACTTTGAGGAAAGCGGCGGAAGGCGGGAAGAAGAAATTAGAGAAGAAGAAGGAGATCCAACTGCCGGCTCTCAAATACGGCAAGACTGACTAGACAGCCCCATCATTGCTTGCATGTGCCTGGAAGAAGTCCGCGCTGAAGGAGGAGGACATCAAGGCACTGGTGGCAGCCAACCTCCTCCAGGATAAGGATGTCATCAACTGGAGGAGTGCATTCGGCAACCCGTGGCCGCTGGAAACATATGTGGATGAGATGGTAATATTCTCCCACTTTATTGAGCGTGGACTAGCCTTGCCTGCATCTGATTTCCTCCATGGCCTCTACGACTACTATAAGATAGAGCTGGTATACCTCAACCCCAACAACATCTTGCACACTGCCATATTTGTTCATCTGTGCGAAGCCTTCCTAGGGATCTAGCTGCATTTCCAATTATTCTGCAAATTTTTCACAGTCAAGCCCTAGCCCAAGCGAGAGCATACTGAAGTAGTCGGAGGGGCAGTGATCCAGATAAGGGAAAAGGTCAAGGGCCTGTATTTGGACTATGAGTTAATTGACTCGCACTCGAGATGGAAGGAAAGGTGGTGCTACATCAGCAACCACGAGCCCATGCTCCCAAAGCTGACAAGCCACCGCCCGACTTGGAATAACGGGTGGTTGGATGAGCCTTCACATGGGGACTGCTTGCAGCTAACCGAGCTCCAAGACAGAATCGCTAGGTTCAAACAACAAGGACTAACAGGAGTTGGGGTGGTCTTCAATTTCACGGAGAAGCATATTCAACCCCTACAGCTCCGATGCACATGGGGCTACGACTACCCGGGCCCCAACAATCCATCCAGGATGTCCCTAGAGGAGCTCAGCGTCAATGAAGTCATGGTGCAGCTAAGGCACCTGTTCAAGCATGCAAGTGAGATACCAACCATTGTGCAGGAGTTCTGCACCGCCAACCCGCCAACAAGTGTAAGTACCCATGGCCGCAGCCCCCGAGTACTGATTTTTGCAATTTTTCATGTACTGACTTGTCTACTCATACAAGAAGACGTACACGTGTACTGCTCTACCCCTCCTCCTCCCAGATCAGATGATTCTAAAGCGGTTCCTCGTGTACATACAGCTGCGAGTCTACAAAGCAAAGTCGAGGAGGAGGAGTTAGAGGAAATCAAGTCCTTCAGCAGCTCCGACTCGTGTAACAGGGTATAAATAGGTGTCTCGTAAGGCTTGTAAAACAAACACATCAATCAACAATACAGATCTACTTTTTCCACATACTTTACTTTTAAGTTGGAGACTTCACCAAGTACTTTTTCTTTTCACGAGTTCGTACGAGTTGGCAGGGCTGCATCATCACGACCTCCGGCCAATTTGTAAGTTCCGCGTATCGAATAACATCTAAGCTTTAACTTCGGGCGCATTGCTGTTGTTTCGTTTAGATTTATTCATCAGTTATCGATATTTACTATAATTATAGGTTTTACCTGTTATTTTAGTTTTTATCACCAGTTATCCAGCTTGAGACACAAATTGTCGGCTTTTCATCAATATTCTTTGTTTATTACCATATAGCCGATTAGATCTGTTCCAAGTGTTGCTTCTGTAGCATTGTTTAGATTACTCTAGCAGTTTCTTCTACAATTGCTACGTGATCATCGGCTGTTCTATAGCCGGTCATCTCTACAGTAATTCGGTCGATTTGCTAATACATCCTTCAAAACAGATCGGAACTTTAGCCAATCGAAACCTTGGAATTTAATGCTTTTCTTTCCTTGTCAATCAATAGGTCAGATTGACTGGCACGCTGCGCGAAACACACTAGGGTGACAACCCAAACAGGAGCTAAGCAGATTCTCCCTGGTCGTGTGTTCGACGCAGAAGTCGGAGTCCTTGTTCGATTTTCAGCGTCAACACCTCCACCGGTAATCACTTTTGAAGAAGGACAAGATCCTGAGGATCAAGTGCTAGTAAGTCAATTCCTTACCACCATGTCTACTCAATACGGCATTAATGGGTTGCAGGTAGTCTGGGAGGTAACTGAGGTAGAGAGGATGACTACCGAAGTCGTGCAGTAGTAGCTGCCAGTGATCGAGGAGGTCATCGAGATCGAAGATGATGAAGAACCTCTTGTTGCGAGGGTCAACCCGGTCAGTGCACAAACTACCCGAGAGGTAGAGACAGCGACTAAGGCTAGCAAGGATCACACTGCGATCCAACAAGCCGAACCAAAGAAACCGTCGCCGGCCACTAAGCCTATGCGCCTGTCAGGGGAGCCCTCTTTGAAAGTGAAGAGGTCCTCAAAGTAAGTACTGGTACCCCGTTCGAGTACTAATTGTAGCTTGATATCTGACTTGTAGTATGTCCTCTAACGACTTGTCTTTTGTACGAAATCTTCTAGTGTGGATCTTGGAGGCCCGAGCCCGAAGCCGACGACCGATGGCAGTAGCCACTCGGTCCAAGACATCGTCTCGGCACCAACAAGTCTACCACCGAAGGAGCAACCTGCTCCAGCAACCAATCCAGGTGTTGTATCCCTTGTTTCTGCATTAATGCACGATGTAATTTCTTCACTAAATGATACTTTAGTGCTAGCCCTCGAGCTACCAGTAGCCAAGGCCATAGCGGCGACTACCTCTGGTGTCGTGGCTACCCTTGTAGCCCTCGAGCCAGAGGTAGGGACGGAAGCCGTGGTGGCAACTACTTCTACCGTCGTGGCTACCCTTGTAGCCCCCGAGCTAGAGGTAGAAGCTAAAGCTACCGGAGTGCTGGAAGTATTGGCATCCATCCCACCTTCCAAGGTGGGCCCATCATCCAGCCGCGCCCTGGTTCCGTTTGGTGCAACGAACGCTGAAGAGCACGATGAACCATGGGTTGCTGAGGGGGTGAACCTTGAAGACATCCAACTCATCGTTGACCTGCTGCTCACCACAGAGAGGGAGGTCACGATAATGGAGATGTACAGCTATGTAGGTGAATATGCAGCGGTAAGCTTCCTCCTGCTTCGTCCACAACTTGAAATTAGTACTTGTATCTTGACACTAGTACTTGTACTGTTTTGCAGGATATAATCAAACACTCCCGCCGAAAGTCTGAGATGCTCTAGGGCTATGGCAACACAACAGTGCAAGCTCAAACACTCGCCCAAGAACTTGCCAAAGAGCAGGATGACTCCTCCCGGCTACTGATGAAGTATGACGGGCAAGCCGCCGAGTACCGCAACACTGTCTAGCAGTTCGAGGAGGAGAAAGATCACCTTCGGAAGCGCAACAAAGCTTTGAAGTATCAACTAAAAGGTAATTGGTCTTCTCCCGTTGGTCCTCGAGTACCAATTCCATTTGATAAAGGAGGATCTCCAAGGCCGAGCCACTGACTGGCAGAACTCCTACTACCGGGTGACGGACCAGCACGACAAGTTGTATGCATTATACGAGAACTTGGAGCAACACCTAGACAAGGATAGGAAGATGCGTGCAAATGGAGAAGTCGACTTGGTGAATGCCATGAAGACCCTCCAGGAGCGCGAGGTTGAGCTGATGGCCACAAAGCTTGCTCTGAAGGAGTTGACTGAAGCGGCTCAGCCTATTGCAGACATGGTGGAGCCCCCAGCTGAAGGCATGGAGTCCCGCCCTCTATTGGAGGTACTCAAGGAGGTGCCTGCCAAGTTTACCGGCTACGTCCAGAAGATAGCCGAGTTAGTCTCCAAGCAATTACTGGCTTTTGTGAAATTTGTTTACCCGCAGGCGGACCTAGCTCCCATTGCGGAAGGGATCGGAGAAGACTGCTCTGATGAACAGTTTGAGCAGTACCTGCAAGAGGTGGCTCCTATCACGAAGGAAGTAGCTAGTCAATTAAACCTTGAGTAGTCTTATGTAAAAAGTGAATATCAATTCATTGTAATATAAACATGATATGAATGAAATGCAAATTATTTGAAGTCTTGTTGCAATTTTTATTATTGTCGACTTGTTTTTTTAGTGCATCTCACGAACTACCCTGATAACTGCTCGTACGGTAGTCGTGAGTGTTTGCGCACAAGGCTACTCTTATGAGTCTCCTTAGATACACGGTGTAAAGTACTTTTTAGGATGCGACTCCTTCCTGCAGAGTGCGAGTACTCAGGGCATCTAGGTAGTCATACTTCTTTAGATAAGTAGACTCTTCAGGATTCCTTTGACTAGAGCCTATCTTTGCAACCTCTTTGGGTTGTTCAGATGTTGTGCTCTCAAAAGTCTGGAACTATAGATTTGTTATTACAAGCTGCGACTAGATAGACTTGTCTAGATAAGAAAAGCTTGGGTAGTCTAAATAACTCCAAACTTGCTAACAGACTTGTCCAATGAGCTGAATAATTCACAAAATACTTTTGCTGACTTGCTTTTACAAGCCATATGTGGGTAATTTTGTCCCAGAGGCTGAATAGCATTGTACAGACTTATGATTACAAGATGCAAGTTGGGTGATAGTACCCGAGGAGCTGAATAGCTCTACGAACTTGCTATTCCAAGTCGCAATCAGGCAGAAATAAGGTAGTTGCTTTACGACAAAAACTAAATTTGCTTTATTAAATTGTAATTATACAACTAAGGCCGATGCCCAATTTACATGAATATGAAAACTAAGGGTGGAATCGACAAAGTTTCTCGATGTTCCACAAGTTGTTAATGTCTTCGCTAGAGAGGTGTTGGAGCCTATACGACCCAGGTCCAGTAACCATGGACACGATGAAAGGACCCTCCCATGGTGAATTTAGCTTGTGCAGTCCCTTGGTGTCTTAGATACGCTTGAGGACCGTATCGCCAACATTGAACGAACATTCTTTGACCTTGCGATCATGCGGCAGATTCCTTCAAGGTACCTTGCTGACTGGACGAGTACTGCACAACGAGCTTCTTCGAGGCTGTCTAAGTCTAGATATCTCGTTTCTTCTGTTGTGCTCTTCCCGTACTGCTCGACTACTGGAGATTTCCACATGATGTCGATGGGAAGGACAGGTTCTGATCCATAGACCAGGAAGTAAGACGACTGCCCTATAGGCTTGCATGGCTGAGTGCGAAACCCCAGAGGATATTGGGTAGCTCCTTAAGCCACTTGCCCCCTTGGTATTTCCCATGTCGTGTAATATTTTCTTGAGAGCCTCCAGTAATATCCTGTTAGTGCGTCAACTTGGCCATTGGCACGCGGATGAGCGGCAGAGACATACCGAATGTCAATCCCACTATTCTCGTAGTACTCCCAGAACTCGTGCTTTTTGAAATTGGAGCCCAAGTCTGTGATAATGCGATTGGGGAAGCCGTAGCGATAAATGATTTCGTCGAAGAAGTTGAGTACCCTATCTGCCTTTGGGCAGGTCACTGGCTTCACCTCGATCCACTTAGTAAACTTGTCCATCGCCACCAGTACTCGGTTAAATCCTCCGGGCGCTGTTGGCAGTGGGCCAATCATATCTAGCCCCCAGTATGCGAAGGGCCAAGAGGGTGGTATGGTGATCAGCCTGTAGGCAGGGATGTGTTGTTGCTTGGTGAAGAATTGGCACCCCTAGCATCGGCGGACAAGTTCCTTGGTGTCAGCGAGAGCTATAGGCTAATAGAACCCTGCTCTGAAAGCTTTACCTATGATTGTTTGTGAGGATGCGTGATTGCCGCATATTCCTTTGTGTATTTCCGCCAGCATGTCCTTGCCATCTTGTCGCGACATGCACTTCATGAGTACTCGAGATGATGCGCCTCTTCTGTAGAGCTTGTCTCCGACTAGAACATTATTCTTGCCGCGTCGTTAGACTTGTTCTGCTTCTGTTTTATCTGGAGGTAACTTATGCTCCTCGATGTAGTCGATGAAAGGGGTTCTCCAGTCTACGTCGATCATCATAACCCCTCGATCTGGTGCATAGTAATCTCGATCGGTGGTTTTTGATGGCGCCAGCTCTGCTATGGATGGCTTGTGTAGTTCATAGACGAAAACTCAGCTGGAACTTGAGCACGAGTAGATCCAAGTTTGGATAGGACGTCCGCGGATATGTTGTTGTCACGGGCTACATGATGGAACTTCAGACTGGAGAATTTATTCTCTAACTTGCGTACTTCCAGGCAGTACGCATCCATGTTGTCCTTGTGGCAATCCCACTCGTCGTTGACTTAATTGATACCACCAGTGAGTCACCCTAAACCAACAATCGCATGATTCCCAGCGAGACTACCATGCGGAGCCCATGCAGAAGCGCTTCATCTTCAGCTTCATTGTTGGATACCTTCCAGAAAATTTGCAAGACATATTTGAGTTGTTCGCCTCTGGAAGAAATTAAGAGTACCCATGCGCCGGCGCCTTCGAGCTTGAGTGATCCGTCAAAGTACATAACCTAATGTTCTGGATGTTCTGCTGGCATTGGTACTTGATTTTCCCGCCACTCTGCCATGAAATCGACTAGTGCCTGTGACTTGATGGCAGTCCTTACTTGAATTCCAGGGACAAAGATCTGACAGCCCACTTGGATATTCTTCTTGTTGCATCCCGATTGTGGAGAATTTCTCCCAAGGGGAAGTCTATGATGACAGAGATGTTGTCTTCCTGGAAATAATGGTGTAGCTTCCGTGAGGTGAGTAGTATTGCGTATAGCAGTTTCTGAACTGGCGGGTGCCTGAACTTTGAGTCCGGCAACACCTCGCTGACGAAGTAGATGGGTCTCTGTACTTTGTATACATGGCCTAATTCTGGTCTTTCAACCATGATCATCGTGCTGACGACATTAGTAATCACGACAAGTCTTCATTGGGATTTGGCGCCATGAGGACTGGTGGCTTTTATAGGAAGTCCTTCAACTATTGCAAGGCTTGATCCGCCTCCTCGGTCCACTAAAATTTGTCTTGCCACTTGAGTAGTTTGAAAAAGGGTAGTCCCCGTTCTCCAAGCCTTAGATGAATCTGTTGAGGGTCGCCATACATCCAGTCAGCTTCTGGACGTCCTTGATGCATGATGGGGCGTGCATATCAGTGATGGCGAAAATCTTCTCGGGGTTAGCTTCAATCCCTCGGTGACAGATGATGAACCTGAGTAGTTTTCCGGAGGGTACACCGAAAACGCACTTTGTTGGGTTTAGCTTCCACCAAAATTCTCACAAGCTTGCGAAGGTTTCTTGTAAATCCGCAATCAAGTCGTCATGATTTCTGGTCTTCACAACCACATCATCCACGTACACCTCTACATTGTGATGTTGTTGTTTCTTGAAGCACTCTTGGATTGCCCGTTGATAGGTAGCGCCTGCGTTCTTCAACCCGAAGGACATTGTGTAGCAGAAAGCTCCGTATGGGGTGATGAATGCAGTTTTGATTTGGTCTTCTTCCTTAAAGGCTATCTGGTGATACCCCGAGTAGCAATCGAGGAAGCAGAGTAGGATGCATCCAGCTGTCGAGTCGATGACTTGATCAATCCTAGGGAGCCCAAAGGGATCCTTTGGACAGTGCTTGTTGAGGTTCGTGTAGTCGACACACATCCTCCACTAGTTGTTGTTTTTCTTTCGCACCAGGATAAGATTGGATGATAGACTTCCTTTATGAAGCCTGCCGCGAGTAGTTTGGCCAACTCCTTTTTTATTGCTTCTCTTCTATCTTGGGTGAATCAACGTAGTCGTTGTCTCTTTGGTGTAGCTTTTGGATCCACATTCAGTGAGTGCTCAACCAACTCCTTGCGCACCCCCGGCATATCTAATGGCTTCCACGCGAAGATGTCTCGATTGGCTTGGAGGAAGCTGACGAGCGCATTTTCCTATTTAGGATCTAGCCCTGAGCCAATCAGGGTTATTTTGGAGCTATCACCAATCTCAAGGTCAATGGCTTTGATGTCCACTTCATTTGCTAGCTTGACCTTGGTTACCCTCGACTTCTTTTCTGGGATCTCAAGTTTTGACGGGGACAGTTTCTTGGAAGTAGTGAAGACTTGCATCATCAAATTTGGCACTTGAGTAGTCACTACTAGCTCCACAGCATCCGTGTCGCAATCGTATGATCTCTCCAAGTCTCCATGCAGGGAGAGTACTCCCTTGGGTCCCGACATCTTGAGTATAGGTACACATAATTCGGGATGGTCATGAATTTGGCCAATGCTGGTCTTCTGAAGATAGCGTGATCAGATGTTTCAAAATCTGCCACCTCGAACCGGATGTAGTCTGTCCGATAGTGTTCTTTGGTCCCGGAGGTAACTGCTAAAACCATCTGACCAAGGGGTACAGCCGCGTTGCCTGGGACAATCCCGTAGAATGGAGAGTTCGTCGGGGTGAGCATGTCGGTAATGTCGAGGCCCATCTTCCTCAATGTCTGTTGAGACCGCTACCGCCATCAATGAGTACTTTGGTGAGTCTGGAGCTTGCGATTACTAGGTCTAGGACAAGAGGATATCGTCCTGGGTCTAAGAAACTAGTCCACTGGTCCTTCCTGGAGAAGGTGATTGGCATCTCGGACCACTTGAGGAATGTAGGTGTTGCTGGTTCAATGGATATGATCTCTCAGATGGCTAGCTTTTGGGACCGCCTAGTAGAAACACCCGGTGTGTCGCCAAAGATCATGTTGATGGTGTTTGAAGGGTTCTGGAATTTGCCGTTGCATCTTCATCTTCTTTGGCTTTGCCCTTGTCCTTGTCCTTCTTTCCAGAAGGTTCCAGCAGGTCTTTCATGACTCTGCGTAGACTGTAGCAATCCATCGCAGAGTGCTTATGGTACGGGGGCCATGGGCACTGCTTCTTCAGGAGCTTGCTGAATGGAGCCCTTTCTTGATTCCTGCCGCCTTTCTTGGATGATTGAGATATTGCCGCGATAGTACTGTCTGGCTTCCTCTTGCGATTCTGACCTCCTGAATATTTATTTCGGTTGTCATTGTTGGGGCGATCATTACGGTTCTTGTCGTTGCGCTGGCCGTTAATCTGATTGTTGTTGTCCTGACCCTTGTTGTAACTAAACTCAAACCTCTCGATCTCCTTGTCTTCTTCATCCGCCCATGCCTGTATCATGATCTTTAAAGATTTGATATCCTCAGAGCGTCTCCTACCAAAATCTTGGAACATACGGCGGTCATAGAGACCGTTCTGGAAGCAATCTATGGCATCACGCTCCGTGATGTCCATGGTTGTGACCTTCTTGTCGAAAAAACAACGTAGGTAACTGCGTAGGGTCTCACCTTGTTACTGCTTGACTTCAGACAAATTGATCCTGTTGCTAGGATGCTGCACTGCCCCTGTGAAGTTGTTGGTGAATGCCACCTTGAGATCCTTCCATGTGTCGATGGAGTTCTTGTCTAATGATTCGAGCCATGTGGCGCCACCTCCATGCAGATGGGGAAGTATACCACCTTGGTGTTGTCATTCCCTCCTGCTGCTTGTACTGATAGTGAGTAGCACTGCAGCCATTAGACTGGGTCCTGCTTGCCATGGTACTTGGTGATATCCAGAGGTTTGAATTTCTCGGGTAGAACTATCCTCCTTACTCATCTTGAGAAGGCGGGGAACCCGTCGGATCCTCTCTCGGGTACTCGGCTTCTTACTCACGCTCGCGGCGACGTTCGTCAATGATTTTACATGCATCATGGCCAGTGTTGAGCTTGCTACGGAGATCGTGTACTGGGCGTTCAGGCTCTGGATTGGGCCACGGTGTCCACGGCCTTCCGAAGGTCCTGTCCGACTACCCTCTGCTCTGGCTTGGCTTGGTCTGGCACCTCCAATTTGACTTGGTCTGGATTGAGTGCGCCTATAACTACTGCCATGCTGGGATGGGGTGTGTGAAACTGAATGTATCGAGCTTTGCTAATCGATTTGCTCGTACGCGCGCTCCGCCAGCTCAGCTAGTTGCCTAGTGTACTTGTTTTGTGGCATTACCCGAGTAATGAGATCAATGGATGCGATGGTGGCAAGAGGAGTATGATGTTGACATGATTGAACTGCTTCAAATGTGTGATCCAAGTTTATGATTGGTAGATCAGCTGTAAGGAGGCAGCGATGCTCTGCTCTTGCAGCGAAGAGCGTTTCTTGCTCGCTGTCGAGTTCTTTGAGCTTCAGTTTCTTCTCCGATGATGTTGGTGGTGAGCTCATCCTGCAAGACGTCATCTAGGTGACATTCATGTCATGGATTCCTTTCTGGTTGCTCTTCCTCTTCACCTTCTTGCGCAGCAACGAGGGTGAAGAGTTCCCACTCCGGAGATTAGCTTCCTGAACTTGACGTGATGACCTCTGTGGAGCCGTCTTCTTCGTAGATGGGCGATAGAGGAGTTCCCTCCTGGTACGGGAGGATATCAAGGTAGGCAATAAGGCATGGGTCGTCGTTCCTGGCGAGAGTAGGAGGCTTCATGTTGGGCCAGTAGATGAATCTGTCTTGTGGAGTTGATGTAATCATCAGGCCCTGCTGTGGACCTGATAAAGGGGTCTCCTCGTCCGGGTCCGAGTAGTAGTCAGGGTCCTCAATGATATCCGAGTTGGATTGTGATCTGGACAGAGTAGCTTGGTAAACAGCACCCGTATTTTGGAGTCCGAACGGGAATCGACTTGGGTTGTAGTTCGATTGGCACGATGGCTTGAGCGCCGACTCGTGAAAACCAATCCAACTAGCAGGAGAAGTCCAGCTGTACTCGGACTCGTCCCACCAGCCTCTAACTAAGTCGAATATTGAAAATTCGCCGAATTTCTCGACGAGATCCTCTAGAGTTTGGCGCTGGAGCTTTATGGCGTGCTGCTTCTTCTCCGAGGCCCGCGCAATGTGGCGATGGAAGTTTCCAGCTCCGCCTGCGACGTAAACCCAGGAGCCAAAGATGAATGTTGCGCCCGCTTCGAACGCAACGGGAGGCTTGATGATGACTTGGGCCATCAAGTTCACCAGTAGATTCTCAGCGAGATCCCCTGCCTAGCGTGCCAGCTATCGGTGTTTAGACCTGGCAACCTACCGAGGGGGTGCCTAAGGTAGTGTTTAGAGCGTGGGATTCGTCGAGATCAGTAACTCGAAGGTGAACTCGAACACGACATGTTCGGACCGCTAGATTGCGTAATACGTGTGTTGGTTGTATTGAATTGCTTTGGAAGAGGTCCCTTCCTCACCTTATATTGACCGGGGGCAGGGTTACAGATCGGTTGTTTATAAGAGTACTAGTCGGATTCGAATAGTGAGTCGTACTCTAATTGCTATGAGTGTGTTTCCTAATTCTCGACTAGTTCCTATCTCACCACGTAGATCACGCCGTGCTGCACCGTAGGCTCCATTCTGACACGTCTCGGTGTCCAGCCCTGTATTTAGAACTGTCCAAACTTTTTGGTGGGTCCATAGATATATGTACGACAGCGTGCTCACGAGATGTGGCTGCGGACTCGCGGTGGCCATGGAACGGCGAGGAGTTTGCTAGAAGATAAGGACAGAGTAGGAGGAAGACTATGGTAACTCTACCACTTCCTCAGTGCAAACCAAACAAACTCCTACCCCAACCAGCATCATGAGGTGCAGATTTGCCAATCAATATTTCTGCACTCCGTGAGCCTAGCCCATCTGGCTCGAGCCTAACTCATGTCCTAGCTGAGGCACTGCAGGCTACCAAACAAGCTCAATTCGAGCTCCACCCAGCTTCATGTCTTACCTCGTACATCCAGACCGACAAAGGTCCATCAGTCAGGTCGGTGGGGCTCTTGGCTACCCATCGAATGGTAACAACCAGTAAAACTAGCGCATGGTATCCCAAAAGGCGCAAGGAAATGAATGAATCACCCCATAAAAAGCATATATGAGTAGTTGTGATCTTATTATATGTTTTGAAGCTTAAAAATACATTCTTTTTATATCAAAATTTAAACTCTAAAAGATCACTTATTTTAAGATGGAGTGAGTAGCTCCTTGGATTGTAAGATTCATACACCACTCAAGTTGATCAGAAGTCCTATTTGCTAAAATAAAAAAAGTCTGGAATATGAGGACTTGCTGAGCTCCACTGATCGATTGTAGCAAATTTTCAGTGTATTTTTAATATACAGACATACAGTGACGCAAAATAAACTAACTGAGGTAATGACATTTAAAAAAAACAAAGAATAACTTATTGTTTTTTTTAAATTCCCAAAAAACGAAAAATGCAGTCGATCCAGATTCCAGAGCCATCGGCCGTTGCCGTTTGCAAACCCTCGCCACCGCCCATCCAACCATCCCCATCCTCGTCATCGCTGCTTCGCTCCCGACGGCGCGCCGCCTGCTCCATTCGCCGCCCGCGCCCGCGGCTCCGCACTAGCCTCAGCTTCTCCAGGTTAGGCTTTGATTCGTCCGCCACCCAGCGCCAGACCAGATCTGGCCCTATCGCCTCGTCACAGCCACGAGCCACCTCGCTGGAGATGGCAACCGCCGCCGCACGCGGAAGGGCGGCGCGGTGACCATGCCTATAGGAAGACGAAGCAGGAGTCCAGACGGACTCGCTGACTTCCCCGACGAGATCCTGCAGGAGATCCTGGTCCGCCTCCCGGCGAAGTCCGTCCTCCGCTGCCGCGCCGTCTGCCGTTTGTGGCGCCGCCTCACCACTGACCCCGCCTTCCTCGTCGCGCACCACCGCCACCAGCCCACGCTCCATCTCATCCGCTCGTATGGGACCGACGGCGACAACTACTCCCCGCACTGCCTCGACGCCATCCACCTCCAGAAAGCAGAGCGTCAGCCGGTGTTATGGCCCAGACGCTGCAGCATCGATGCCTCCTGCGACGGCCTTGTGGTCACCGGTGACTACATCTGCAACCCAGCCACACGCCAGTGGGCGCCCCTAGGCCACCGGAAGGTATATTTTGACAAGGTCATTGGCCTCTACCGGCATCAACCCTCCGGAGAGTACCGGGTGCTGTTCTGGACAGAGTCAAGCATCCCTTCTGCAGATTACTGCCCAAATGATTATTGTGTCCACACGGTGGGCTCCGAGAAGCCGAGGCGCGTCAGTTGCTCAATAACACTGGTCGATGAGGAGCTGAGAGCTGGCTTAAGTGGGTCGGGTCCAGACATCCGTGGCGCATCAGTACACCTCCACGGAAACCTGCACGTTCACTGGAAGAAGCAATGCATTGTCCACTACCACAGGATCTTGGTGTTCGACACGGTGGCTGAGTTGTTCAGGCAGATGCGCCCCCCTGCTGTGAACCCCCGTGATATTATGCGGTTGTTTGACATGGATGGCATGCTTGCTGCATCGTGCAGCAAGGATGCCATGATGGGGATGAGAATCTTTGCGCTGCAGGACTACAAAATCGAAATCTGGTCATTCCAGTACCGGATCAAGCTGCCAGAGATGGAGATCCGGCAATTCCAGGAACAAGGAGATTGGTTTGCCAAGATCGTGTCTGAGGAGGGTGACCTGCTTGTCATCTGCTTTGGCTGGCTCTTGCACTGTGACAGAATGGGCAATTTGCTGGCCAAGTTCCAGTATGATGATGATCTACCTGTGTTGATCCCTTATAGGCTCAAAGAAAGCCTTATTCAGCATACATTTTTTCAAAAGAAGCAGAACAAGACACCTTCTTCATTTATGCCATGTTAAATGTAAGTACTTTCATTGTTCTTACTCCTGAGTTCTGTTCTTCTGGTAGTTAAGTTAGATGTCATGCATTGTATAATGACACCATTATATATTATTCTGATTTTGGAGCAATTCAGAAATAGTTATATCGAAAAGAATTTAGTAAAGTGTCTCTATCTCTTTATAAAAGACTGCTGTTTGGACTAGATTGTGCACTTTTGACCCAGCATTGTACCCTCTATGACATATCGTTCTCATATGCCATTATGCCAATATGAAAATGTTCTCTATTTCATTTGGAGCATGTCTACCAAACTATTTGACAGTCAGTGGGGGGAAATAGATATAACATTGCTGCTGATATAAGCAATTGGTTCATGTTTGTTTTTCAGGCTTTGTTATCTGTTCGTCTTGGATGGTAGTGATTCAATTGATTTTTTATCCTTAGAAAAATTGGTTGATATGACACAGATTACTTTTTCTTCTGAAAATTTCTGTAATTGTGGTTGTATTGGAAAATACCCAGCGATAAGCCTTCTGTCAGTTTTAGTGTTGAGATGTCAACATTGCTAATCATCTGTTATTCCCCCACATTTGGATTGACCTGAAGGCAACCTCGATCACATTTTTGAAAAATTATGCCCCTACGTGTTCACCATGTCGACAGTCAAGTTGCTTCATATTTGGTCCATCCAAATTGCAACAGACAGATTACGTGAGGATTTATGTTTTGTTCACCGAGAATTTGTACTTGCAGTATGCAATGACTCATTTGAGCATAAAATTTAAACCTGACATGGCCCTAGATGTGGCAATGCGCTATTAAATTAAACTATATAGCACATGGTCTTAAGAATGCAATGAATTCTGACTAAGAGAGTGATCTTTGATAAAGGACATGTTTTTCTTCTGACCTTGATCATCTCGCTATTTATCAACACTATTGCAGCATGTTCTGTTGCATCATTACATGTTGATGTGAACTAATGCACATCCCGCTTACACTTTTTCTAGACATCACACCAAATTGTTTTGTGGAGTTATGTTTCCATTTTAAAATTTATGTCATGTTAAATGAAAGTATTTTCAGTGTTCTTACTCCTGACTTCTGTTTCCATCTTAGTTAAAATTAGAAATCATGCATTCAATAAGTGAGATCATTATATAGGTTATTCTGGTTTTAGACCAATTCATTAAAACATATTATAAATAGGAATTTTAGAAATACTATCCCTGCGTCTTCGAAAAAGTTTGTGCACTTTTGAGTCTTTTTCCCTCTCGAACACACAGGAGAGCTGCATATCATTGTATTAAAGGAAAGGGTATGAGAAACCAGTACCCTTAACATTGCTGGTATAAGCAATTGGTTCCTGTTTGCCTTTCAGGCTTTGTTATCAGTTGATTTGGATGGTATGGGTTCAATTGATCTTATATCCTTACGAGAAACTGTTGATATGTGATAGATCACTTATTTTCTTCTGAAAATTTCCAATGGTGATTGTATTGGTCTATTGGAAAGCACACAGTAATAAACTTTCTTTCAGTTCAGTGTTAACACGTCAACATTGTTCATCATGTGCTATTCCACTGCATTTGGATTGGCCTGAAGGGTGAAGGCCACTTGCATCACTTTTTTTTATAAGGAAAGCCCTTGCTAAGAGGAAAATCATCAAGTTTTTCACCATGTCTGACAGTCATGTTGCTTCATATTTGGTCTATTGAAATCACATCAGACAGATTACATTAGGTTTTAAGTTTTGTGCAGTGAAAAGAAGTTTTGGCCAAATTGTTTTGCCTTTTATGTTGGTCATTGATCTGAAAAAATTCCCACAACAGACCGTAGCTGGTCCTAGCAAAGATGGAATGAGGTAGCATGTTAAGAGATTTGTTTGTTTTGCTATTTACTCTGTTATGTTAGGCCATGTGAAATTCACTTCTGTCGAATGAAATAGTGGTGATGATGCATAAACTGCTAGAGCAAACCTCATATGAACGTATCCTCAGAATGTTGCATGCAAATTCAGTAATTTTTCATGAGGTGGTTATTAGTAATGTAGTAGTCTCATTTATCCAGTTCCTGCGTATGTGCACTCTTTGATATCTTATGCATATCTCCCTTGTCACCTTGTCAACTGCCTTGAAAGGGAAAAATGCTTGGTAAGAACATGTAAAACAAGGAAAATGTAGTTTATACTTTTACCTATTTGTAAAATCATTTGAAGTTAATGGTTGTGATCAGAATATCTACAATAGCTGTACCTTGTCTTCCTCATCCTGATTGTGAGCATATGTGAACTAGTGAGTACATATTCAATGTGTAGATGATACAACTTCTAAAAAATTGTGCAAATAGTATGAAAAATTGAAAATAAGTTGTTGAATAACGCATGCTACAGTCAAACACATTGTAAAAATTGAACTCTAAGCTTTGATATCATGTAAAAAATGATGAAAAATTAAGTGAATAATATCTTGACATTTCTTTTGGGTTTCCTTTTCAGCAGAAGTTTAATTGTTTTTTTCTCTTGATGGGTAAAGAGGGTTTGGATTTAGATTCGAGATCCTTCTCCGCACAATATACAGGTTTATCCTGTTGCAGTGTGATCAATTCTACTGGAGTTTGTTAGTATCATTTGCATAATCTTTTTTTTATAGCTGGTAGCATGGTACTATATGACACTAAAGGAGCATTGGATATATTCTCCTATCTAGCACCTCCAGTTTTAAGATCAAGTACATTAATATATACTGGAGTCTGGATATGATTTTGAAGTATCTAAGTTTCCATAAGGTCTTGTGCCTATATCGTATTTGATTAATCATATATGCTATAGGTCCTGCTATAATCTTATAATGATTTGTGCTGTTATATGAAAAATTAGATATTCAATAATTTTAGAATTTAATCTCGATTGTTCATCTATGTGGACCAGATTTATTTTGGGTGGTTTTTTAACACATGGAATTTACTGTTATCTTGTAGGGTGGTTCCAGAGATCGTCCATGATACGTGCTTGCCGCATTTTGGACTTCCAAAGGATATAACATGTTTTTAGAATGGTACGTAGTAGAATGAAGTACATCTGAATTGCACCTTTATTAGTGGAAGTAGCATGTGTGATAGTTCAACTGATGCTAATGTTGAACTGACTTACGACGACAAGGCTTTTGTCAGTGTGTTCCATCCTCCAGTTATATGATGCTCTAAATACTTCCCTAAAGTTGTGACAGAGTGACTATTGCTATCTTATCTATCATCAGGTTGTTTTGACGTGTGACAGAAAACAAACGTCATCTTATATTTATTTTGAAGTTTTTTTAGGGATGTATTTGATTTGAAGTATGTAACAGGTGTCCATAACTTCCATCGCTATGGTTGCATATATGTGGAAATCGCTGAAATGGGATTACCGTGGATGGTTACTGCTGTGCTGCTTTCATGTTGGTTTAGCCAACTTTTGCTGCTTTGTGATTATTGCCTGATTGGTTCGGTTGGTTGTTCGCTTGATTGTTAACTAGAAACCTTAGTTCCTGATTCGTTCGGTTGGTTGGTTGCTTGATTGTTAACTAGAAACCTTAGTTCCTGATTCGTTCGGTTGGTTGGTTGCTTGATTGTTAATTAGAAGCCTTAGTTTCCTGTGGCCTTGTGCTTATATCTTGAGTCAGGACTTGGGACTGCATCTGACACAAGGACCATAAATCAGAAGTAACTTTGCTTTCCTGTGGCCTTGTGCTTACATCTTTAATTTTCTTCTCTTGGCCATTTCTCTTGTGAGAAGGTTTTATGCATGAGTAGCAAAAAGATGAACAATAACCAACATCATATTGTAATGGCTCTCTCTACTAAAATGGATGGCTGGTTTATTTTCTAGTACTGGGTACTTGTATAAATGATCGTACTACTATTCCTGATTGAGCCCAGTTCTAAAGCTCCATACTAGAAACATGGTATGCCTTTGGACCGCCATTTTTTTTTCTTGGACACAAGGCTTTGCTCCATTTCCATTACAAAGCAACCGAAATGCAAAGGAGTCAGTTACAGGAAGAGTCTAGCCCAAAGACTAGGGACGAGAGAGGCGATTTGAGAGTCTAGCCCAAAGACTAGAGACAAGAGAGGTGGTTTTTTCACAGATGCTAAACCTGTAAGAGCAACTCTAAAAGCTTCCTTCCTTAGAATTGCTCCAAAACCTTAAGGAAAAAAAAACTTACCTCCAACAGTTTCCCAATACTTCCCTGTAAAAATACGCGGATGCTAAAAACACATCCATCTCCTCGCATATATGCGGGGTCGATCCTTCCCTAATCCCGGAATTTCCACCGAGCTGGAGTACTGGATGGGCATGGACACGGAGCTGCTGTACATCGACGGCGGCTGCGTGGGGCTAGCGGTGAGCCTCTTCATGCTCTGCGGCGACCGGTTCGAGGCCGCGCAGCTGTTCCGGTCGGGGCCCTGTCCCTGCAGGCCTGCACATGAATGCTGTCAGATGCATTCATGGCAAAAACGCAGAGCAGAAGACGAACGGCACGAGCTCTCGCACGGATCGTGCCATGAACGAGCTTGCATTCCTAGTACCTTCCGCCTTTGTGAGGTCATGGTAGTTGGCGAGAAGATCTCGGCCATGGTGGCACACTTCGATCCGGTCCGCGCCAGCGGCGGGCGGCACGACGACGACGTAGAAGAAGCTCGGGAGCTCGAAGACGAAGGCGCGCGCGTCGACCCGCACCACGAGCGCGTCGCGCGCCAGCATCCACTGGTGGTCGCCGACGGTGCAGGAGGCCATGGACACCGGGTGGCCCTCGACGCGGAGCATGTGCAGGGACATGCCCCCGACCGGAACAGCTGCGCGGCCTCGAACCAGAACAGCTGCGCTCGCTCTTTCTTGAGCTGGAGGGAGAAGAAGAAAGAATGAGATGGGAAGAGAGCAGTGAGGCGCCGGGCTGGATCCAATTATAATGAGGTGGTCTGTTTTGAATTATTGAGGGATAATTTTTAGCGTTTTGCTGTAGGCTGATATGTTTTTGGTCTTTTAGCATTGCTCCAATACCTCATTTTGGGGAGGAATTTGAACCTGGTTCAAGCTAGATAAGCAACTGGATAAGGCTTAGGATTCCCGGACAAAAACAAAAGATGATCCTCGAACTACCTCACACCTGCTTTAGCCAGGGGCGGGCCTACTTGTATTCAATGGTATTCAAATGAATACCCATTATTTTTGCACAAAAATTTCATATATATAATGTATACTAGGTATAAGTATGGAAAAAATAAAAATAAAGAAGCTAACACAGGTATTTCACACAAAAAGGTCCACAGGAGAGCAACTTCACTCTCCCTAGCCCATTTGCCCCCACGCCAACAGGCCCAACAGGCCCATTCCGCCCGCCCCCGCTCAGCCCGTCAACCGGTCAGCGCCGCCCCCCCCTGCCGCCACGCGTTCCAGGGAGAGGCCTGTTGGCTGACCGTACACAGGTAACAGGGGCTCCGCGCGAAACTAATCCTAGCGTCCGGCATGTGGCGGCGCCCTAATCCCCTTCGGCTTCTACGCCCTGCGGCGGTTACGATGGGCGGCCTGCGCGCAGCGCACGGAGCAGCGGCACCGCGGCGACCAGCGGGCGGGCGGCGGCCAGCGCCCAGCAGGCTAGGCGCAGGTGGGCACGCTACTGGCTGACCTCCGCGTCTCAACTCTCACGGCGTCACGGCGACTCGGTGAGACGGCGACAGGATTGCTCGGCGAGACCCCGTGTCTCCGACCCGACAGTAATGTTCTATTCTTCCATTTGTAGGCATAGCTTTTCCTTCCAAGAAGCTCGTAACATAAAAATACTATATTGAAATACTATATTTGACTGAAATATACTATATTTGACTGAAATATGTACTTCTCTGTTCATATGGAGAAATATTGTAGTACTGTTGAAAATTTCTTCCTATCTTTGATGAAAATATCATTGCTCAGCAAATGTGCTTTCCCTGAAATCATTTAGGAGAACAATTGTTTCAAGGAATAGTGCTAGAGAGATGAAAATCTCTGACACAAGTGAGTCTCTCTTTTTCCCTCGTATGTTTGCTAAATTGAGTGATTGAATTAGCTTCGTATATTTTTCCATTATATTGAGTCAGTCTCTCTTTAGTCTGTTAATTTTTTTGCCATCTGCAATTTTAAATACCCATAGTTCAAATCCTGCACCCGCCACTGGCTTTAACCAACGTTTTAACTGTTTAACAGGAGGGAAGATTACAGACGGTAGAGTCTAAGGTATACAACAGGCAGGATAAGAGTCTTTAGTCTTTGTTCCCATTTTTCATCACGGCGCGTCGGTGCCCTCTCCTCGTCTGGAGTGTCTTCCTGGATGGGTGGCATCAGGGCCAGTGGGGGCGCCCTGGATTGCTGAGCCATCACCTTGTGAGCGCAGGACAGCAACACCCTTTTGGGCCGCCATATGACCCGTTAATAGTCCTGTGTAGTATAGATAGTTATGCTTATGCATGTAACAAAGTTTTTTTAGTATGGCATCATTAATACACACACACCATCCGCCCTGAAATAAAAAGCATTTTAGTTTGTCCTAAGTCAAACCATTTCAAGTTTGACCAAATTTAAAAAACAAGCAATAATATTTAGAATGTCAAATGTGCATAATTAGATTTCTTATGAAATATATTTTCATAATTTACTTATTTAATGTGTTAGATGCTCTATAAATTTGGTCAAACGTAGCCTAATTTGACTTAGGATAAAGCAAAATATCGAATGGAGTACCACTCAAATATAGCTAAGGGGGTGTTTGGATCTTTAGAACCTCCTAAAATTTATGTCACATCGAATATTCGGAGGCTAATTAGGAGGACTAAATATGAGTTAATTATAAAACTAATTACACAGATGGATGCTAATTCACGAGACGAATCTAATAAGCCTAATTAATCCATCATTAGCACATGTTTACTGTAGCATCACATTGTCAAATCATGAACTAATTAGGCTTAATAGATTCGTCTCGCAAATTAGTCTCCATCTGTGCAATTAGTTTTGTAATTAGTCTATATTTAATACTCCTAATTAGTATCTAAACATTCGATGTGACATAAATTTTAGGAGGGACTAAAGAAACAAATACCCCCTGACTACTCTTAGCTAAATCCCTCCTTTCCGTGTAGCTCCATGGAATCTAGGCTTCATATGCTAGCGAAGTTGATCAGAAGTCACATTTGCTAAGTCAAAGTCTGAACTTGTAACCAAAATTAAAAAAAAATGTTGGAATATGACTTTGCGTGGCTGAGATTTTACACGCTTGTTGAGGATATCAGCACCTAAGAGATCAAATAAAAAATAAGATTAGATGTATTCATCTCCTTTTCAAACAAAAAGCAAATCTATTCACCTACCTTTTCAAAAGACAATAAAACATTAAGTAGGCGATGTATGTTACATTATGTTGTGTACTATTTGCTAGCTTCCTTCTTATATGCTCTGTTGAAGCTTCACAGCTTTTGGATCAATGGAGAATTAACTATATATTAAATAAATTAAACACATATTTGTCATTCTAGAAAATTTGAATAATTATTTTATCTGTTGACCTATTTTTAACGGGCGGAACAATGTTATGAACCTAGCACAGACGTAAAGGAGTTCAATTTAATTTGGACCTGGCTACGTAGGGCCGGCCCTAAGTTAGGCCAGCCGTACGGCCACCCCCGATTAGGAAAGAGCTAACCCACACCAGCGGCACGCTTTCCTATATTAGTAAATTTACTGTTTTCACGCTTTTTTCCTTCCCCGCATGGCTGCACCCTTTTCTCTGATGCCGTCCGCACCTCAATTCCTTCCACCTGATTCATCTATACTGCTTAAAAACGGCATAAACATCATCCAAATCATTGCTCAGAAAAATTAATTTTTTCACCCAAGAAATTCAGAATCAACACACAGAACATTCATCAGGCATCATTCAGCACCAGGCATGTGATTTAGACAAATAATAAACAGTGTCATCAGGCATCTTAGAACTCAAATATCAGGCAACAAATAGAACTCTTCCTTCAGACACTTCAGAACACATAACATCAGACCCCATTGAAAATGCTTTCCCCATGCAAATCTGAATCAAAATAGGATAAGTGACTGCCACATTTAACGTCTTAGAACTGCGCAGGCTGAGCTGTACACCTATTATGGCCCTGTTTGGCATGGCTCCAGCTCTAGGTGGAGCTGCTCCACTCCAGAACTCCAGGTGGAGCCAGCTCCACTCCAAAACTCCAGAAATAAAATGGGGTGTTTGGCTAGATGGGTGCTCTCAGCTCCAAAAAAGATCGATTTCAGTGTAGATTGCCATTGTTGCCCCCCCAATTCAAGCCCCACTTGTCATACGCCCTGACGAACAACTGCGTGCCTACCTCGAAGATACTGGCAGCGACATCCTCGCCGTACGCCACGGACGCGCTGCCGCGACCGCCACTGGCGTCATCGGCCACGACGAGCTCGACGCGGAGCTGCGCCCCTCCCTTGTCCACCGCGACGGCCCGGAGTCTCCTATGGGCGGCCCCGGGGCCGGGGCAGCGACGGGACCGGCCGGCGGTGGTCGGCGGTGGCCTGGACGGCCACGGGGCCGGGGCGGCGGCGGGGCCGGGTGGCGGCGGGCTGTGCGGCCACGAGGCCGGGGAGGCGACGGGCGGCGGGGCTCGGCAGCGACGGGCGGCGGGGCTCGACAGCAACGGGCGACGGGGGCGGGAAGCGATGGGCGACGGGGCGGGGCGGCGACGGGCGGCGGGGAGGCAGCCACGGGGCCGGTGGCGGCGGCGACAGGGGTAGGGCGGCGACGGGCGGGCCTCGGCGACTGGTGGGGCTCGGCGACGGCGGCGACGGGCGGCGGGGAGGCATCAGGCGGGGCGGCAATGGGCGGCGGGGAGGCGGTAGGCCACAGGTGACGGGGGTGGGGAAATAGGCACGGGTGGGAGCTCGGGAGGAACAGAATGAAACGTTTTTTTTGTGTAACCAGTGGCATTGGTGGGTAATTACCCATCAACTCCACGAGGAGGTTCGAAATCGAGAGTTTTGGAGCAGCAAAAGAGGTGCTCCAAAACTCCACCTCCATTTGCACTACAGCTCCATGGAGTTGGCTGCTCCATGGAGTTTTGGAGTTGAGGTGTTTGGCTAGATTTTTTGGTGGAGTTGCTGGAGTTTTGGAGTGGAGCCATGCCAAACAGGCCCTATATATCTCCAAATATGAAAAACTTAATAGTAGATCTGCACACTGCATGTACTCCCAGTATGTCCCGCAATATTGATTATTACTCGAGGATTTACTTTGTTTTGCTTATTACTGCACACCATTTGAGCATCCCCTGCTGAATACATTGATGACCTGGGATGTGATGACAAGAGAAAGAGATAATTAATGAACATATAGTACCAAGGCCAAAATAATAGGTCAGATCAGACTAAAAATCTGAACAATAGTTCTAAAAGAACTTGCTTTTAGATATAGCAGGAGTGCTGCTATTTCAATATGACGTGCTGAAAATTAGATGTTCAATAATATTATCCAACAAAGTACACTATGTTCCCTATTTCAGTACCATATTATTTCCTAATTAAGAACCATATAATTTCCTAATGGAATTCGAATATGTACTTCCATGTTTCCTCTCAATGTGGTGCATACTAGAAAAAATAGATCAGATCAGGCTAAAGAAGTATCTTCTCAGTGTTGGTAGTTGTATGTGACATATTACTGAAGGCAACCAATCAAAATGAATTAGGAAAAATCACAGTGAATCGGTGCCTAATGAAGTATATTATTTTGCCTATTTCTGAACTATGCTGTTGCCTAATCACAACCGTATTATTGCCTAATGAAGTATATAGTTGTATAATCCAGAACCATAATATTTCCCAATTCCTGCCCATATTATGGTCTGCTCATATTATTGCCTACTTCAGAATCATAACTTTGCCTAACCAAGAATATTGTTTTGCTTATTTATAACAATAAAGTTGCATAATTAGAACCCTATTATTGCCTATGGTACTAAACTGTTTTTTTAATATTGGACTACTTGGCTCGAGGACAGAGACATAGCAAAAGCCGGCTTGTTGTCCACGCCAATACAATTTCACCAAGATCAAAACATACCAACAAAACTACTCTGAATAGGTTCAACTGTATGTAACAGATAAAAAAAGAGCATCAACATATTATCACAAAATGCACATTACAAGTCTTCATACTTGCATAACCGATCTGCTACGCTCATGACTGCCATACAATGAGAAACAAAGAATACCAAATCAGTTAGCATGTAGCAGATAAGAAGAAGGGCAAACAAAACAAAAAATAAGTTGGATGAGGTGATTTTGCATAACTACTAACAGTGATTTGTCTAAGAATAATACTTTGACTAACTGAGAATAGTACTTTGCCACCAAGAATAGCACTTTGCATAAAATGAGAGAAACACACTTTGTACATGATTTATAGTAACATGAATGCCCCGTTCAACGTCAGGACCTAGCCTCTTCCTGTGTGTTGTTATTTCTGTTCTTGCAGCAGCTGAGACCGTTGGATCATCAAATGCTGCTGCTGCAGGAAACGGAGTTCTAATAGCATCTAGGCTATGAATAGCAAAATTAAAAGCTTCACCTTTTACACAAAGCTAAACTGATAAGCTATAAATTCTTAATTTATAGATCATACGCCCAAACTTGCTTATCCATGGTTGCTAAATGTCTATATTGTATAGCCTACAATGCTTCATCGTAGGACCTAAATTGCTGAATTATAGAACCTAATATCTTTGACCTCGATCATTGAGAACTGGCACACCCTTGTTGCATAGTGGCTCATATAATTGCCAAAATTATAAACTTAGTACTAAGGAATATGCATATACCATACTATACGTACCACATTGGATGATGACACACCACCAAGCGGACATCTTTGTCCTCAAGCCAGTGCCTAAGCTGCAACCAGATATGAAAGAAAAGGAAAGACATTAGAGCACATGTAATGTAACAAAAATACAGATCAATGTGACTTCTGGATAGCTAACAAGTAGTGCATGCATATTCAGTATATGATAGTAGAGTAGGCTAGCTAAAAACAAATGGCCATCAGGCAGCGACGGCACCCGCGTGATGGTGTTCTAACTAAAAAATTAAAAAAATCCTTGAAAAGCAACATGAATCTGACTATAAAAAATGCTATTATCTGCACATGTTACTATAACTAGTGTTAATTTAGTTTAAATGTTACTCAAACTACTCAGAACTACTTTGTGTGTTGCTATAACCACTGAACAAAAAAATGGTATTATCAATGCCTGATGATGCATAATGCCTGTTGAATTGTATTATTTACACACATTCCTGTAAGCGCAAAAAATAAACCTACAAAAAGATAGTATTCTAGCAATCCAGGCTACAGGTACTACCAATCCAGGCGCCACTCAGAAATAGGACCGCTAGACACGCATCAGAAAAAAGATATTATTACATGATGTCAACCTGCAAAACTGTCGCACTTGTAACCCTGAACACACGAAATTCTCACATGCATTGTATGTCGCATTTATCGTGGAACTCAGAGATGAGCAAATCACATGACCCTATGATAAAGTTGCTTCGCATATGTGAAAACTTGCTGAAACCCTGCAAATATATTCAGTTACCTCAATGGTGTGGGGCAGAATGAAACTATCAAAAAATTGGTTAGCTAGCTACCTGTATGAATTGCCTCAACGGTCGCCATGAGTAAACTACCATAGACAACACAAAAATGTGATCCACCCCCAAATCCACACCACAAAATGGCCTAAGACTAGACTACAAGGCATGGGAGTAAATCGTAGATGGCAGGAGAAAACAAGAGGACTGAAAAAGGGTGGAGAACGGGTTGAAGGGGCGACAGTGGACGGACCATGGAAATCCCCTCGCGCCGTTGCCTTGGTGCTCTCCGGGTGAAAATTAAAGGGAACATTGGAGGGTAACGAGTCCCAGTCTGAATCAGAATAATGGAATCAGCACATATTAATGAAGAAAACGGGAGAATCAAAAGGAAATAACTAAAATCTCTGGAGACCCTAACTAATCACCATCAAATGTTGCATACGGAGATCCCATCTTCTCGACAGCGACGACGCCGACCACCCTCAACTCACGTATCGCGAATGCCTCCTACGCGCCGCCGAGGCACACTGCGCGGGACATCGGCGCGAGGATGCCCTGGGTGAGGTGGGCTGCGAGCACGACGACGAGGTGGTCCTGCGCCAGTTGCACATGCGCCAGGCCTCCGGTGATGGGACGTCGGCCTGGATGTTGGTCGTCCTATCGGAGGCAGCGGCCGCGGCCGGGTAGAGGGGCCAGCTGGCGGAGACGGCGAGGAATGCCCCGGAGAGAAGGTGGAGCGCAGTAGCATTGACGGCGAGGAGCATGCGCTTGAGGATGCCCTGGGCGGAGCATGTCCACAGCGGCGAGGCCGCGAGGGGCTACATCACGTGGATCCGCGGCGGCGGTGGCGGCGGCATAGCGAATGAATCGAATCGTGTCGAGGAGAGGGAGACTAGTGGGAGCAGAAGTGGCCGGATTGCGTGGTTGCAGATAGAAAAGTCGTGCCCTGGGGTTGAAAAGGTCGCTTGCGCCCGTGCCTCTTATCAACGTTCGACGATGGATAGAGCCAGCCGTTCCCAGAGCCGTTCCCAGAACCATAAGACCAGCCTAAATGAAGTCATTACCATTTAATTTTTATAGGTTTTATAAGTATTTGAAATTTAATTTAACTTTTATAAGTTTTAAGTCATTACCATTCAATTTTTATGGTCCCCAGAACCATAATAACAACTCGAAACGTTTAAGATTCAATTACGTCACTCCATCCGACAAAAATATTGTTTTCGTAAACCGGTAAAATTCATGATAGGTTCACAAAATCTTTGTACATGTGACAAAAAGAAGTTTCTATGGGATGATCCGGACGTCTCCATGGGGATGTTCTCTCTGGGCCATCGTCGCTGGTGGTACCGGCTCTGGGTTGGTGGGCGATGAGATCAGAGGAATGAGGTGAAAACTGAAATTGGCGATTTCCTATCTTCTCCGGTGGGGCAGCTGCTGATGTACCACAGTGGAAGTAGATGCATCAGGGAGAGTGGTCCATGGCATTGGCTCTTGCAGCGAACCAAGATTTGGAGCTTCTCGGCGGCAAGATGGTACTCTCCAACTTTGGCGGCTTCGATGGTCGTCGGTGTTCATGGAAGAAGAAGGCAAAGAAGATTGTGCTGGACTGGTTTAATTTTTTTAGGTCTTCTTTGTAATATAGGGATGTATTGTGCTGAATTTTTAATACCATCCTTCCTTTCGCGAAAAAGTATATGTCTAAAATTTCATAGATTCGGCAAATATTTTTGTACCCACCATCTGAAAATGTCTTACAAAATCAATCTCAAGTAGATCCCTTCCAGGGCGATACGGGCGGAACCCTAGCCGCATCCACTAAGCCCCCTCTACCTTCTCCCCAGCCACGCTGCCACTAGAACCAGCCACCGGAAGCCCATGCGGCAACGAGGACGGCGGCGGCGAGGCAATCTTGGCTAGTTTCTCTGCTTTCGACGTCGTTGCGAGTGGGGTGGACCAGGCTCGACGGTGGCGGCGACGCGTTGATCTGACTCGGGGGCGGCCGGATCTCGACCTTCCCGGATGGATCCGGCATTTCCTCGGTCGGATATGGAGAAGGGTTGCGTGCCACGGTAGCGGTGGCGCCGAGCCTCACGACACGGGCCGTCAGGCTTCCATCCCCGGGGGCGAGTATGCGGTGTTGCGGTTGTTGCGTGGAGAAGCTCCCTCCACTCCACATCGGTGAGGAGGTGGCCTAGCCGGCGTTGGTGCCTGTGCGGGCACGAGCGCTCGGCGGCTTATGGTGTTGCGGCAGCGTCTGGAGGGATGGTGGTGCACGGTTGTTTCAGCGCACTTGATTAGGTTGCTCGAGTGTATGGTAGAGATTGACTAAGTGCAGTTTCTACGCGACTAGAGAGCAACAGTGAAGCGTCCCCACATTAGTGGAGACTAAATGTGATACAAATATCAGTCTTAGGAGGCTGATAACATATTTATTCAACAGATAGTTCAAATACCGTACAACTCCCGAGGAAGTGGGCGTGAAAGCCACACCACGATAAAAAGCAAATAAATAACAGCAACGAGCCAAGCTACTCCCAAAAGACAACACTCGGGACTACACGGCAGCAGAAGCATTCTAGGAAGGCCAACACCACAGGCAGGGTTGGGTGCGGAGGTGACCTCCTACTCAAAATCCTCGATGATGAAGTCCAGGTCCGCCTCTGTAGCAATGAAACAAAGGTAAGTACAAAAGTACTCAACAAGTCCAACCCCATCCATGGAGGGGGATACAATCAAGAATATGCTCAGGACTACAAGGATAAGGTTAAGGGTTATTTGCAATAAAGCTAAATTTTTCAACACATGCAAGGTTCATTTTAAAAGAGTTTTTGCCAAACATTTTTAGTAACCGAATCATAAGGGGGGTTGATCCTACACAAGGATCCAAATTTTAATGCTACCGGACTCCCCCTTACCTGGGGAGTTAGGGGAAGGTGAGGGGGTCCCGTTTTGCCCCTTACCTGGGGAGGATTTGGCGATGGAAGGGGGGCGGTGGTGGATGAGCAGCGGCGGCAGCGGCTTGCTTGGTGGTGCGCAGGAGGGGGCGCAAGGGGAGAGCAGCGCTGGGGGTCTGGTAGGGTGATGGCGCGGTGGTGGCAAAGCCCCCAGGCGTTGGCCTCCTTTTATAGTGGCGAGGGGGAGGAAACGACGAATGGCCGACGATGTGGGGGCCGAGTCCGGCGAGCTTGGGCGCCGACTGGTGGAGCGGCGGTACAGGCCGAAGGTGCTGGCAAGGGAGGTAGGGGCCGGCAGCGGTGGGGATGGGCGCCGGGGCTTGCGCGGCCCGAGGGGTGCCGGTGCGGCTGGCGGTTCCGCGAGGCCGGCAGGGAAGAGGCCGGGCGCTGGGCGCCGGGCGGCATGGCGGGGAGGAAGGGGTGGTCGTGGGCCCCACGCCATGGGGAGGAAGGGGGCCAGGGCGCGCGCGGCAGGGGCCAGGGAGGGGGCCGGGCGTAGGGGGCCGGCCAGGAGGGTGGCGCTAGGCGCCAGGAAGAAAGGAGGACGGAGAAAGAAGAAGAAGGAAGAAGGAAGAAGAAGAAGAGAGAAAGAAAGAGAAGGGAGGAAAAGAAAAGAGAAAAAGAAAAAATAGAGGGAAAAGAGAAAAAGAAAGGGAGGGGTCAGCGGTGATTGCGGAGTGCGGTCGGGGCACGCGCGGCGGTTTGTTGACCGGCACGCGGCGAGATTTACGGAGAGGGAAAAAGGACCGCTGTCGGCTCTGGATGTGGGATGGCGAAATCGCCGGGAGGATTAGATTTTCGGGAGCTCAATGGTGAAAAGATTTTGAACACAATTTTTAGCTGGTGATTTAAGTTGGTGATTTTTGTGGATGTTACAAACAGGAAGTAGATGGCCATCAAAGTAGAATGATCCTGACTTCTAAAGTTTCTAAGAAAATAGCAAAGATAAGGACAAGGTGCTGCATAAGGTCGAATGCAAGGTTGAAGCAAGTTGAAACATAGCCTTTCTAACTTTCTTTTTGTCTCCTTTTTTCTTGTTTTCTTTGTTCCTCGTTTGAGGCATAGAGTCTAACTACTCATATATCTTTTGGTTATATAGCCGGATTTGTTTTGTTGTGGTTGTAAACCTTCACACATGGTTGTAATCTTTACCTATTATTAAAGCAAGTAACGTCTCTGCCTGGATTTTTCGTCCATTGGGTTATTTTGCAAAAAAAACCCTGACATTTCGTGATATTAACCCGCAGTCCAATCTGAAGAGATGGGGGACTCGGGTGGTAAAAAGATGAAAGCAAGGGATTAAAGCGAAAAGAGTTGAGCTTCCTCGTTCCCTTCCCCTCCCTCGGGGTATGGAGTTCCACCGCTCTCCGTCCGGCTCCTATCCCGTCCTCCGTCCGGCCCTTCACCCAGCTCCCTCGTTCCCCTCCCCTTCCTCCGCCGCACTCCGTCCGGCTCCGGGCCCCTCCCTCCGTCCGGCTCCGGGCCCCTCCCTCCGCACTCCGTCCGGCTCCTATCCCGTCCTCCGTCCGGCCCTTCACCCAGCTCCCTCGTTCCCCTCCCCTTCCTCCGCCGCACTCCGTCCGGCTCCGGGCCCCTCCCTTGGGGGATCTAGACGCCCGCGCTCCGTCCGGACCTCCACCCCATGTCCACCGACGACCTCCCGCCATCCTCCGACATCGCCGTCATCATCCTCCGTCGTCATCCCGCCGCTGCTCCGTCCGGATCCGAGGCCTGCGCTCGGTTCCCACCTTCGCCCTCCACCCCATGTCCATTGACGACCTCCCCTCCCTCCACCCCATGTCCACCGACGACCTCCAGTGATTGGAGTGGAGGCTAGACTGCCACGAGAGCTCGCTTCCGAATCGAATCGGAATCGAGGCTGAGTCGGGGCCAGACTGCCAGGAGACTTCGGTGCCTAACCGGATCGGAATCGAGGCCGACTTGGATCGGAATTGAGGTTATGTTCTTGCCTGTATACATAGATGCGGGGTTGCTGCCAGACCTGCTGAACCTGGATCCTGGCTCGCCGGACTACGCCAGCCTCCAGACCAGGATCCGCGATAGCATCACGGCCGCCGTAGTCTCCGCGGTGCTCTCATCCGTGTTCTGATCCCTCGGCCTTGGGCAAGCACTGGTCAGGTACTTGCATCTCTATTTTAACATATTGCGTTTCTTCAGTTTCTGGTTAGTCATAAAAGTTTTTGCATGGGATTTTAAGCTGTTTGTGTTTGTGTTATTACTTGAATCTATCAGATGGTATTTTGATCTGCAAGGTTCATTATGCTACTTTGTGAATTACAAGCCTACTAATGTGGCTTTCAAACTGCACTGCCTTTTGCTGCTAATTGTGGTTAAAGTTATATGCAGAGAGTCAGAAATTAGGCTCTTATCATATTAACATACTCCCAATGATATTAGCACAGTCGAATAGTTAAGAAATTCCCAATGCTTTATTTTATATTATTCTTGCTGTTTGTTCTGTTCTAGCTTCACAATGTCTGATGATGCCTCCTCCCTTGCTGCCAGACCTACTGAACCTGAAGCCTGTCTCGCCGGACTACGCCCTCTTCGCCAACGCCTCCAACAGTGAGTACTGTCAACTCTGAACCCATCTGTCTCGCCACTTGTTCAGTCTCTACCACTCTGTGCACAATGATCGCCGTCGTTCTTCTCATGCAGTCACGCCATCAGCCGGCGGCACTCCGACGAGCGACAGCACTGCCGGCAGCGGCTTCAGCCTCCAGACCGGGATCCGCGGCAGCATCGCGGCCGCCGTAGTCTCCGCGGTGCTCTCATCCATGTTCTGATCCCTCGGCCTCGGGCAAGCACCGGTCAGGTACTTGCATCTCTATTTTAACATATTGCGTTTCTTCAGTTTCTGGTTAGTCATAAAAGTTGCTGCATGGGATTTTAAGCTGTTTGTGTTTGTGTTATTACTTGAATCTATCAGATGGTATTTTGATCTGGAAGGTTCAGTATGCTACTTTGTGAATTACAAGCCTGCTAATGTGGCTTTCAAGCTGCACTGCCTTTTGCTGCTAATTGTGGTTAAAGTTTGCCTTAAATGGACTCTAGGGAAGACAATTACGGAACACTGCTCTCCTTTAATCATAAAACCCGCTAGCTTACTGTTTACTAACGATAGACTTACTGATTCTGAGGAGACCCACGTACGAGATTCTGATTATGAGGAACCGGAGTCCATAGCTAGCCACTATCTTCGTAGAGAAAATAAAAGCAGCTGCTGGATATTCAATTGTTTTTTTCTATTCAATAGACCTTGGATGGTCCCTCCTTCTATATATACCCCTTTCCTTGGTAGGCCTGGTAAGAAAGCAAATGAGAAACTGCACTGCCTTTTGCTGCTCATTATGGATAAAGTTATATGCCGAGAGTCAGAAATTAATAAAACTCTGGGAAATTAAATGAAACAAAACAGTGCACTGAAAATTTTGATAAACAAATACAACAAACAAATTACTCTCACGACTATTGTCACACCGTATGCTTATTTAGTGTGTCACACATGGCTAGACCTTGTCGTAAGCTATTTGGCCTCTAAATTCTGTCAAGCTATTTGCCCTCTCTGAATTTTATAAATTCTGTCAAGCTATTTACTCTCTCTGAATTATTGCATAAATCATCAACTGCTACATAATTGATGAGGTTTCTAGGAACATCCCATATTATTACTGAATAGAGAAATTTCAATTTTGCTGCTTTTGCAGAAAATGGATTCTCATAACATTGAATCAAGCAATGCTGATGGTTTTGATACTCGACCTTTAAAGAAAGCAAAATATGAACAGTTGAATGATTGCGATTTATCACCATCGCCTCCATCATCAACCTCCCTGGCATCATTATGTGATAACATTGAATCAAGCAATGTTTATGATTTAGATGCTCGGCCCTTGAAGGAAGAAAAATCTGAACAGATGAATGATCTTGACATATCACTATCGCCTCCATCACCAACCACCCTGGCATCATCATCTCCGGTTAGTGTTTTTGCTGTTCATTTAATTTAGTGGATTGGTTAATGATTTGACAATTTTAGGGTTTTTTTTCCAGGAAAAAGATTCTTACACTATTGGTTCAATTGTTGCTGAGAAAGTGGCATGTTCTGAATGGATTGACTTTGACTCAGATAATGACAGAAGAATTCTATTAGATGACGAGAAGCATCAAGATCAACATGAACAATACAAAGTTGATCATCAAACATATGACTATCTCCCACAAGGTATGTTTCTATGAAATTTTTATTCACTGTGTTCTTGTTTTTAACTTTTAACATCACGTTAAATTTTTTGAATATTTGCAGATTATGAAATGACCGACCTGGACTACTGTGCTCAAATAACAATAGAAACATCTTTTGAAACTGATATACTTGTTAAGATAGATGACATCTTTGTCACACAAGCTCAATTGTCATGCTTGCTAGATTCAGAAAAATTCCTAAATGATGATGTAAGTAACTACTTACAAGTGAATGCTCTTCGATCAACATTTTTTTCTTATGTAATAAAGGTTTGTTATTTGAATGTTTGTAGGTCATCAGCGCGTATATATGTTGCATAAAGGATCAAGCCCATTTAGAAAGTAGGAATGATGTTAAATTTTACTTTGAGAATCCCTTTATTTCTGTAATGCTAAAAAAGGATGGCAAGCTTGGAGTAGGTGAAGATGGTAACCATATCACAAAGATTGTGAGAAACTATCTTAAGCATGAAATGGTAATTTCTATCTCTATAGTTGACATGTTCTAAGCTTGATAGATTTTAATTTTTAATTGTTCATGTCTGGTACTAATTCAACTCTTCATTTTAGATTCTTATTCCTTTTACTGATATTAATAATTTAACAGCTGCAAGGACTACAATATCATTTGAACATAATTGGAAGGCAACAAAACTTGATTAGTCATAACTGGAAAGACCTCCAGGTTATTTCCTAGATAATCACAGAACAACTACAAGAGCCAATGCAGAAAGATGGGTATGTTGCAAAAAAATATGCTAACATATATAAGATTATTTATTTTCTTGTTTGGAGTACTCAGTATTTTATAACCATGCAGCTCATCTTGTGGCCTGTTCATGCTTAAGTTTATGGAATACTGGAGCCTGTTCGCTTCAGCTTATAAGCCAGCTGAAAAGCCGAAACGGCTGATTTATTGTGAGAGAAAAACACTGTTTGGTGGCTGATAAGTCGGCTGAATAAGCTGAAGCGAACAGAGCCTGGACTTGGAGATTCACTATCTCATCCTATTACACAGGTTTTTGTTTTTTATCTTATCGAGCAATACACGCCAGCTGCCCAAAGGCTACTCGGTGACCACACCCCCGGCCGGCCCGCGTACGTACGTACCAAACTCCAACAGCCTCTGCAATAGTCTGCTCCAAATAAAAGTAGGAAAATAACAAGGTTATGGTTATGCGACATGCTTTGCTAATGCAGTGTAAACTGTACAGTTCAGTGATTTGGATTGGACCTCACCTTGTTATCAAGCCTTGGGGATGTCGACGAATGCCATGAGCCATTCCATTGAGTTTGACAGTAGGTGAAGCATGAATCGATGAACAGCCCCCACTCCCTTTTACCTTCAGCAGCCTTCAACTCATGGATGAGTTTCCTTCTGAATCCTGCAAAACACGGCCAAAGAAGAAAACATTTGTCGTCAAAGGAAACAGGACGGACAACACCGATTGAATGCTGAAAACAGAAGAGATTGACAAGCTAGGCTAACCATGAAGCACATCGATCTGCTTGGAACTGCAGTTCCCAATATTATCCTGCAATTGGACTATGTGTCTCCAGGATAGGATCCTACTGGCGCAACAACATTTTGGATCTGGAAAGTATAAGCATATTTACAGCAGTTAGGAACTAGGATGCTACCAAACGACAAGTACTAGGAGCAATTAGTAAGATTGCAATCACCTGCCAAGAATCATATTACGAGTTCACAATAAACGTGGGGGTGCTGATGCTCTTGATAAGTTCAGCAGGGAAGAAACACTAGAGCAAATTAAGAAAACATGTTGGCAAATGAGCCTGGCAGCATATCAAAGAGAGTTGAATTGCGTAGACAATGAGCAACTACAACTACATAAATCTGTCGGGTCCTTCTTTGCCAGGAAGTCCTTGGGCAAAACTTCACTGACATTCTACAACAAAATTCAGAAAATTTAAATCAATCACCAATTAGTATCAAGCTGCACACACGTGTTGAACAGTTACATCCCATGATCACATAAGGGAAAAGGCCTCAAGGTGAACAACTGCATTCCACAGCTATACGCCGGCCCGCGTACGTGCGTACGTACACAACGGCCCCCAAACTGCTTTCTGTTCAGCTACCCACGGCCCACCAAACTACTTTCTGTTCAGGTACCCGTATGGCCGTATCCTATTCCTTCTGTGTCTATCCGGAGCTGCCGACGAGCATGCGCCCTTCTCTGTTTGCCGCCGCTCCATCGCCGCCGCACGCATCCTCCGGCGATTCGGGCACCGTGGCGTCGCCTACGCATCCCGTCGCCGCTCCGTTCGGAACCGGGGCCGGCGGCTGGTTCCAACCCCATCGCTCCCCCCCTTCCCGGTGAGCGGCTCGCGGGGTGGGAGATGGACGGCGGCATGGGGCAGCTGGGCACGGCTGGAGGAGCGTCTCCTCCTCCACTTCCAGAAGGAGGCTCCTGCCCGTCGAGAATGGCCACGGCCACGACGGCACCGCCGTCACTTCCAGGAGGTTCTCATGTCCACCGACGACATCCCGCCAGCCGTGTCGACCAGGTAATGACCACCGCATCCTCGAGGCGGCAGCGAAGCGGGCAGCGATTGGAGTGGAGGCCAGACTGCCAGGAGAGCTCGGTTCCGAATCGGATCAGAATCGAAGCTGACTCGGGGCCAGACTGCTAGGAGAGTTCGCTGCCGAACCGGATCGGGATCGAGGCCGACTCGGATAGAAATCGAGGTTGCGTTCTTGCCTGTATAAATAGCTGCGGGGTTGTGGCCAAGAGCCCAGGACCTCCTTGCCATCGACAAACTGCTCAGCAAAACGCGCAGAGATAACCCCCATCAACGCCAACACATGCCGCAAGCTTCTTACTCTACTTCCACAAAAGGTACGTAAACATTTGGCCTCTCTGAAATTTGCTAATTGTGAGATACCGTTAGTACACCACACATAAGAATGGATCCATGCTTCTGCCAACAAAGTACTCAGATGGCCAGTGATTGATATGCTCTACTGAAATTTCACCTTCAATTTCTACAGAAATAGACTTTTTGCTTTCGCATAGATGATGTCATTAAGTTAGTTAGCACCTTGAAGCTGAAACAAGTTATTCAGCGTTTCCAGGCTTGCTGACAGTTTCAACGTGATTTAGTAGCTGTACTCCCTGCTACAAAATCCTTTTGTGCTGGTTGTGAACTTGTTTGGTTGAGCCTTTTTCCCTGTCTGAATTAGCAGTTGAAAACTTTTTAATATGACTAATACCCTTACATCAGATCGCAAAAGTAATTATTAAAAGGAATATCAATCCCTACTATTGTGTTAGTTAAACCGTGTATATCAATTTTTCTATGTTTAAGATTATGTAGTCATCGAGACAGTAATCTTTGTTGGTCATTTGTAGCTTTTCATTTAACAATAACTATCAAATTTACGCTCATGCTACTTATTAAAGGCATCTTGACATTTGAGCATGTTAGAGACTTAGAGTTTACAATGAACTACACTGACGTATTCTCTACTTTTTGGCATGCCACGTTAATTGAAGGATAGAATTTTAACCTTGCTATGTCCATGTGTGGAGAAGTGAATGTATTTTCAGTCGCTAAAATAAAAAGTTGAACTGATGAAACCTTAACTTAATTGATGTAACCTTAGAAAATTGCTTAAAAAGTGGTACTGTGTGCAACCTATTTTCATTTTCTTGATTTTTTGTTTGATCAGTGACATCTCTTTCATGTCACGAATAGATACAAAAGTCCAGCTATTTCTTTCATTTGTGGTATTATGGCTGTGCTGGATTGCTGCCTAAATAATTAGCGGTAGGAATAAAAGCACACTCGCAATTTAGAGATTGAAAGTCTTTTTTTTGCTAAGAATAGATTTAATCAGTCAACCTTGAACATCACAGAATCCTACTGTCATAACTTTTAGAAGCAAACTCTAGAGTTTTTGAAATATTGCCTATCCTGAAAACTTGAAGGTTCCATTCATAGAAGGCAACCTGTTGTTCCCAGAATTTCTTTCCATGATAGAACAACATGCCATGGTTTTCCTTACTGATTTACTCAATGCACCTAGGCTAATTTGTTTGTTTGAATCAAGTTTATGTTAATAGATCTCCTCTTTGAATTTAAGCAATCCCCTTTCATGCTACTTGCAGACAACTCACAACAAAAGATTGTAAAGCTGCAATAAACGCTTGTCATTGGAGTTATAAGTGGGTCACCTTCTCAACATAGCACACACATATAGTTGTCTCCAGTGAGCACTATATAATCAATGTCAACTACTAGTATGTTGAATATGATTCAAATCTTCTTCAAACCATTAAACACCAAAATAATGATTTAAGGACTCATATAGCTTCATAATATTATGTATAACTCTTTGCAGACAAACCATTTGAATCACCATCGCAACTCTTGGATCCCAAAGAGCAGAGAAGGAAAAGAGATAGAGATAGGTATGCACGGATGACTGATCAAGAAAAGCAGGAAAAACTCAAAAAATGTCGTGAAGCCTATCATCAACAAAAAAGAACAAGTACAAATTCAACTCAGATCCAAAAAAAATGCTCACAGGTGACTGATCAAGAAAAGCAACAAAAATTACAGAAAAAATGCATGCATGAGAGGGAAAGATATGCAAACATGCAACCAAACCAAAAGAAAGCAAAGTTAGAACAAGATTCTGCTAATCGTGCACGACGACGTGACACTCTAAGCAAAAATTCAATTGCAATGGAGAACCCTGCAAATCGTAACGAAAAGTTCACAGCTAGAACAATGGAAAAAACTCCTGCCCCACCAGATGAAGATTGTTATACGAACACCAAAGTCATAGATGATCTAGAATCTACAAAACAGCCAACAAACATGAAGGAAGGTAATACTCCCAATTGCATATATGACTCTCACAATCAGATAAAACATGCATCAATTTTTTACAATGTTAACAATCTTTCATGGACATATATCCCCTATTCAATGTGTCCAGCCAGCAAGGATGGAGAAGAACCAAATCAATCATTCATTGATGATGAACAATATGGTAAGGATATATACTAAATTTATATTCTCATCATGCAATGGAAAACATCATATAATTCACATATTTCTATGCAGGTGACGATGGAGCTGTATATGAAGAAGACACCGATGAGGAGGATAACATCATTTCTGGTCAAGGTATGATAAACACGTTACAATATTTTCACATCACAATGTGAGTACTTCTCTAATTTCTTTCATCCTACAAATCACAGCAGAATGGGAAGATATGGAGGTACAAATAAAGGAAAATGAGTCAACCGTTCCTGAGGATTCAAACATCAATGATCCATATGACATCGTCTATAGTAACATACCAGACAACACACACATGCTAAAACCTGTTGAAAATTGCAAATATTGCAACGCAAAGAAATTTCACCACGAACCTGAGGGGCTATGCTGTCGAAAAGGACAGATCAAACTTGCAAATCTTGAGACACCACATCAGCTCATGAGACTATGGACGAGCAATGACTCTGATGCAATACATTTTCGAAAGAATATAATGTTTTCCAATGGACACTTCTCATTTACTTCTCTGTACTGTCGCCTCGATAGAGATACAACTACCATGAGAAACAGCGGTATTTACACCTTCCGAGCACATGGTCAGATCTATCACAACATACGCTCATTTGGAAAAGATGGTTCAGATCCTAAGCATCTAGAACTCTACTTCTATGATGATGATCCAACCCTAGAGCATCGTTACCGCTATTGCCGTAAGGAAATGTACGAGCAAGACAAACATGTATTACTCATTATAATCAATACTCTACGCAACAATCCATACTCTGAACAATTTAGGAGTTTGGGACAGGAAGAAAACCTTGAGTACCGAGTGATGTTGAACCTTGACCAAAAATTGGACCAAAGGACATACAATGCACCAATCACATCTGAGGTAGCTGCAGTTTGGATTGAAGGAAATGAACGGAGGAATACTTTTGACAGAAATGTAATACTACATGGGAACAACAACGAAATACAAGCAATCCGATCATACACTGGATGCTATGATCCATTGTCTTATCCTTTGTTCTTTCCAAGAGGTGAATTGGGATGGCATGCCGATATCCCAAAGGTTGGAATTACTACGGAAGATGTGAAGAGAGCTCGTGCTAATCAAAATAACAAAAACAATGACCCAGGTAATTATTTCAAATATTAGTCTTCATAGTTACATATACTAATGAAATAATTGCCTATGCCACTAACAATCAATTCTATATGTCCAACACAGATTCAAGTGGTAGAATGTGGGTAACCATGAGAGAATACTACTGCTATAAATTTCATGTGCGACCCAACATATTTAACCAAATACTATACGGCGGACGGCTTTTCCAACAATTCGCCGTGGATACATACATCAAGGTTGAGAGCTCACGACTGGACTTCATATGGAATCATCAGAAAGAGATAAGGGCGGATCTATACCAAGGCCTTCTAGATAGCATTCATGCGGGACAAGACAGGGGAGATGCGGTCGGCAAACGGACAGTGCTTTCATCATCATTTATTGGGGGTCCTCGAGACAAGATGCGTCGGTACCTAGACGCCATGGCTTTAGTTAGAAAATATGGGAAACCGGACATATTCCTCACGATGACATGCAATCCCAACTGGGAAGAGATCATGAATGAACTTGAGTTTGGTCAAACACCACAAGATCGTCCTGATCTTGTTGTTCGTGTTTTCAGAGCAAAACTAGAAGAAATGAAAAAGCAGTTGTTACAAGAGCACATCCCAGGCAAGGTGAAGGCCTATACCTATGTTGTAGAGTTCCAAAAGAGAGGTCTACCGCATGCTCATTTCTTGCTTATAATGACCGGAAAATATAAGCTAACTTGTCCAGAGCAATATGATAGACTAATCTCGGTGGAGCTCCCAAACAAACAAAAGTACCCAGAGTTGTACAAGATGGTTATCAAACATATGATGCATGGACCTTGCGGTACATTGAATAAGAACTGTCCATGCACAAAGAATCGAAAATCATGCAAGAACTATTATCCAAGGCAATTTAACGCTACTACCATTCAAGGCAAGGATTCTTACCCATTATACAGGTGACGCAATGACGGCCACAATGAAATAGTCTGAGGGCACAAACTAGATAACAGGTGGGTAGTTCCTTATAACCCTTACCTCCTGCAAATGTTCAATTGCCACATAAATGTCGAGGTATGCTCAAGCATAAAAGCTGTCAAATACCTATACAAATACATCTACAAGGGACATGACCGCGCGTCTGTATGTGTAAATGGGACAAGCGAAAAAGAAGACATCGATGAGATTAAACAATACAGAGACGCGAGATGGGTGACACCACCAGAGGCACTATGGAGGATATATGGCTTCGAACTAAGCAAGACAAATCCTCCAGTCATGCAATTGCAGCTTCATCTTACAAACATGCACATGGTTTCATACCATGGAAAAAAATAAATCACGGAAGTTATCAACCGCGAAGGTATTGAGAAGTCAATGCTAACGGCATACTTCGAAGCTAACAGGACACACGAAAAAGCACGAGGCATCCTGTACCGTGATTTTCCAGAACATTATACTTGGCAAACCCAGGGGAAGTTTTGGCAACAGAGGAAAAGGAAAACGTTGTACCAGGTTGGGAGGATCGTCTCAGCACATCCAGCCGAAGGAGAAAGATACTATCTTCGAGTTCTCCTTAACCATGTGGAAGGCGCAACCTGCTACGAAGAGCTACGAACAGTTGATGGCCAAATATTGCCATCATTTCGTGAAGCTGCAGACAGAAGGGGCCTCATTGAGGCAGACAACACGTTAGATGATTGCCTGACGGAAGCAGAGTTATTTCGGATGCCATCCTCGCTGCGAAGGCTATTTGCAACGATTCTTGTGTTTTGTGAGCCCCACGACATCCGTGCACTATGGAACAATCACATCGAGGCAATGTCGGAAGACTATCGACGAAACTGCAAAAATGCAAGAACGGTCGAACAGATGGTATTAATCAATATTAGGGATATGCTGCAATCGATGGGAAAAGACATACAATCATTTCCTCTTCCAAAGATCGATGAGCAAAATGACACAAAAGACAATACACCTAGGGAGATCACCGAGGAATCCAACATCGAGGTGGACCCTGAGGACATGGAATTGCCTAAACACCTAAATGATGAGCAAAAGGCCGCCTACAATGAAATTCTAACAGCAGTTGACCATGATGGAGGAGGGCTATTCTTCGTAGATGGACCGGGAGGAACGGGGAAAACTTTTCTATATAGGGCATTGCTTGCAACAGTCCGTGGACAAGGAAAAATAGCTTTAGCAACAGCAACCTCTGGTGTCGCAGCTTCCATAATGCCCGGAGGAAGGACAGCGCACTCAAGGTTCAAGATACCACTAAGGATAGATGATGGGGCTATTTGTTCATTCACAAAACAAAGTGGGACAGCCAAGCTACTTCAGGCAACATCGCTAATCATTTGGGATGAAGCATCGATGACTAAGAGGCAGGCAATAGAGGCACTGGACAAAAGCATGCGTGACATAATGGATAAACCAAATCTTCCATTCGGTGGGAAAACAGTGGTATTTGGGGGAGATTTTAGACAAGTTCTACCGGTTGTACGAAAGGGTACAAGATCACAAATAGTAGATGCCTCACTACGCAGATCTGAACTCTGGAATTACATGCGTCACATGAAGCTTGTGCGCAACATGAGGGCGCAAAATGACCCATGGTTTGCAGAATACCTACTGCGCATCGGCAATGGCACTGAGACAAACGATAAAGGCGAGATACGTCTACCAAAAAATATATGTATTCCACGCACGAAGGATGATTCCGGACTTGATAGACTCATCGACAGCGTCTATCAAATGAACAGCGCTTGCCTAGAGGATCCAAATTACATCACATCAAGAGCCATTTTATCCACGCGTAATGACTGTGTAGACCGCATTAATCTAAAAATGATTGAACGATTCCAAGGAGAAGAGATGGTCTATCACAACTTTGATACTGTAGAAGATGACCCCCATAACTACTATCCCCCGGAATTCCTAAACATACTAACCCCAAATGGACTACCACCACATATGCTGAAGCTCAAGATTAACTGTCCAATAATACTACTCAGAAATATCGACCCAGCTAATGGACTATGCAATGGCACAAGGTTGGTGGTAAGAGGTTTCCAGAAAAATGCAATCGATGCAGAGATTGTGCTAGGACAACATTATGGGACACGAGTTTTCTTGCCTCGAATCCCGCTGTGCCCCTCTGATGATGAGATGTTCCCATTCCATTTTAAGAGGAAACAATTTCCTGTCAGACTAAGTTTCGCAATGACAATAAACAAAGCTCAAGGACAGACAATACCAAATGTAGGCATCTACCTGCCTGAACCGGTTTTCTCTCACGGTCAATTATATGTCGCGCTTTCTAGAGCAACAACAGCCAAGAACATAAAGATACTAACAGCTGAAAACGATGATGAAGATGAGGACCAGAAGCAGGACAACAAAATCAAGCCGTCAGAGAAAAATAAGAAAAAGAAAAAAAAGAAGAGCAAAAGCGACATGACACATAAGAAAGAGGTGAATCAAAAAGACACAACCGATAGATACACGAAGAATATAGTGTATTCAGAGGTCCTCACCAAATAGGTACTTGTCGAGCAACCTATAGAGGGACACAATTCCTGCAACGATAACAAGTCTTACTCGCCTCAGCTGTTTGTAAGTTTTCTGAGCATTCCTCATGCCGGTTTTGTGAATGTGTGGGATAACTGTTGTTGATATTTATTATTACTATTTCAAATAGGTGATTCTCCTGCAAACAAAAAAAAACACACTTTCTAAATGGTATGCCTTGATTGCTGTAATCGGAAGCATATGGATTTCCTTGATGTCTGCTTGCGGTCCGGGAAGAAGAGCAACAAAAGTGTCCCTGATGGTAATTAAAGTGACAAAAAGTTTTTATTGGGAAAATAACTTCCTTATGTCTGAAAAATACTCCATTGATTGTTTTCAATTATTTATTTGTGCTAAACTTGATGGGATGGGCAACATTGGACACAAAGAGCGCAGGTCTTGCAAATGAAAATTCTTGTGCACAGTTAAAAAATGGTACGAACAAACGTAAAATAACGTGACAGCAAGTAATGATCCGTAGCAACGCACGGACATTTCTACTAGTACGATGTTCAAACGGATAATTTCCTTAATTAAAAAGAAAAGACCCCTTCCAACATGGAGGTCAACTAATCTTGCATTGCTCACAGTCCAGCACGGAAAACCCACGTAAAGGTTAGTAAATCGATTGTAGAAATTGGAAAGAGGTGAATGAGAAATTAATTCGGCCCACCCAGCAGGATTCCTATATAACCCCTGGGTCCGTCCGTCCCTCCCGTCCCCATAGCCCCACCAGCAGGCAGGAGCCGGCCCCACCTCGCAGCCCCAAATCCCCCCTCCTTTCCGATTCCAAATGTCTTCCTCCTCCGAGCTCGTCCTCTACAACCTCGTCCCCGCCCCCCAAACCCTAAACCCTCCCCCACCCCACGCCCCCGCCGCCGCCGTCTCCGGCGACCTCACCATCTCCACCGCCGTCGCGGCGCCGCCCCAGGAACCTCTCCGCGGCCGGGCCCGCCGCCCGGCGAGGTCCTCCGCCGACCGCCACGCCAAGGTCGCCGGCCGCGGCCGCCGGGTCCGCATCCCGGCCATGGTGGCGGCACGCGTGTTCCAGCTCACGCGCGAGCTCGGCCATCGCACCGACGGCGAGACCATCGAGTGGCTGCTCCGCCAGGCCGAGCCATCCATCATCGCCGCCACCGGCACCGGCGTCACGCCCGAGGAGGCGCCCTCCGCCCTCGTCCCCGTATCCCCCGCGGCGGCCACCGCGTCCCTGATGCACGTCCCGTACTACACCGCGCTCCTCATGCAGCCGCCGCCCACCGCCGATTCCGCATCCGGCTCTGGCGCTGCCGCTGAGGAGAATAATAACTAGGTTAGGTAGAAGAATATTCTAAGAGTTAGGGCTGTAATGTTAGTCATTAGTTTAGGTTTTCTTATGTGTGCTCCGTAATCGTGGCATACCCCCTCAATAATTAACTTATTACCTTGGGGTATGCCACGGATGAGTTCCTTAGATTGTCAAGTTATTTAGGCAGATAATGGATTGAGATGGTAACCGCAGAAGAGGGAGAAACGACATTTAAGCAGTTGTTGAGTTCTGCTGATGTTGGGAACAAAGTCTGACGTCTTGTGGTGCTTCAGTTGAATCTGAATGTTCCTTTTGCTTCTGTACATGGTTAGTTGCTTTCTTATTTGTCCTGACTACCAGCTGCATTTAGTTTCTAGCCCAGGAATTTGTCCTGATGCTTATTCTTAGGGCCAGGTGGTACGGTGGTAGTGGAAGTTTGAAAGCTATCAAATTATCTATTGCTTACTGTCCTGGTGTCTATATTCTGTTCTGTGCATTTTCCAAATGTAAATGCAGTGACTGCTAGAAAGAGATTACCTGCTGTTTTGTTTGGATGGGCTTCAGTATGTGCTGTATGATTGTATTTTGTTGCATCCAGCAAAAGGGTAGTGTTACTTGAGAAGTGTGTTTGCACATTTACTTGTATTGATGTGAGGTCAAATTCCTGTGTTTCTCTATAAGGAGAAAGAGATTACCTGCAGTTTTGTTTGGATGGACTTTTTGTTGCATCCAAGGAAAAGGCAGTGTTAATTGAAAAGTAGGTTTGCATGTTTACTTGTCTTTATGTCAGGTCGAATTCCTGTATTTCTCTGTGAGGAGAAAACTTCACATAAATGTCTGCACAAGCAGTACCAGTTGAACGAATGGGCATCTTTTTCACTGTAAGTATGCTGTTGCCTATCTACATGTAACCTCCAACTGCACATTCTTGAATCATATGAAGTACATGCACAACAAAAAGTATGACTATAGTGATTGTGCTATTTCTTCTGCAGATTGACCATATAACAACTAGGTGTGAAGTGTCCCCTGGCGATCAAACTGGTATGTCGATTTGAATGCTTGTGCAGTTTATGTGATTTGGACTCACCAGTATGTCTATAGATATATTCAGGAATAGATGATTGGATGTGAAGTTTGATTCAATCCCTTTTAGAATTAGCTTCTGATTTAGTGGCATGCCTTAGGAATCTTTCTGTTCGTTTGGCTAGAAGATTTTTCCAGAGTTCATCAGTTGCTGGTAGCTAGTGAATTTTCTAACTTTTCATATTATCGGGAACTAACTTGACTCAAGAGTGGAATAAACCTAAAGAACTTTTTTTGACTAGTGCCTCATGGTAATTACCAATCCATGTGCCTGAACATACCTAGGCTATCAGCCCCCTTTAACTTTTTTCTACTTAATTATTGTTATCACTAATTTTTTGCGCGCTCTCGGGTGCCTCCTGTTGGGTTTCATCTCTAGCCTACGCGAACGTACTTGGGACTAAAAGGCTTTGTTTTTGTTTCAAACCTGATCATTCTAAGGTGTTATGACACATTATTTGATGCTGCAGCCAAATTTTGACTGCCAAAAAACTGTTTTCTTATCTGCAATTCGATGCTGGATAAATCTCTGAACTTTGTGATTCTAGTATGATACTTTGGCATTTGTTTCCTGTTAGATATTTTCCCAGTATTCTTTTGTATTCTGGAATCAATTTTCAAAAGAAAACTTGTATCACTTCACAAGTTATGTGTTTGTCAGGGTTTATAGGCATTTATCTGTTGTTCGGTAATGTTGTTATATTATCTTATTATATCCTTCCATGGAGTTAGGATTTCTTCCGCTCCAGACATGTTCAAGTAAACTGCATGTGTTGCAGCTAAGGACTTGAGCTTTATGTTACCCCTGCCAGCATCTTTAGATTCCAGATCATAAGAAAATAATCATGCAGCATATTGTTTGGAACTTTTTAAATTATATTAAAATTTTTACTAAAAGAGATGTTATGCCATTAAGGTGGTAGAAAAAGTACGAAGTGCTTTTCCACTGAATCATCCACGCCATTCAATCACAAGAGCTTCATCTGTCCTGATTTTGTGCCCATATAACCTAACTAAATTCTTCTTAGCAACTTCAGGACTGCACTTGATATCCTCATGGACATCTCCTTTTGTGACCATGGATCATACTACTGAATCGTGACACTTATTGCTTTCGACCAGATTTGCCTCCAACTCTAAGTTTGGCCACATCTTAAGTGGTAATACAGATCCAGATGGTACCCTATTTCTTGCTTCTATGTCAATGTATCGGCCATAGTGCCATTTAGATGACTTGGACCTCTTCTTTTTCTCGAAGGGGTTCTGCAAGACCTAGCATCTGGTAGTCGATTTTTCTTTTAATATGGACTATTTTCAGTACGGACTCCCATGTACCTGCTACGCCTGAAACTATTTATGTCGGCTTACCAATTTTTCTGTTTCACATTTTAAATGAGACCTCTCCTTGTTGACCTAGATTGTCCAACTGCAAATAGGAAATACTACCAAGGGAATGGATTTCACATTGACACTGCATTTAATAGGAAATAGCTTCAGTTCTGTTCTGTATATAATGTTATGTGTGCTTCAATGGAATTCTTCGTCCCTGTCTTGTTTTTATTTAATCCCTGTAATGATAGGACTGAGGATTGTGGAACCAGATGTTACATGGTTCTGAAACTTGTTTGGATTAGTTTTGAACGACAATCCTACTATGTGTTGCCACTTCGCTGTATAATACCCCTAGAGCATCCATGATGAATAGTTTTTTCTTACCGCATTGTTACATGTCACGGGGTAAACTTATGTTGCCGAAACTTGTTTGGATTAGTTTTTGAACGACGATCCTAAAATATGTGGCCACTTCGCTGTATAATTCTTCTAGAGCATCCATGATGAATAGTTTTTTTTTTACCGCATTGTTATATGTCACTGTGTAAGCTTGTGGACTATTAGAAACTATAGTTCCCATACAACTATGCAACTATTGATTGGTAGAGATGATCGAGTTATTCATTGATCAATCGTTCTTAATTAGATTTTGTTGCGAGTTTCTCGAGAGGAGCAATATGGATATCTTGGCAAGGGATCATGGTTTTGTTACGTTGCGAGTTGCTTAATTGATTCAAGAATGCTATATTATGAGTAATAATTAGTCAAAGTATTGTTTTAACGAAGCGAAATATGTTTTATAAAAATACGGAGGGAGTATTTTGAGCTAAGATTGCACTACGTAAGTGACTGATTTGATGGTGACAGTAAAGGTTAAAAAGGGATTACTACAAATCGAAACAAGTTTGTGGTTTCTCTAGATCAAACATCGAAGGGTGTCAATTTGCCCAGTAAATGGATTACCCTTAAGTTATCATTTGTACTATCAGTTTAACGTTGGTCTGTGCCGGCTAAATTTCTTTTTTAGACATATATACTGGAAGTGTGAAAATAGTTTATATGTTATAAGAATATAGAAATTTGAATTTGTTCATGGATGGGCCTAGGCCGGCATTGTCAAGGCCCAATACTCCAAAGCCATGTAAAGCCCAGGTATTGACAATACTTCAAATCTTGTCTCATTAGCAGCCAAAATCGACTCCTGGAAGAACTGGCAACAGATAAATGACATCCAATTTGCATCCATACATGGTTAAGTTATCAATCAAGACACCACCAATTTTCTTCCATTTCGTCTCTATATAACCTGGGGCCGGAGGTCCAGTTCCAAAAGAGAAGAATAAGCAGCAAGAAGTGCTAGGCTCTCCATACCACTTCACTTGGCCATGGCGCTGCTCGTGAAGATGGGCACCGGTATCATGTTGTTCGCAGCTCTTGTCATGGCCATGGCATTCGTCTTCTCATCCTGCAGTGCAGCAAGTACATGCTTCGTTTGCCGCTGTGTCTTCCTGTTCGAATGTACCTGCAGTGCTTGCCCTGACAGTGATGCAATAACCTGACAGGCCCCTGCAGCCCGGTGGTGCCGTGCAACGCGACGACGTGCTTCGAGTACTGCCAGAAGAACAATTACAAGAACTTCCAGACGTCCTGCACTCCGGGGGAGTACTACCCCATCTGCTGCTGCCTGGTGCCGGGAGCAGATGGACTCTGAACGAAACGACGGCGGCCGCCGCCGCCGCCGGAGAAATGGTTCTGTTTAGCACGGACGGTGGCGGCGACGGTGGCCGTACCGCGATAGTTACCTACCGGGAACAATTGATTAACGTTGAGAGGAAATAAGTTGTGTAACGGCGAGAATTAGTTATCAAAGCGATGGTGTCTGCATGTTTCTTGTTTGTCGAATGCAGATTCAGTACTGGATCTCATGTTTTTCATGGTAATCAATGTTTCTTCACCTGTAATACTAGAGCTTTGCGATATGAATGCACGGGCAAAATGTGCACTCTCCTGAAATATATTCAGCAACTTTCTACCTTTCTCTTTTTTTTTGAGAGGGTACAACACAACTAACGCACTTCACATTCACACCACACATACGTGTGCGTGTCCATACACACATTTATGGAAAAGATTAGGAGGTCTGCAACCTTCGGTGCACGGGGATGCGCAGCACCACTTACGCCACAAGTTTAGCAGAGCGGTGGTGTGACAAATCTTAACATACCACGTATACCTGGCCCATTAAACTCAAGCCTACCTATTGACTGAATATCGGCCGAACACGGCCCATTTATAAATTATATGTTTCAGCCTATTGCAACAAATGATGGAGCGACAAACACTCATGCGATGCAGGCAGGGTATGGAAATCCTATCCATCCTACGGAAGGTGGACAGAGGTTGTAACTTCCAATATTTAAAATCCGTGCAATGAATAAGGTTCATCAGATCTGCATCAAACTAAAATCCTAGCCTCCACTCCTCTCTCTTCCCCTACCTGTGCTGCCGCCCTAGCGTACCTCCCTGTGCCGCCACCCCTCACCGGCCCCTGCGCACCTCCCAGCGCCGCTGCCAGAGAAAAAGGTTGAAAAAATATTAGATCAATTTTTCTTTGAAAAATGTTGGTGCAACTTTTTTCCGAAAAATGTTGGATTCAATTTTTTCTAAAGAAATGTTTGGTTCAACTTTTCCCGAATAAATATTGGTTCAACTTTTTCTTCGTTTCAAAGAAACGTTGGTTCAACTTTTTTCCAAAAAAATGTTGGTCCAATTTTTTTGAAAAATGTTGACAACTTTTTTGAAAAATGTTGGCAATATTTTTTTCAGTTAAATAGGCTTTTGGTCTGCAGTGTGCTATAGTTGGCTTGTTGAGCTTTATAGTTTCATCTCTTAACCATCTTCCGGTAGATGTATAGGAGTCCCTGGTAGGGTATTAGACGAAATTGTATAAAATGAAATAACAGCCCTCAATGGCGGTTTCAGTCTTCAAAGAGTGTACTCCAAATAAAAAAATTTCACCTCAATTTATTAATTTCTTAACATATCATAAAAAATTCTAATGAGGCACCCTATATAATAGAAATGGAACTCCCAAGTGAGTGGCCTAAGAAAAAAAACAGAGTAGCAAATCTGGGCCAAGCCTGTTAAAAAAGCGAGCCTAGTTGACTATTAGCCCAGTATGGCCCATTGCAATATTTGGTGGAGCAACACACATTCATGCAATTCGCGCAAAAGAAAAAAAAGAAAAGAAAGACACTTATGCAAGGCAAACACGACAAATTTGATATTTTGGCAGTACACATCAGCTGCGAAGCAAGCATCACCTCGTTGCTTACTATCCTTGCCGATTAATGCAACACGATTATTATCTATCTTACTGATTGATAAAGATCAAAGCTCTTGGATCTAAAAAAACTTGTTTTCTTGATTCAAAATTGGTCAGCCAACTCAGGTCTTGTTTAGTTACCCTGAATTTAGGTGTCCAAAATTACTGTTATAGCACTGTAGCACACTGTAGCGTTTCGTTTGTATTTGTGAATTATTATCCAAATATTGACTAATTAAGCTCAAAAGATTCGTCTCGCAAAGTACAACAAAACTATGCAATTAGTTTTTAATTTCATCTATATTTAGTACTCCATGCATGTACCGCAAGTTTGATGTGACAGGAAATCTTCTTTTTACATAGTGTCAAAATTGAAAGTTTGGATGGAACTAAACAAGACCTAAATGTTAGGTACTTTTATTCAACGTAAAAAGTTGCGTATGCGCCGCAATTGATATCACTGTGTGACGTGGTGAACGTTGCAGGGACCATGCTCCGTGGCTGATTGCCTTGACAACTGCAGCAGCATTGAAAAGTCGTCGAAGAAAAATATCAAACGATGATCATGTTTGGCGCTGCCGGAGTTTCGTGGCAACCTCCAGGTGCAACGTGCGAGTCAAATTCCACGCGTTGACCGGCCTTATCCGAGATTGCCTAACCCAAGTACGTACATTTCGGTGATTCCTACGCCAGGCATCGCGGCATCGCCTCATGCGTGACGGGTATCGGTTGGATTGAATGACAATGATAGATGGTCTTGACCATCCACCTCTTCCTATCCGACCCTGGATCATAGTAAATCTCGACCACACATCACTTGAATCCGACGGTCTAAATAAATTGAGGCCATACTTAAAAAAGAAAATCAAGACATTAGTTACAGCTAGTAGGCAGAATTTATTTTAAATTATGGGAAAGTCTAATTTATAATTTAAATGAATAGCAGGCGTGACTACAATCAATAAAACGCTAGGAACGTGAACAAATAAACCAAAATAAATTGAGGCCATCCGTGATTGCTTGGCCAAAGGTACGTCGTTCCAAAGAACTTGGGGGTGTTTGATACCCATCGCTAAACTTTAGCACCTGTCACATTTAGAAGTATTAAATATAGTCTAATTACAAAACTAATTGTACAGATGGAGTCTAATTTGCGAGACGAATCTGTTAAGGCTAATTAATCCATCATTAGCAAATGGTTAGTGTAGCACCACATTATCAAATCATGGACTAATTAGGCTTAATAGATTCGTCTCGCGAATTATACTCCATCTGTGCACTTAGTTTTGTAATTAGCTCATATTTAGTCCTCCTAATTAGCATCCGAACATCCAATGTAACCCTGCTAAAGTTTAACACCTTGTATCCAAACACCCCCTTGGTCGATTTGGCATTCATACCTTGGTTTGTAGGGAGTTCTTGTTAGGAAACACGGGTACACTACTCGCTAGCACACAAAATATAACTGTGTAAATAGGATCATCTGCGAGTAGATGGTCATAGATTATACCTTCGCTCGTCGCGCGTCGCAGCGGAAGTCTTGATGAAGCACAAGTAGTTGATTCGATCGACGTCGAGGAAGTAGTCGTACGATCTGACAAAGTGCGCAACCTAGCGACACCTCTATAGTAGTCCACACATACGGGATGGGATAACGAAATGGAGTGTGCTAGCACTCCACGGCACGTACTCGAAGATCCCCGCGATCAACCTTTGATCCAGGAGGGAAGGCTGCAGGTGCGTGCGGCGGCAGCCCACCAGATGGCGTGCGGCAGGAGCCTGGTGGCAGGAGAAGCCTGGCCCCATGCGGCAGGAGCCCCCGGCAGCAGGATCAGAGAGCCTCGTGTGCGCTTGTTGCGGTAAGATTAGGGTTGAGCTCCTTTAGCTGGTGATTAGAGCAACTCCAAGAGTATGCTAAAAATTTTTTCCCTCAAAATAAGATATTGGAGGCTATGCTAAAAAATTCCTCCTCAAAAACGTACCAGCCTACAGCAAAATACTAAAAAACTAGTCTCCTAATATTTTAAATCAGTCCACATCATCGTATTGGGCGCATTTTAGAATTCGTTTTGTTCCTTTAAAAAGGATCACGCCGCCGGCTGGAAACCTCCTGTCGCCGCTGTTGATTTCCTCACGCCATCGAGTAAATTTGGTCCTCTCGCACCATCTTCAGTAGAATTCGTTTTTTCGCTTAAAAAAAGGATTAGATTCAGTAGCACTGTCAATAACCTTCCAAAGACACATAACAATGTCACAAAGAGCGCCAACGCTGTCAGTTGTCCTTTTTGACTGCAGGATAGCTCCATTATCTTCTTGTTCTGAGTTAAGGAAAGCTAGCAGGTTCTTGTACTCGAGAAGATTATCCTACAAAACAGCAACATTTGACAAGAAATTATTTGTGCATTAGTACAGAAGCAAAGTAACAGTTTGGAGTTGACGAAAGGTACCTTCTGCAAATTTGTGCCACCGCCCGGTCCATTAATTGAGGCTATGCAATTGGCCATCAGATGAGCCAAGGATAAGATTTCAATCATAATTCATAGGTGCCAACTGATGACGTATTGATTCAGTTAATTCAATTTGTAGATGTCAGAAGCCACGCTCTAATTGCCAATTAGCAATTATAAACTTTCCACGATCCAACATCAATTAGGAAAAACAAGTTTGCGAGTCTAACCGAGAGCCTTTAACAGACCTGAGCTGCTGTTGAAGTAGGCGACGAGGAGAATGAAACCCTGCAGACATGAACAGCTAAACCGTCATCGTCAAAGGAGGGGGGAATACTAGGACGACGAGGGCAATGGTGAGCACGGGCAGCGAGCGCGACTTGGGGTGGAGCAGGCCGTCGACGGACGGCAGGCCCCCATTTTCCACCTGCCGGCTCGGGTTCACCAACCTCCTAGACATCCTCCTGCCCTCCCTCCCGAATCCGGCCAGCCATAGAAGCGCGTCAGCCGCAGATCGGAATCCCCTATGGCGCGAGGAGGCGGAGGTACCTCTGTCAATGGCACCGGTCGCCGGGAGAGGAGATCCGCGTCCCGGCCTGCCACCGCATGGCGCTCATCGGTCGCCAGGAGAGGAGAGCCGGCACCGGGAGAGGAGGCCGCGCCGCCTGTCGCTGGGAGAGAGCTGCCGCCGGGAGATAGCGCGCTAAAAAAAATAGCGCGGGAAGGGGGCGCGGGAACGGAGTTCGGGAGGATTGGGGGAGCACTGCGCGTCGCTAAAATATGCGGGGTGGTGGGGTGTTTTTTCGCGTCGCTAATTTTTTTGAAAGTTTTGGGTGGACTGTTGGAGTTCATTTTTTCTCTTTTTTTTCCTAAAGAAAGTATTGGGGATAAGATTAGCAACCTCTTGGAGTTGCTCTTAGGAACATATTTATAAAGCTGGCTAAATGGACCTACAATTCAGTTTGAGCCAGACCCTCTTGGACATCCAACAGTTCTCTTGTCACTTTCTCTTGTCACTTTGGGAGCTCTGATAATAAAGAACATCGGAATGATTGTATGTTCTATGGAGCTACCTCTAGCATACAGCTTGTCCTTAGACAAATTATGGACGAAGCTCATCTTAGGTGCATGGCAAGTGCTAGGGGTTTTGCTCATTTGGAGGTGGCCTCAAGATAAGTAGCTGCCAATAGTCATTTTGGTCGGGGTATTTCACTTTTCGTAGGCATGAATGTAATATGTGCTTTGCGGAGTATGAGGGGTGTGTGTGTGTGTTTCAAGTGTGGTGTATCTGGCGCGTTTCTTCTTTTTAGTGCAATGAAACACAACTCTCCCGTGTATTTGAATAAAACTCCAAATACAGCACCAACGGATTTGTTACATTTTATTTTTAGAACATAGAAAACCAACTTTGAAACCACCCAAAAGGACGAAACTTGTCCGGTTTCAATAGTTGAATGACTCTCAATATCCGATTTTGCAGTCCGGGGTTGAAAATCAGACTGCTATGATAGTTAGAGTGCAAATTGGACTTTTCATTGAAAATATATAAAAGATGCGCAATTTCTTTACACTCATATTATGCTGCTTACATGGTCATGAAACATTCCTGCTTGTCCCAAAAGATAAATAAAAATCATTCATATGTCTTGTCCCAAAAGGAAATGGCATGCCCCTAAAAGGGCCATGCTGTCCGACCCACAGGCAAACACTATTATGAGCTCAACTGTTTTCAAGCCCATCTGCGCGTTAGTTATTATATATAATTTTCTTGTTATCAAGAACCTAGCTCCACATGATCTTTGTGTCAACCTTCAAAGATCGCGTCGTGGCACCAAGATGCTGCTTTGAGCTTTCTCAACGTGACTGATCCAGACTGGGCTCCAAGCTCACATGCGTGCATGCGGAGGATTAGGATAACAAAGACATACATGATTGATTATTAGTTTCTCATGGGACAGATCCAGATCAGATTAGAAAAAAAGCATCATATCGATCTCGTATGTACGTGTGCATTATTTTGCCATAGGGTAAATCCACCAGTCATTTCAACTGACATGTGTCAATTTGGATTAAGAAGGTTGTTAGTGTAGTGGTAACCTCTCCAAGAGACACCAATCAGGTTCAGATTCTAGTGGCAGCAAAAAAAAAACCCTCACTGGCAAAAAAAAAAAAGAGACAAGGCACTGACCTGCATGACATATGATTGGTTCGGACCTGGTCGCCAACCGAATAGGTCCGGGTCGTAGTTGGTCCAGGTTACAGGGCGCTCCAGTAGAGTGAAGGTGGGGTTCGGAAGTTTTCTTAGTTGGCTTAGCTGTTACTCTATCCGCTCTAGAATATAGCTATTTCTAGAATTTTTCAGATATATTAATGATGTAGATTAAGAGTCTATATTACTCTTTCATTAGTTTTGAATGCTAGCAAGCTAAATTAATTGGTGGCAAGCTAGCATGCGCATCTGGTCATAATTAATTTGCATGCTCTCAAGCTAAATAACTCACTTGAGAACTCAAAAGTAGCTACGACAAAATTTAAATGCTAGAAATACCTATATTCTGGGACAGAGGTAGTATTCTTTTTCTTAGTCCAATACCGTAGGGCGGTCTTTCCCGACTGGTCTAGAATTTTTTATACCTATATTTACGGGCATTTTTCTAACCAACAAATTCGTACATTCTTTTAAGTCTATATCTCGGTTTAAAGTAAAAAAAAGGAGCTGCATTGGTTTTTCTTTAAAAAATAATCTGTTTCAGTATACATTACTTCTTGACTCATTGTGTGGTTGCAACCCAGTGTCAAGATCAATCAGGATTTTCTGAACTTATTATATGGCTTACCCACACAACACATTATGATATCATAGAACCAATTGCATCAGGACCTGTGCCTGTTGTTACGACAAGGCTTGCACATGATGAGCTGAAGTGGCGATTTGACTTAAACAAAATCAGAAAAGCTTTATTTTTTGAGCACTTTGCCCTGGTCAACAGGCCCACAGATTTTGCGCCACATGCCTCTCCCTGCTGCACAGATTACATGCATATTCAGACAGGCAGAGTTGCTAGGAAGCTCCAAGTATGAAATAAGCCGTTGAAAGAAGTTGCCAAATCGCCCCCTGCACTGCGCGGCTATATTGTTTATTGCACCGTGTTGAAAAGGATTTTTTCGGTGTTGGAGCCAAAACGATTGAGCAAATCAACCACGCGGATGGATCCTCAAAATGTCTCCAAATGACGCTACCTCACCTCGGCCGTGTTGAATCCAGGTAGCCGGCAATAATCTTGATTTGCTTGCATTACTTTTTGCATGGATTTCGATGTTGATTTGTAGCAGTTTTTTTTTCTCCCCGCCTTTTCTTGTACGCTAGAGGGGGCAGAGTACGTTGCATGGAAAATATGTTAAATACCTGTAGGATTAAACATCTTCTCAGAAGAAAATTTCAGAATGATATAGTGCTCAAACAAGAAGATTTTTCATAAACATTCGACATAATTACTATGTTCTTTTAATTGGTGTACTTCCGTACTCCGACGTTCCTCTTCCTTCGAAAAGAAACCTAGCTGTTAAAACGAATTCCTTGGTGCACATTAAGGCCAATCTCAATAAAGTTTCATAGGAGTTTTATAAGTAATAATTTGTTGCCACACAAGTAAAATTGTTGATTTGGCAATATTATTATGAGTGGGAGTTTCATCAGATGAGAGAGGAGTTTCATTTCCATGACACTCAACGGTCATAGAATCTTGGTAACACTACAGTGAAAATGTGCATTGAGACTGCTCTCCACAGGGACACTTGCCCCTTCATTTGTCGCTAGTGAATGGATCTCTCGGTGGCCTGCCTTCCAAAATCGGACACAGCTACCATTAATTATTCATTCATGTAATCATGTGGTAGAACCCCTTATGTGAAGACTTCCAGCTTGACTTGGACAAATGGAAACAGGAGGTGGACACGAATGCCCCTCCCCGCGTCCAAATAAGGACACCAGACGAGCTCGGAAGAGTTCCACTGTGAAGTGTGAATGGCTTAATAAGAAGATAAAAGGAAAAAAAAGCAATGAAAAGTATTTGGACCATAGGTAATTCAGTGGCCCTAATTTCTGCCCAAGTTGGGAGGTAACCTTCCTATTGGTCATTTTTCAACCTTGTTTATTTGAATGAAAATACATTATGGACGTAAACACAGCATGAGTTCTCATGCCCTATGAATAGACGCATGCATAACTACTCTTATGATCACCTTTGGGATACTAAGTCGACATATTTTGAGATTGAAAAAATTACTATAGAAGCCTTAGTGTAATGAAAGAATAACATCATTTATTCTCTGACAAATTTACGAAAAAATACGATGGATACGTTGCGGCATAATAAATCTAATCAACTGAGCTACGCACAATTCGTAAATTAGAAATCCCTTAAAAAAATTAGGGATTTTTTGTTTTAACATTGTTCCTGCCTTCATGTTTTGCCTCTTTCTTAGATTTTGGCCAAAATTGTTAAGAAAACGAGGGCACAGCACAACCACGGCCCTGTTTAGTTACCCCTAAATTTCGAACTTTGGCACTATGCAAAAATAATATTTTCTATCACATAAAATTTGCGGTATATGCATGAAGTACTAAATGTAGACGAAATCAAAAACTAATTGCACAATTTTATTGTACTTTGCGAGACGAATCTTTTGAGCCTAACTAGTCAATGTTTGGACAATAATTCACAAATACAAACAAAATGTTACAGTTATGCATTTATGGTAAAAATGTAGACTTTGCTACTCCTAATTTAGGAAATAAACAAGGCCCACGTTAGAAAAGAGAGAGAACAGGAAAGAAAACGTGAAGCGGCAAGAAGCAGTCAGGTAGGCGGTAGGCCCATGTTAGCAGCCTACTAGCAGGCAGTCCACGCGCCTCCAAAATACTGAATCAACGGCTGCCATTTCAGCATCTCTCCCCCTCGCGCTCGTGCCTCGTGCGCCCTCTCCCCGCGCCAACGTGGCTCCGCTCACTCACCAACCATGGCGTCCAAGCCAAACCAAATCATCCTCAGTCTCCGACGATTTTTCTAACGCGTAGTACTCTCTGCTCACCGTATATATGATTCCGCTACAGCAAGCGTCTCTTTCTCATTCCCTCGCACGCCTTTTCCTTCGCCTCCGTCGTTCCCTCTCCTCTGTCCTCTCCCCGCGGCGCTGCCAGGTGCGTGCTAGCTCTCCTCCCCTGCCCCGGAATGCGCGATGCCAAGCCCCTCCGGCTCCAGCGGCGGGGCCCCGGCATCACCCTGCACCTTTTTGTTGCCGTCCTCCTCCTCGCCGGCGTCGCACGAGCCCAGCGGAGCCCGCTGCCCCCGCCGCCGCCGCTGGCGCCGGCGCTGTCGGCCGTCGAGAAGCAGCTCAACAACCTGACCAACCAAGTCGCCGGAACCATCTCCGACAAGTTCAGCTTCTGCGTCGCCGACCCGTAAGCTCGCTCGCTGCTCGCCTCGCCTCCCCATCGCCGCCGCGACGCCGTCCGTACGCCGGCGGAAGAGGGATAAAGAAAGAAAGCCACCGCGCGCCTTTTTGTTTCGCTTCGGATTCTGATCCGGTCCCCCGTTGCCGCGTTGCGTTGCAGGCAGGAGGATTGGAACGAGGCCTTCAACTACACGTCCAACCTCGCCTTCGTGGATCAGTGCCTCAAAGAAACCCAAGGTAAATCGAGTTCGTCTTCTTCGGCTCAATAATTCAACCATGCCTATTATATTCCGGAATACTTCATTCACCTCCTCTGCTTGCTTGCTCTGCTCTTCTTGACCGGGTTTCTGGTTGATTTGCTGCGTCTTCTCGACTTGTTTATTCTCATGGATCAGGGAGACAGGGAATCTTGTCTCGGGAAAGATTTGTTGGGTGAATTATTAATAAGTATTATAGTTTAGGGACAGGTGCCTATGTTGGATCAACTTTTCAATAAACAAGGTCCAAATACTCCAATTAATCCCAAGTGGACTCAGCTACCCTGTTTTATTTCCAGTTCTTTTTTGGATATCTACTACAGCATGTCACATAATTTATTTAATATCTCCTGATGAACTTGTAACGGTTGCTATCTCCAACTGATGACGCTTAGGATGACGGAGCAGGACTCTTCGGCGTTCCTTTTCCCTGTTAGATAGAAGACTTTACATGCCTTGCCCTGAAATAAGTCATATCTGTGTGATTTAGTAACCAAGCGGCGGATTTGTTTTCAAGAGCTGTGTATCTTTTCATTAAGAAGAAAAATGAACATAGTTCTTACAATGCGGACCTTCCCGAGCGCACGCACACGGTTATTTTACATGTTATGAAATTACATTGCGAAACCAAAACAACTTAGAAAAGAGCACAGGCAGCATCAGGGAGCTAAAGTGCTAAGTGCTGAAGCTCGTACAGCTGCATCCGGCCATCCTAAAACTGACAACAGAGTAGCACCGGCTTCTATCTAGAGCTGTGCTTGCTAGGTAATGGCCGCGGTGATCTGAGCAGTTGACTGCGTTGTCGCTATCTTGCACACTTCCTCACCATTTGTTACGACCTTGATAACATGAAGTGGACAGATAAAATTGGTGACATGTACTTTTGACAAGTGGAACCGCTACCCTACCACAACCATTTATTTGTGTTAGAGTATGCTTCAGTACAAAGGAATTTTGAACAGCAGCTGAATACAACTTCGAGACTGCAGTTGGGTTTGACAAGCTCAACTCTAACTAATCGTATCTAGTGACGTTTGTATCTTTAGAAGTTAGGCACTTTGACTCATTCTCGTATCAGATGAATTTGCAGCCATTGTTATTTATTTTTTTTTGAAAGGGAACTTGCAGCCTTTATTATTTTACTTTACTTGTCGCATTAATCAAATTACGTGCTAATATTCAATCTAGTGTACTGGGAAAATTTGGAATTAATGAATCCCTTAATGAGTCAAATTTTGAATCCCACGCTTATATCTGGTTCAAGGCCACATTACTAAGTTTTGCATTGTATCTAAATGATTCATTCAGGTGATCTGCCGCAGCGTCTATGCACACCTGATGAAGTCAAATTCTACTTCTCAAGTTTGTATGACCGTGACGGTGATAAGAACATCAACCTGAAGACTAACATAAACTGCAACATATCTTCTTGGGGGAAGGGGTGTGATCCAGGATGGGCTTGCGCCTCCGATCCAGTCCCTGATCCCAGAAACCGTGATAGGAGCAACATTCCGCTGAGAAGAAGGAACTGCCAGGCGTGCTGCGAGGGCTTCTTCTGCCCTCGTGGTCTTACTTGCATGCTCCGTGAGTCCTATACACTTTTTCGTTTTTGTCAAATCTCAATTAATTTGTTTAGAGAAATCAGTCTATCGGGTTGTGAAATGACATGAACCTTTGTGTTTCTTTTGGCTATAGCTTGTCCACTAGGCTCATACTGTCCACGTGCCACGGCGAATGAAACAACTGGTCTTTGCGATCCGTAAGATTTTTCTTAATGTATTCCTATTGCAATAGGTTTCTTCATAAACAAATACAGTATGCCATGTATCTAAATTATGGTACTTTGGTCAGATACAAGTATCAGATAACTCCAAACTCAACAGAGAGTTGTGGAGGTGCTGACATGTGGGCTGATATCCAGAGCACTGAAGAAATCTTCTGCCCAGCTGGTTACTATTGTCCAACCACAACAAAAAAAGATTCTTGTACCAGTGGGTACTGATCTAACATTATGCTGTCAATATGATATGTTTTAACTTAAACCTTTATTAAGAGAAGTGGTTTGATTTGGTCATAATTGTGTGTTTCTTCTGCAGGCACTTTTGCAGATTGGGTTCCACCGCTGAAAATAGTAAGCATCGAGAGCATGACTTTGATCATATAATCGTACAAATTTTAGTTCAATGAGCTGAACTGGGATTAATTTGCAGAATGCATAATAAAGCGCAACTGTGATGAAAACGCAGATAAGGAAAGCATCGTCATTCTTGGTGCTTGCATAGTGGTAAACCCTCTGGTCCAATTTTGTAATTGCAGAACCTTAATAATGACTATCTCTATCTCTTTGTTATAACAACGTAGTTAAGTTAGGAATAGTTTTTTACTGGAAGCCACAAATACAATGAAGTAATCAAGTTCACTGCCAATTCTTGTTTTTACGTATGATTCAAACTTCACCCATTCAACGCAGGGTGCATTGTGCCTGCTGCTTCTGATCATATACAACTGCTCAGACAAATTCCTCAGTATCCGTGAACGGAGGAAGGCAAAATCACGGGAGAATGCCATTCAGCTGGCTCGGCAGCAGATGAAGGCGCAAGAGGGATGGAAGGCGGCAAAACAGTTTGCACGAAGGCATGTGAATGGCATGCAGGGTCATCTTTCACGCACATTTTCGCGAAGGAAGTCGTTTCGTCAGCAGGCTGACCTGGAGACTTCAAGCCATAGAGTGCAGGAAGCACCACTGATGGGAAATGTCAAGACGCAGGAACTGTCAGACTCTGCTGTGTTTGCAGCTGAGAGCACGAATGAGATAACTGAAGTGATGCCATCAGTTATTGTTGATGTCAGTGGTGAAGGAGAAGTTGTTGCTGCAAAAGAAAAGCCTGTGCCAAAAGGAAAGCACAGATCAACCCACACACAAGTATTCAAGTATGCATATGGTGAGATCGAGAAGGAGAAGTTCCGAGAGCAGGAGAACAAGAATCTAACCTTCACTGGGGTGATTGACATGGTGAAGGATCAGCAGAAAGAGATAACTAGGCCTTTGCTCAAGGTTGAGTTCAGGGACCTGACTTTGATGCTTGGAAAAAAGAAGCTGTTAAGATCTATCAATGGCGAGCTCCGCCCAGGCCGTGTGACTGCTGTCATGGGCCCATCAGGAGCTGGCAAGACCACATTCCTCAATGCCGTCACTGGGAAGGTGAACGGCTATAAGATGACAGGTTCGGTCCTTGTTAATGGGAAGAATGTTAACATCCGTTCTTACAAGAAGATCATTGGTTTTGTGCCACAAGATGACATTGTTCATGGGAACTTAACTGTGGAGGAGAACCTTTGGTTCAGTGCAAAGTGCAGGTAATAATGATTTCATATTAACTACGTTTCCAGTAATTAGCTCACCAGTTTCTGAACATTTTCAATGTGAACCTACAGGCTCTCTGCTAGAATGAAGCATCGCGACAAGGTCCTTATAGTGGAGAGAGTAATAGATTCTCTGGATCTTCAAGGGATCAGAACTTCATTGGTTGGGACTGTTGAAAAGCGTGGGATTTCTGGTGGGCAGAGAAAGCGTGTTAACGTGGGCCTTGAGATGGTGATGGAGCCATCCCTTCTAATCCTGGATGAACCAACTTCTGGCCTGGACAGCTCCTCATCACAACTTCTTCTCAGAGCTCTTCGGCATGAGGCACTTGAAGGCGTGAATGTTTGCGCTGTTGTTCATCAGCCGAGCTATACATTGTACAACATGTTCGATGACTTGATACTTCTTGCGAAAGGAGGATTAATGGTTTACAATGGTCCAGTTAAGACTGTTGAGGACTACTTCACAACCCTTGGAATCCATGTTCCTGACCGCGTAAACCCCCCAGACCACTACATTGACATTTTGGAGGGCATTGTGAAGCCTGACTCTGGCATCAAAGCGAAGCACCTACCAGTGCACTGGATGCTATACAATGGCTATGAAGTACCAAGTGACATGCAAGATGATGTCAAGGAAATTGGTGAACAAACCCCACAAATCAGGTCCAGCCCTTCAATGTCTGGTTCAACCCCTCACTGCCTCCCCCTCAGAAACGCTTTTGCAGAAGAGCGTGACCGTCTTGAACACCATTTGTCAAAACCGAAGGACTTATCTAGCAGAAAAACACCAGGGATCTTTATGCAGTATAAATACTACTTGGGAAGGTAAGAACAACAGAACCTTTTTCAATCAGATTCTGAAAATCTTGAACAGCTACTAATCAGTTGTTACTGATATATACCATTGCAGGGTTACGAAACAGCGGTTGCGTGAAGCTAGGCTGCTTGCTGTTGATTTCCTGATACTAGGCCTAGCTGGTATCTGCTTAGGGACAATAGCAAAGCTCAGTGACAAAACATTCGGGATGCCTGGCTACATATACACTATAATAGCAGTTTGTAAGTTCAGATATACAGATATCACATTGTTTTCTCCACGAACATGGTGAAGAGTTCACTGACATATGTTATACCATGCAGCTCTTTTGTGCAAGATTGCAGCATTGAGGTCGTTTTCACTGGAACGATTGCAGTACTTTAGGGAAAGAGAATCTGGAATGAGCTCGTTGGCGTACTTCCTTGCCAGGGATACAATTGATCATTTCAGCACAGTTGTAAAGCCGATCATTTACCTGTCTATGTTCTACTACTTCAACAACCCGAGATCAACAATTGGAGATAACTACATTGTACTCCTCGCACTTGTGTACTGCGTGACGGGGATAGGATACACTTTTGCCATCTGCTTCAGCCCTGGTTCTGCACAGCTGGTATGTATGGTACCGATTAAACATTTGTTCAACATCTTCTACATGATTGGTCACATATATTGTGCCTAATTCTGATTCTTTTTGCAGTGTTCTGCCCTTATACCGGTTGTTCTGACTCTGTTATCCACTCAAAAGAGCACCCCGATATTTCTGAAGAGATTGTGCTACTCAAAATGGGCACTGGAGGGCTTCATAATTGTAAACGCCAAAAAGTTAGTGTTTGTTCATGTCTGTTTCTTTTCAAACTAGATATTTTTTCTTTATACAGGCCCTATTTTAATTTGTAATGTTGAACTAGAACTAATGGTTTTTTCTCTCTTTTTTGTGCAGGTATCCTGGAGTTTGGTTAATAACTCGCTGCGGTCTGTTGTTCAACAGTAGTTTCGATATCCACAACTACAAGCTCTGTATTTTGATTCTGTTTATGTATGGCCTGTTCTTCAGGACTGTGGCATTTGGGGCCATGATTTTATTGAAGAAGAGATAACCATAGTCTAGTTATAGCATTGTTTCATACTTAATTTTTTCATTCATTTGTAAATTTGTAAATCAGTTTTGATGTAAACTTTTAGTATGCTGACTAGCAAAAAAATTAGGAAATTCTTTTTTTGACATAAATCTAGGGATGAAGCCATGAATAAAAAATCCCCATTCACTGCCGCTCTTTTTGAGGTTTCCTTGTATTTTGTGGCGACAAATACGAAAATGATAATGCTAAAAGACAGAAAAATAATTTGGCCTCCTAACCATTTTCATGATTATTTTGTCGGAACTTTTCTCATCTTTTCAACCAACCCCACCCCAAGAGTAAAGACATTACTGGCCCAATCATTCACCCCAAGGACCCAAGCATAAGTCTTAATCCTAACCCTAACCCAGTCACGCCTTCCGCACAGCTGGATGCCGATGGCTCTCCACCTCTAGATTGGAGGTAAGCTCATCAGGAGAGCTGCATACATTGCAACTACATTTAGCAGCAGTGATGTCGCAGAAAAGAAAAGCAACGTGGGTCGAACATGTGGTCCGAGAAAATAAAAGGCCACATGAAAACACAGAAGACTCATATTTTTAAATCACGAAAAATATCTCGAAACTCCCAGAAAAGTTTGAAAAAAATCCAGAGATAGTTTGGGACATGAAGAATAGAAATAAAATATTTGGAAGTTGTAAAAAAATTACTAGAACCTTCCAAAAATTGGATAAAGCTATATGAGAAGAGGAATAAATTTGAGAAGATTTTGAAAAATTCAAGAAAAATCTAATCACCATCTAAACATATTTTTGAAAACTGTTACACGCTCAAGACACTAAATGCTATCGGCATGAATGCAACACGCATAAAACAACTTTATATCATATTAATTTAATTTAGAAAAATAACTAATTATTTTCCTATACTAATTTTCCTATCAAGAGAATAAATCTTGAGAAACTTTTTAGAATTAAGAGAAAATGTAACTATTTGTGCAACTTACTCAAATCCTAAAATCAAATATTTTGGGGTGTGACAAACATTTAGATGGAAATTGAATTTATGTTTTTATATGTGTTTGTAGCCTTATATTTTAGAATATCTAATTCAACCAACTCTTGGGATGTCTCGGTCCCTTTAGTGGGCTGGTCATCGTGGTCTGAGAAAATAAAAGGTCACACGAAAACACAAAAGATCCTTATTTTTCCGAATTAAATATTCAAATCAAAATTAGCTAGTGGAGGTAGGGGTAGAGGGGACACCCCGTCTAGTTGTCCTGATGGGCGGTATCTGCTCCCTCCTTTTGCAACTCATTGTCGTCGTCGCCGGTCTTGTTGCTGCCGCTGGATCTGCCAAAGTCCTCCATGGATCCGGCCATTCTTCATTCGCCAGTTTTCTCGTTCATTCACTCGTCCTCAAGCACAGAAGCACCATCATCAGAGAACGCCATCGACTGGGCCGCCTCCACTGGGTGAAGACCAAACTGTTCAACTACACTACGAAAAGCTAGCACATCTACACCATCGAGTAGATCACTCCCTGGACCAAACCCCAGCTGACGTTACTAGCGGGGGCCTCTTCCATCCCGACGCCATTGGCGTCCATTGCAGGCGTGCCGGCGAGAGCTGCTCCAGAATCCAGAAGCTTGACGCATGTCCTTGGTCAGAGAGATTTTCCTCGTATTCGACAGGATCTATTCTCTTCATTTCAAATTGTAGGTCGTTTTATGTTTTAGTATATAGTTTTTGCTATGCATCTAAATATGGTATATGTTAGATGCATAATAATCTTTACTTATTATTAAAGCAAGTAACGTTTCTGCCAGGAGGTTTCGTCCGTCGGGCTACTTTTGCAAAAAAAACCCTGACATTTCGTGAAATCAACCCGCGGTCCAATTCCGAGTATAGGGGGGCTTGGGTGAAAAAAGGAGGGAAGGGAGGGGGTTAAAGGGGAAAAACTTCTCCCCGACCTTGGCCTCGGCCGCTCAGGCCGCGCGCCCACCCTTCACGGCCGCGCCGCACCGCCCGCCACGGCCGCTCGCTTCCCCCTCCCTCCGAGCCGCGCCCTGCGCCGGATCCAGATCCGGCGGGAGCAGGGAGGGGCGGCGGGGAGCGAGGGCGGGCAGCGGAGCGGCCTCGCGGCAGCCAGCGGAGCGGGCGGCCGGCGGCCCCCTCCCTGCCAGGCGCTGCTGGGCTACAGCCGCCCGCCCGCCCGCCACAGCCGCTCGCTTCCCTCTCCCTCCGAGCCGCGCCCTGCGCCGGATCCAGATCCGCGCGGGAGCAGGGAGGGGCGGCAGGGAGCGAGGGCGGGCGGCGGAGCGGCCTCGCGGCAGCCAGCGGAGCGGGCGGTCGGCGGCCCCCTCCCTACCAGGCGCAGCTGGGCTACACGCTGTACGCCGAAATAAAGGTGTTCGAGGTGGCCGCGCTCTTCCCCGACCCGGCGGCGCTGCTGGCTGCCAACGCGCTCGACTTCGAGGGCCCCGGCACCGCGCACCGCATCCTGCCCATGGGCCCGCGCGCCCACCCACTGCTCCTGCGCCAATGGCGTCCGTAAGTCCGTCGCGGTCCGCTACGCCGCGCGCCCCGCCGACACGCTCGCCACCGTCGCCGACGTCGTCTTCACGGGGTTCGCCTCTGCCGACCAGATCCGCAACGAGAACAACCTCGCCTCCACCGACCCGGACGCGCCGCTTGACGCTGGGCAGAAGCTCGTTGTCCCATTGCCCTGCGTCTGCTTCAACTCATCCGACAACAACCTGTCCGTCGTGTACCTCTCCAACGTCGGCAGGTCAGGGACACCTTGCCCGCCATTGCCTCGAGCTACGAGACCACCGTCACGGATGTCATGAATGTGAATGCCATGGGGAGTCCTGTGGCCGCACCAGGTGACAATCTCGCGATCCCGTTGCCAGGTACGTTCTCATGAAATAACCAAATAGGCAACTTGATCGTCATTACTGAATCTGTTTATTGAAATACTAGATCTAAACAGCAGCAATATGCACTTGATGTTGGAAGGCCATGTAATCTGAATTTACTAGAAATGCTCTCATACGATTCGTACACAATGTGCATATGGGCTTTGGGAGTTTTCTTAATGGCATTGTCATCACTTGCATTGTCCATCCTGCTCCAGTACCAAGTACACCGGTGAACCATTGTTGTCGGCATGTAGGCAGGCGCAGGCGTGTCCAGGCCTCCAGGATAGGCGTGGAAAGCAGGGCGTTACTTCTTTCTCCTTGACTCAATATATTAGTTTTAATTTCTCACAAGCACGTGCTCATCTATTGTGTATGGAAATGGCATGAGTTCATCTTCTAAGAATCATTTATTACATGACTATATATAGCTGGCCACTTTGAGTTACGATCGTTACTATGCTCATTCACGAGATTACAGTAACTCTCTCCTAAAGAATTTGTTTAGTGTGTGTAGTATCCTGTGGGAGTAACAGAGTAGATGCAAGGCAGTAAATCTGTCCTGGTTCTTCAATTTTTATCCTTTATTTGTCATCCATATGGGTAGCTTGAACTGGCAGTCTAGCACTATCCAACTTGGTATATATACATTAATTAAAATAGCTGAAATATTTAGGTACATTATAGAAATGTAGGACAACCTGGCAGTCTAGCATTGTCCAACTTGGTGTATACACCGTAGGTAAAATAGCAGAAATATTTAGGTGCATTATAGAAATGCAGTAGGCCAACCGGAAGAAATTGGTGGCTCCCTTTTTTGTTAAGGATAAATTAGCACCTAAATTTGCCTTGACGAGTTGGATGTTTTTTTTATTATTTTGCTCGGATTTTTTATGGTCATTGTACTAATGCAAAACGATGGTTTCAAGTGTATTGCTAAGGAGGCTGAGCTGATGTTTGAGTTCCTGAGGCTTGAAGCACCCATTGATGATGAATTAATCACCCAGTGCACAACAATACGCTTGTGTGCCTTGAGCCTTATGAACTGCACTCGGGACAATTCTGTTTCTGCATCCGCTGTTATGTTGGTACGTGCTTGCCTTCAAAAAACCCAACTAATGTTATCATCCATCCATCCATTTGACAAACCAATGATCATCACCTTATGGATCATCTGTCAAACTTTATAATACCATCCATCCATTCTTGAGCCTTATGAACTGCACTTAACACAATTTTTTTACTACTAGCTTGTCGGCTCTAATGGTATACTAACGTGTGGCTTCAATTTAAGGGTATGGTGAAGGAGGCTGAAATGATGTGTTCGTGGATGCGTAAAAATAATAAGCCAGGCGTGTCAGGCCTCCAGGATAGGCGTGGAGAGCAGGGCGATTGGTGATGAGTTTGAACCACTTCTTTCTCCTTGACTCAATATATTAGTTTCAATTTCTCACAAGCACGTGCTCATCTATTGTGTATGGAAATGGCATGAGTTCATCTTCTAAGAATCATTTATTTATAGTTTTTTATAGTTTAATAATAGGGTTTAATTTCACCTGCGGTGTATGCCCAAAACTAAAAAAGTGATATAAGAAACCGCGCAAAATCAAGAAAAATGTTTGTGTGTACGACGAAACTATTATTATTGTTCCGAGTGCAAAACCCGTAGCAACGCATGGGCATCTTTGCTAGTATCTATTAACCTAGAAAAACCAAAACGACCTGCAATTTGAAATTATCTTGTATTCAGATTCTCTACTGCGACACCTCTTAAATGTGTGTGTATATATATATAGAGGACTATATATATATAACTATACTGTATATATACCCTGATTATGGAATAAGCTCCGTACCCGAACTCACCCGTTGTATCCGGCTCGCACCTTCCCTCGCGCCCCCAGCTTCCCCCAGTTTTTTCTTTGCCTTGTTTTCCCGAACGTGGTCGTCCGTTCAGATCGTGCAGTTCTCATTCTGCTCTCGCCCCCGCTCGCTGCCATTCGCTGCCGCCGCCGCTCGCCAACCGCCGCCTCCGCGACGACGAGTTCGTCGCCGTCTGGGTGCGCCAGACACGGGACGTCGCCTTCGAGGCCGAGGACGCACTCGACGACTTCCTCCGCGCGGGCCGGAGGGGAAGGGCTCCTCGGAGCCGCGCCGCCGCCGCGGCCCCGGGCTGCGGCGTCGTCGGTTGGTGGCCACGGTGCGCAGGCCAGGTCGCGCTCCGCCACGACCTCTACGGCCGCATCTGCCAGATCAAGAAGCGGCTCGACGATATCTCCGAAAACCGCGCCTCCTACAACATCGAGCACACGCCCGCGCCGGCCTGGGCCGCCTCCTGCTCCTCCGCCACCACCCTCGCCACCTGGTACGCACTCTCCGCACAACCAAAAATTCACGACGGAATTACTCTTTAGATTGGCTGCTACAGATTAGAAATTACAGGCTGAACACATTAAATGGATGCCCGCTTGTGAGGATTAATTGGCATCAATTGCCGGAGCTGTTCCCCCTCCAGTTCCTCGTTGCGTTCTTGTCGTCGCTCGCCATCCGCAGCCACCGCCGCCACTCCCCATCTGTAGTCGCTGCCGCCACTCGCCATCGGAATCGGCCGCCTCCAATCTCCATCCGTTGCCGCCGCCGCCACAGCGTTCTCGCCGCCAATCCCCATCCGTAGTCGCCGCCGCCACTCGCCATCGGAACCGGCCGCCTCCAATCGCCATCCGCATCCGCCGCCGACAATCGCCATCCGCTGTTGCTGCCCGCCTGCCCGAGCTTCTCGCTTGGGACGGACGCGGAGCGTGTCGGGCACGGACGCGACGAGGTGGCGCGGGGACGTGGTGCTAGGTCACCTTCGGTGCATCCCAAGCTGATCGCCTTTTCCATCGCTCCCACCCTCGATTCGACGCGCCCAGCCGCCGGCGGTGAGGGCCTCCACCGCATTCAGTTGACAGCACCTCACCCGCAGGCCGTCATCTTCAATCCGGTATTGGTTTGACTGCCTTCCACAGCTGATTCCGTAGGTCCTCGTCGGTGAGCACTCCGTCGTGCCCCTGTTCTTCTTCTCTTTAATTCGTTGCTCATGTGCGCCCCTTATATCATGCAGCACCGTCGAGTTCCTGCCGGCCGAGCCATGTCTGAGCCGGGTATTAGATTTAACAATCTGAGTTAACCATTTAATTTCACGCATATTCTGTAGGTAACTCTGGGTCGCGGTGCGGATTTCCTCCCCCGTGTCAGGCAGCTTTCCCATCATCCCTCCGAGCTGTGTTTTTTTTCATTTTCATACTCACTACGGGAAAGCATAAAGTCGCCGAGTGTAATAACTTCGCCGAGTGCTTTTCTTCGGGCACTCGGCGAAGAACCGTTTTGCCGAGTGTAACACCAAAAACACTCGGCAAAAATAAAACACTCGGCGAACAACATGTTTGCCGAGTGCCCTCCAAAAAACACTCGGCAAACACCCAGGCGGCACTCGGCAAACTTTGACACTCGGCAAACTGGCGCCCACGTGACTTCCCCGTGCCGACGGCGGCGCCCCTCCGTGACGGCCGTTAGTGTTTGCCGAGTGTCAATATAGGGCACTCGGCAAAGGCACTAGTTTGCCGAGTGCCACAGTGGGACACTCGGCAAACTATAGTCTTTGCCGAGTGTCGCTATGGGACACTCGGCAAACCCTATAGTTTGCTGAGTGCTAGGGTGTACACTCGGCAAACTGTAGCGTTTGCCGAGTGTTTTTTTACACACTCGGCAAACATAATTTTTTTTTCCCCTCCTCCACCCTCCAAACTTTTTACACTCCACATGTATGGCATTTGGCACTGCATTGTAGAAGATGGACTATTTTTTGACCTGTTTGCTATATTTAATCAATTAATTTCATTTAGAGTAATTTTTTGATTTAAGTCAAATTTGAACTGCAGGTGGTTGGAATAATGGAATAATATGAGTGAAAAAATCATATTCATGTTAGTGAGTCTAAATTGATGTCTCACCCAGAAAATGAAAAGAAATTTCGAACATGTTGCTAAGAAAACACGACTACGAACGTGTGGCCAAATGATTGTTTAATTCTAAAAAATACAAACGAAGTTTGAAAATCATGAGATTTTGCAAGATGCTTTGATTTCGTATGTAGAGGCCGTGGTAAAAAATTGATAAGGTTTCGCACAAGTTTTGACATATGATGTTTACAATTCGAAGCATCTCCGGAGAGGTTTCAGAGAAGTTCAAAGGATCCGGTAAGATTTTGAGATGAATCGATAAATATAATTCTCATTGAGTCCAAATTTTTTTTATAGGCTATAGAGAACATAGATAGGTTCATGTCAAATTTTGGGAAATTTTCAGATCCGTTTGGTAATTTTTATTCATTAATTGGACCTATATGAATTTAATAGATATAAATTAAATATGAGCTATAAATCCATGAAATAATGGTACAATATTACTTAAAAAATGAAATACGCAATGTTTAGTGAATTGGACTAGGTTTACACAAAGTTTACGTCCTTTTAATTACTAAAAGTGGTGTTGGACATGCAATATAGGTAGGTGTTTGCCGAGTGCTACCTAGGGCACTCGGCAAAGGGATGGTTTGCCGAGTGTCACAAATAGGGCACTCGGCAAAGTCACAAATAGGGCTCTCGGGTCCACGTCGCAGTGTCACTGCGGTGTTTCGGGGAAAAAACACCCTTTGCCGAGTGCCCCGGATCTTATTGATAGTGTGTTTAACACAGACGTC
>NC_028456.1:11199458-11201404 GCF_000263155.2 Setaria italica | reverse complement strand
ACCAAGAGGGCTCCGAGTCTTCGATTACTGGCATCCCCATAAGCATTTCGTTGTGACCCTTATGAACAACTTAGCTTTTTCGGTCAAGGAGATGCGCCTGAACATGTCACACGATGTTCGATTATCTATTGTTTTTTCCACTGCCTCACGGACCTAGCGGGCATTGTTGTCTCTACCCGTGAATCCTCCACAATACCCAGGTAGTACCGAAATCAAGATCTATCCATAGAAAGTTTAAACATGGAAACTAAACCCACCTACACATCCTCGGGTGGGATTAGGACCTATCTTTACCTAGTAGACAATATAGGAGCGTGTATATGCCATGTGAATTTTGTATTACTTATTTAAATGGTAGAGGATGGAGGATCGTCAGTGGATGTACACGGGTCGAACTAGTCAGAATACGTTGACCAATGAATGGCTTGACAAGACGGATGCTTTCTTGGAACGGGCGTTTGCAAGTGTCAATGGAGCTCGATCGACTTGGTGTCCGTGCAGCAAATGTGGAAACATGCGTCGGCAAACCAAGCTGGAGATGGGCAAACATCTGGTGAAGAACGGATTTACGTCAGACTACACCAGGTGGATCTACCATGGTGAATATGACCGTGGGAGAGAGGAGGTCTTGAGACAACGAATCGAGGAATTTGATGATGATGCCGGGGTGGGAGATATGTTGAATGACTTTCATGAAGCACACTTCGAAGAGGCACGTAGGGAGGAGGAGCCAGAGGCTACCGCTAAGGCTTATTACGAAATGTTGTCTGCGGCACAGCAACCCCTTCAGGGCAACTCGGAAGTGCAAGTGGTGCGACCCGCAAGACCCTTAATCATGAAGAGTGGCGCTCTATCATGCTATATGTGTTGACCAACCTATCTGAAGTGGAGCCGTACATGATGTAAGTCATCGACAAACTTATTTCGACGTATTAATGGTATCTCTTGCCTAAACGTATCTTTCTCGTTGGCATAGGCAATTTCATCGTCAATTCTGGCGTAAATCAAGGCAACCGACCCCGCACGAAGCTGAGACTCTTCTTAAAGAGGGTGCGGGAAATGGAATGCCCGATTTCATTTCTTGGTTCAAACAGAAGGTAAAATTTCATTTCCGCGAACATTCTAGATACTCGTGCATACGATTAATATAACGAACCGCCCTGTTCGTACTTGCAGGGCCGAATCGATGCGTCTATGAATGCCGAGTTGAGACAGGTTGCCGATGGCTGTGACTATAGGGTCAGGTCGTTTGCCGGTTATGACGTCAACGGATATAGGTTTCACACAACAAGGCACGAGCAGAGTCGGCCCAATCGAAGAACCACAAATACTGGAGTTTTCACGCCAGGCTCCGATGGAGTCGAGTACTACGGAAGAATTGAAGAAATATACGAACTCACTTTTCATGGGTGTAAACCTCTTAATCCAGTTATATTCAAATGCCATTGGTTTGATCCATCTGTCGTGAGACGGGCCCCTAACCTTGGGCTAGTCGAAATTCGACAGTCATCCAGGTTACCGGGAGACGATGTCTATATTGTGGCTCAACAGGCCACGCAAGTTTATTATTTGTCGCAGTGGTCTCCTTGGCCTCCACGGAAGTAGACTTGATTGTGAACAATGTGGAAACTAAATTGTGAGAAGAACTTGGATTTATGGATTATTTCGTGCTTATGTTGAACTATGCCTGTGATGTTTATGAATTGTGCCTGTGGTTGTGAATTATCCATGTGGTTGTTTATTACAAATGCCTGTGATATGTGTATTGTGAATTGGGAGGGGTCCGTTATACGTGGCAAAATATCGAAAAAGGGGCGGTTCTGGTCACTTTGCCGAGTGTTACACTCGGCAAAGAGGGGCCTTTGCCGAGTGTAACACTCGGCAAAGTGACCAGAACCGCCCCTTTTTCGATTATTTTTGCCACGTATACGGACCCCAAAGCCTAG
>NC_028456.1:11132280-11199341 GCF_000263155.2 Setaria italica | reverse complement strand
TTGCCGAGTGCCAAACGGGTGGCACTCGGCAAACTCCCTGCCTTTGCCGAGTGTTGGCACTCGGCAAAGCCTAGGTGTTTGCCGAGTGCCTCCCGTTTGGCACTCGGCAAACTCGCCGTTAGTCCGACGCCGTGAGTCCGCGGTTCGCCGAGTCCATATGTTCGCCGAGTGTGTTTCCGCCGTCGGCAACATGTTTGCCGAGTGTCCGAGTTTTGACACTCGGCAAACTAGGCTTTGCCGACACAATATTTGCCGTGTGCCCTTTGCCGAGTGTAACACTCGGCAAAGGATTTGCCGAGTGTTTTCGTGCCTTTGCCGAGTGCCCCAGGCACTCGGCGAACTTTCTGTTTCCCGTAGTGACTTACTCATGGAGTCTTCAGGTATGTGCTAAATCGTTAGAAAACGAGTAAAGAAAGAGTCTTTATTCTAGTTCTCTCTAATTATTTTCTTCCCTGTGTAGAATCGGTTTCTTGTTTAGCGAGGTTCTCCACAGATCTGCTCAACTAGAAGGTCATATGTTCATCATTTTTGTCTGTGTTCTTTATCTTGTTATTGCTAACTCCGTCATCTCTACCACATTCCTAAGCCTGCCATAACGTTTACAACCTTGTATTCTTTTCAGTTTGTAAATAAACCATGTAAAGAACTACAACATATTTGAATCGTAGCCACTCCTTGTACTCCTTATTGCTGTCACGATATATGTTCAATTTGATTTGTCTCCCAGGATGGATACTTGTCAGCGGTTGGTGAATAGGATGCCTATCAACTCGAAGCTAGCTGTCTTCGAGAGCACACAGGAGAGAGAAAATTGCAATTTTAGGACTCCAAACAACGCGCTTCGCTATTTTAGGACTCCTATCGTCGACTTCGTTAAAATGATCCTCGAAACGTTGGCACTTTGACATTTGCTCATTTTAAATACTTTTCCCGAATGAAATACATGTATTTTGGCATTAGAGGACCGTATTGCCCTTAGGCCTTTTTTTCCTGGACGATTCCTGCCCTTCCCTGCTCGACGTTCCATTTCTGTCGCCCTCGCGATGAGAGATCGCGACGCGCCGCCGTTCCTCGCCCTAGACGCCGCCGTTCGCCGCACCGGAGGTCCTGGCGTCCGCCATGGATGGAGAACCGTTGCCTGGGGTCATGACTGCGGCACTGGGTGCCGTAGCCGCGGCAGCGGCTGCCCTACCCGCACCGCCTGGGGCCATGGCCGTGGTGCCGGGTGCCGTAGCCGCGGAACCGCGGCAGCAGATGCCCTGGTGCGCCACCTGGGGGCATGTCCATGGCATCGGGTGCCCTGGCCACTGCCCATCCCGCACCGCCAGGGGCCATGATAGGGACGCCTAGTGCCCTAGCCACGGTGGATGCAGCTCTGGCCACTGCTCCTCATCCGGCAATAGAGTACAACATTCCTGTTCTTGAAGTGCAAAGGTATTGGCTGCACTAAATTTCTATTTTTTTTTACCATGATAGTAGTAGACAGTAGTAAAACGTGAATTCATTGTTTTAGGCCCCAAGTAGATCATGTGGAAAATATGGAAAGAATTGATTGGGATAACATACAAATAGTGGAGACACATGATGACGAAGGTCGTATTGCACTTATGAGTGAGTCACAGATTTGTGAGCTTTTAGGCTTGACAGAGGAGGACACAACAAATATACCTGCGCAAAGCTTTGATTGCCCCAATGGATGAGCAGGAGCATGATGATGAGCTTGGGCAAAATAATGATGGTGCTGCCATTCCTACTAGTGATGAGATACTGGGTGAGATGGTCATTTCATATGATAAGAACAACCCATCAATGGATTTAGGAACAGTGTACCCAACAATGGAGGAGTTCAAGTTGGCAGTGCGGCAATTTGCCATCAATAAGGAGTTTGATTTGGGAACCGAGAAGTCATGTAAGGCGAGATATAAGGCTTTTTGCAAGTCCGGTGTTGAAGATTGCCCTTGCCCTTGGAGGATAAATGGCACCAAACATAAAGGCCAAAGCACTGTGGAGGTGAATAATTTTTTTTCTTTCATTAATTCTTCTTTTTTATGTAAATTAATATGAATCTCATTGCTTTTGTTTTTTGTCTTAGTCGATAAGCATACATGTGTATCTAGCATGAGGCAGATAAGTACAACTCCAAGTCTGAAGTGGGTAGCTAGCAAGGCTGTGAGTATCCTTAGAGATGATCCAAATATTGGTGCTAAGGAATTGCAAAAGAAGTTGCAGACAGATCACAAGTGTCAAATTGCATATGACACTGTATGGCGAGGTAAAGAAAGTGCTCTTGAAGAGGTTTATGGCAAATGGGAAGAGAGTTTTGAGCTCTTGTTTAGGTGGAAGGCCGAGGTAATGAAGCGGTGTGCTGGGAGTGTCGTTGAGATTGAGGTACTTCAGGTGGATGGTCAAGTATATTTCCACCGTTTGTTCTGTGCGCTTAAACCATGCATTGATGGTTTCTTGGAAGGTTGTAGGCCTCATTTGAGCATAGATGCTACATCACTTAATGGAAAGTGGAATGGTCAATTGGCGGCAGCTGTAGCAGTTGATGGTCACAATTGGATGTATCCACTCGCTTATAGCTTCATAGCTTCGGAAACAACAGAAAAACTGGACTTAATTCATGGAACAATTAAAGAAGGCTATAGGTGACCATTCACTCCTTGTTGTTTGTTCTGATGCTTGCAAGGGCTTGGATAATGCAGTGAAGAAAGTATTCCCAAATGCAGAGCAAAGAGAATGCTTTTATCATCGTGTCAAAAATTTCTCGAACAGATATAGAGGGTTTGGCCAGATATATCCTGTAGCAAAGGGCTTACAGAGAAGACATATTCTATGAAAATATAGCATGAATGATGAAGGAATCATCAGAAACAGTGAAATGGTTACAGACCAATCATAAGCTATTATGGTATAGGTGTGGTTTCAATCCAGAAATAAAGTGTGACTACATGACTAGTAATGTCGCTGAGTCATTTAATAACCGGATTAGAGACCATAAAGACTTGCTTGTTGCTGACCTAGCTGATAAGGTTAGAGAAATGATCATGGTAAAGTGGAACAAGAGAAGAAATATTGCATACAGGCTACCTGAAGGCAGGATACTTCCAGCTATTATGCATCAGCTAAAGGGACATTTAAAAATTGTACCATGTTCTAATTGGAGTGCAGAGGTATGGGAACATAGCAGCAGAGTAGAGAGGCATATTACAAGTTACACCAAAGGACTTGTACATGTCTTGAATGGCAGCACACTGGTAAGCCATGTCAACATGTATTGGCCTATGTAATCCATCAACAGGGAGTTGACCTTGAATAGTTTGTGCATGAGTACTACTCGGTCAATATATTCAGGGCTGCTTATGGAAGAGAGATTGAGCTGATGATAGACAAAACACAATGGCCACAAGTTGACCTACCATTTTTAGTTGGTGCACCTCTTGCTAAATTACCTGTTGGAAGACGAAGGAAACTAAGAAGGAAGGGATGGATGGAAGGTGGCCACAAGAAGAAAGGTGGTGAATTTACCAACGAGGGTGAAGGTGAGAAGGGATGTGACAACGATACTGCTCTAACAAATGAAAAGGGAAAGAAGATGATCAGATGACCTATGACTTGAAAAAAAATGTGGACAAAAAGGTCACAGGCAAGCTAGTGCTAAGTGCCCACTAAATGGGACAGCAAAAAAGAGGTAAGAACTGATTCTATTTATCAAGAAACTTTAATGAAAATGTCAATATTAATTTATTTGATTACTTGTAGGAAGCGTAGGCAATCTAGGAAGAATGTTACAAAAGCTGCGCCAACAGAACCTAGCATCCCACGACAGCGTCAAAAAAAGATGACTCCAAAGAGAAAGCTACACATTGGATGAATTATTTTAGTTGTGATGAGATGTAAACTCATGCTTTATTTCATATGACTTGGATCTCGTTTGGAACTAATTTATGGTCTTCTGAGATGAACTTGTTTATGCTATGAGATGAGCTCATTTGTGCTAATTCATGATTTTATCTATTACTTGTAATTGTGTATGGATCATCTTTGATAATTTATATTACATATTAAACTGTACATGGCGGCCAACTAGCTCAAGCCACGACCAGCCATGGTCAGGCGGCGGCCAGCCAGCCCAGGCGCGGCCACGACCACCAGGCGGCGACCAGCCCAGGCGCGACCACGACCAGCCATGCCAGGCGGCGGCCAGGCAGCCCAGGCGCGGCCGGCCAGGCTGGCGGCCAGCAGCCTGCAGGAATCATCCAGGAAAAAAAAAGTCGGAGGGCAATACGGTCCTCTAATGCTAAAATACATATATTTTATTTGGGAAAAGTGTTTAAAATGAGCAAATGTGATGTATAACGAAGTGCCAATGTTTCGAGGGTCATTTTAACGAAGTCGACGATAGGAGTCCTAAAATAAATAGTGAAGCGCATTGTTTGGAGTCCTAAAATTGCAATTTTCTCCACAAGAGAGGTATGCACGTGTTTATAATTTCACTGCCTCTTCTCTGGTCTACTGTCTTTTCATTGATTATTGGACTATACTTTAAAATTTCATCTTTCTCACTTCAGGTTCGAGGTTCCTCTACGACCTGAGTTGCGATCCTCTTATCCAGTGGGTGATGGCCCCGGGTCATCTTTTCAACAGCAACCCAACCCAAATGTTCCTCAAAAGAGTTATGTTCCTCATGACCCCGGCGGTGATTTGACCATGATCCGGGGTCCAAGAAATCTGTTCGCCGTACTAGGAACGTTTGCTTTCCAGGAAGGACAATATGCATAAGGTGATGCGCAATTGCAAATTATTGTTTAATTTTTTACCTGAACATAAGCTGCCACATAAGATTGGAGAGTATGTGATTCTTGTGTCATTTGACAACATTGGTTGCTGACAGCATTGATTTGTTTATCGATCTATTCATTGAGGAAGGGGGATGATTTTTAATTCATTCTGTGAGGGATGGTGTGATTTGATCATTAAAATGTTGTCCAATTACATATTTCTATGGTGATTAGCTTGCATCCCACTGCTATTTTGTCATCAACTAATTGCTAACCGGAACTCCACTTTTACAAAGTAACTATAAGAATTAATCGTTACCCCTCTAGTCGATATACTCAGGAATGTTGAACATTATTGTATCTTAAAAAAATATCATGGCTGACATCCGTGGATGAAAGGAACTCAAATTTAGCAACCCCATGACGTGTTTCTGAAACATTCATATTCAGCATACTCCTGCTGGCAAATGTTGCAGTCAACAAACATTTAATAGAAAAACTGCTAATATGCATGATTAGCTAAATGTTTGGATGGATTAAATCGATGCCCAATTGATCTAAAGGCTGCAGCTTTCAGTTATATAGATATTTAAGTTACCTTGCTGAGGTTGTTATTGTTCAGTTCACAAATTTGTGTCAGTTGTCTCCAGATTCTAAAATACTATTTTGGTTGTTTTGTTGATTTCGCACTAGCAGAGAATATAGTTTTCTATGACCAGACCTAAAGATCTTTTGCTATATGGATACACTCTCCTCTTTTGGAGATATATGGTTTCCTATCTCAACAAGATCCAAAATTTGTAATCACGATAACCAGTTACAAACTTTGTACTTGCAGGGGGGCGTGCAACTTTTGTGTGGTGTAAGGCTGACCTTTCTTTAATTGCAGATGTAAACTATAGTAACATAGTCCCTTACTTACAGGGTCTTGCCTTGCCCCTGAACTATATACTGTGCTTCCATTAATATTTTGTTTAAAATGTTACACTTTACTGATTTGTCAAATCAACTTGGGTTCACAAATCTTTGTGGCTGATGGCCAGGCTTGCATTGCATATTTTGTGGCTTAGTTGCATAGCATTAAACCTGCACCTGGTCAACAGGATTTGATTAGGCACTACAAAGTTGAGTATACGATGCTAATTTTTGTGCGGTGTATCATTCTAGTCATGGCTAATTGTAAAATATTCATGTTTTATGCCATCCCACCCTCTGTCCAAACAAAATGCATTTATGTATTTGCAAATAGAAATCTCCATGATGTTGAGTACATACACATACTATTTATGCTTCCATGTACATCATTATTTACGACTAGGAAAATTCCCCTCATGCTATAGGTTGCATAGATTTAAAATGTTTATGTCCATAGATGGCATTATTTCTGACATAGCTAATCAGTCATAAGCTCATAAATAGCCATGGCTTTTATGATTTGGCTAAAGGCAGGCCCGGCAGCTGCCTGCTACTATACTATATCCTCATTGGGCGTCCTGTCATCGGAGACACTGGTGGGATCGCTGAACTGCTCATTCCCCTTCCCCTGTTCATCTTTGTCGCAGCTCGATGCTAAGATTTGAACTTCATATATATGTGTGGTTCAATGGAGAATTTGTTTGGTGATACAAGTGATACAACCTATATGTGCACTTACGTTTTCCTTGACTTGTGCACATTTAACCGTGAAATGTGTTGAAATGCCTTTTGGATCAAACCTTTTTGACATTTTCTGTCATTTTTTTGCCTGAATCTCCTTTATGTGGCAGAATAGCCCATTGTCAGCAGTTTTTGTTATACTTTGTCTGAATGGTAACTTCAATGCGGTCATATGGCCAGTTGAACCGCTGTCAATGAAACATTGAAACTTACTTGACCTGCACATGTCTATTTTTCTGTACAAATATAATCTCTTTTGTTGATACGGGGTTCTGTCATAGGTCTATTTATTCTTGCCTGACGATAGAGTATGAGCCTGTAGAGATTTGTTCAGATCTGTTTCACTCATCTTTGTTCAGATTTGTTTGCTGAGAAGCTACCTTTACCCAGAAAGTTCAGATGCATAATTGTTATAATTTTATGATCTATATTGGCCAAAAGAAGCTATTGATCTATATTGCATATTTAAAATAGCTGTTTCTCAATTTTTTTTTTGCATTCAACTACAATATGAGCTCAGTACAAAAGATAAGCTAATTAGAATGTGTCATCAGATTTGCAATTAATTCTTGGAGGATCGTGTGAACATTAGATTCAGAATGCTCTTCTATTAGGATGTTACATCTTCCATACGACCACTCAAAGTAGAATTTTCCATTCAGATCAATGCCAAGTTCATTCAGTGAAAGAAATTTGCCACCTGGTGTGATGTACCTCCATGGTCCTGTCATTTGTTTACAGGATTTATCATTTTTCGCTAATTTTGAATTCAAGGTGCTAATAAGAAAATATGCTACTAGAGGCAGACAAAAGCTTGATGATGAACTAGAAGCGCCAATCCTTTATTTCCAGAAAACAATCATAGTGTATTTTCAGCTCGTCTTCTGCTAATGTTTCAGATTATCATTTCCAACACTGTTTTTTCATTTCAATCAGATTATAATAGTTAGGAATCACAAGCTAGCAATGCATCCTCCTCAGCTGATCATGGCAGTATCTTTGTCACTGGCGTCTGCCATGCTGTCCACAGCTGCGTTGGAGTACACTTGCTGATCGTGCTTGCCATTGATCCATGGCCATTCAAGGGTGAAGATTTTCAAGATTCTTGTTTATATGATTGCTGTTGCCATAGAGTTCCAGATTATTTTAGTGTTTTTCCTTCTCTTTTTTTTTGGCTCAGTGTTTGCAGCATTTGAGGAAGTATCAGCGATGGTTGATAGTGATACCAGTCAGTCCAGCGAACTGAGAATGACACAGATCAGCAGAACCGGAGGGCCATCTTGACGTTGGTTCCTGAGAAAAATGAAGTAGCAGAGTGTACAAAATAGTCAATGAAAAAGCAATGTACTAGTTTTATAAACGTGATCATGTAGCCAGTTTATACACGGTTAATGGAATATCAAGTTGTACTCAATTTTTGTGATTAAATTCGAGATGAATCACATGTCAAAAAATTTTCATTTTGCACATTTTCATATCTAATTGTAGCTTCATCAATTGCTTGGCTGGGGCGACAACAAAAAAAAAAAAAAGAGACGTGCGATGACCTCTGTTGCGGGTAGAAAGAAACAAAAACAGCATGCGGAAACAAAAAATCATCAACTCGGGCGGAATAAAAAAAGAACGGAGGGAGGGGACAGCTTGGGGGCGCGTTTGGTATTCCTCGCTTTGCCCTTTTTTCTCACAGTCGGTATGAATCTCTCCCAACTTTCTTCACTAACTGCTTGTGCTTCGGCATACCTCAAGACGTGTGCTTCCTGAACTCATCGAAAGGATCTCGGACGAGGGTCGTAGGAAGACATCCAATTACTATTCTGATTCTCACAGCGCGATCATGACAGGCATCGCAAATCGCTATCCTCAGTACAAAGCCGCTGCTGCTCTTTCTTAATGCCTCACTGCTTGACCTTAGAAAAGACGAATTAGACTGCCTGATAGACTACTACTTCCTTTTCTTACCCGGCCAAAAAGCTATAGATTCCAAATAAGAGCACATCGACTAGGGCCCAACTATTGCTTTTTTTACTATTAGTTAGCAGTTTGTTCTTTTAGTTCTGTTGTTCTGTAGTCAGTTAGCTAGCCCGTAGCCTTGTTAGAATCCCTGCTGTATAAATCTGGTTGCCCAGTCCTATAGTAGTCTAGTTCAGTTGTATCGATCAGTGCTAGCTCAGTAGGAACATATTGAATAGGAGTTACAGCCACAGTTTGCCCAGTAGGAACGTATTGTTGTCCAGTTGTTCCTTCCCCCGACTCAGCTACTTCATTCTCTAATAGGCTTGTTGTACCCGATCTTGCTATTGACTCCCTAGCTAGCTCAGAAGGAATGCCTAACTCTGTTGGGACAGATTGGATAGTTGGAGCAGCCGATAAACCAGCCACAGCAGAAACGATAAACCAGCCACAGTTAGTTTCAACGAGGCTAGCAGGAGAAGCTACTCTCTTTTTAGTCGCATCCGTGCCAGCCACAGTTAGTTTCAACGAGGCTAGCAGGAGAAGCTACTCTCTTTTTAGTCGCATCCGTGCCAGAGAAGAGCAACAGGAGTTATATTCAAGGAAGTTTTGGACTTGAATCAGAGATTGGATTGACATACGGAACAGATTCCTCGCTTTGCTCGGCAAGCTTGCCTGGCTAGGCAAGGATCTTGCTCAGTCAGGCGCTCGGGTGAGTCGCCGAGCCACGTACATCGCAGCTGGAATCGAGTTACAGCGCCATGAAATCGAACTCCGCGGGGGACAAATCGAACCTCGTTGCCGCCGAATCGAGCTCCCCGCTGCCTCGTCGAGCTGTCGAATCGTGGTCCCCGCTGCCGTGTCGAGCGCGCCGGCCGACGCATCGGACTCCGCTGCGGCCGAATCGCTGCCGCGTCGAACAAGTTACGAGGGTCGTGGAAGAAGTCGCCGCCACCGCTGCTGTTGTCCTGGCCGTCCGAGAGGAGGATGACGCTGGCGACGGCGTTCCTGTGCCGGCGGCCTTGTCGAGGCCGCCGTGGATGTTGGTGCATCCGTCCGCGACGAGGGTCTCCACGGCGCTCTTGGCGGCCTTCCTGTCTGCCAATTTCGCGTCTGTGGTGGTCTGGTGGAGCGCCGGTCTGCGGGGTCCCTCGCCGTAAAAAAAAAAAAAAAAACCGGACCGCCGGTCTGCGGGGTTTGCTCGCGTGTGTGCGGGCAGGGGAACGGAGCTCGGGTACGTAACAAGCTGTACTTTGATATCGAATAGCGGAGGCCAATATATATTGCCCGTTGATTAAAAAAAAATCCGCACGTTTCGTGTAGTTTCAGTTTCACCACCACCTGTTCTCAAAGACAAAACGCCGCATCCTGTAGCGTTGGTACTTTTTTCTGCAGCGGGGACCCACGCGTTAGTACTTTTTTCTGCAGCTGGGACTCATGCTGGAGTGTGGGGCCTTACTCTGAAGGTCCTGCTGATTACCTATATTATTCTTGGATTTCTCATGATAGATTATCATCATGACAAAAAAAGACGCATAAATTCATTGAAAATAGGTAGTAGCGGAGAGCGGTGCAGGTACCCATTCCACAGGCAGAATGAACTTATAGTACCATATCAATTCTAACCTTGTACAAATGAAAGTAGGCGTGAATAAACTTATGAATGGTATTCAACAAATCCTAGTGTTGAAATTATATTAAATGCTGGGGATAATCAAGAAAAGGATACGAGGTTTGTGTTTTATTAATAATAAACCTATTTCATGCAAGGTGAGATGAGTTTTGGAAAAGAAGAGGAAGAAAGTATATTCTATCTAAGTTTTTGACCCTGGAGGGGAATCTTACCTCCCCTACCAGTTCCTAAGTTTAAAGAGCACCAGGTACCGTCATGATCCTAGGCCAGCTTGCACCTTATTTCACAATTACTCTCTTAGGGCCTTGATTCCATCTCACCAACACACGTGTATGATAATAAACAGGAGCTTTGACTATGTGAGCTCATGACCATAAACCTCGGCTATCCAGATAGATTAATGACTCTGCGCAGAGGTGTACACTTTACCCATACGTTCGATCAGGCCATACCTTAGCTTCAGACGGTACTGACTACGAGACCTGTACCCACTGACGTCTATCTCTAGACAACATTTCCTAGTTTCATCCATAGATACGGTTGGGTCCTAAACAGAGGTCATACTACGTCCACTCATGGACACTATCCCAGGAAAACAGATGCATCATAATGTGGCATACAATGCCACCGGGTCCTCTAGGCCTCAACCTATGACCTGTGCTGACTGGACCTGGGACTATGTGAAGGTCCTGCTCTAGTCTACCTATTGCCCACAGTGGCCCCTTGGGATGGTTTACTAGGTTCAGCTGGTGGGGTGTGAATCAAGACCTCACATGAATAGGCATCCCCGAAGGTTGTACCTTTTTAGCACATATGGTTGCATGTTTCACTAGAAAGACTTTCCACGGGCTGGTCCTTACATGACCGAAGTAAGCATTGAGGCAGGATCCTTCATCGAGGCTGCCCACTTACTCCCATGTCCTGTCCTTAGGGGTATCTAACTCTTTAGTTGGTTTATTTTATTAAACTCACACCATCTAGAGTTTTCCATAAAAACATATTGAATGTGATATTTCTAAGGGATGATGCTCGATCATCAATCTAGTCGAGATCGGGGTCATTAATAGGATTTCTAGCTAGCAATATCTTCAAGTCAAGGCGAGGGAGAAATAGAGGGGTCGTCCTTATGGTTTTTCGGAAGACATGCAAGTCAAGTTATTATCTTGGTGAATTTTACTATTTATGGAAAGTAGGATAAAAGTATGACCAAGGAGGTTGGCGCTAGGACTTGCCTTCATTAGCGATCCTTAATTCCTCTGCTAGGTTGACCAGGGTCTTGACTTTTCGTCTTCCGGATCCTTGGCTTCTTCGGAGCCTGCTCAAGCTAATGTGTCTACTCGTCTCCTAGATGGCCGGCCCTTCAACTTCATATCTTCTGGATCCTTGGCCTGGTCTTGGTCACATCCTCAGCTCCAACAACCATGCAATCATACAAATAATTTAACAATCAATTCTTAGTAATCAATATATGACTAAAGGAAATGGAAAAAGAATGGATAATGGATATTTTGGGAATTATCGGATCTCTAAAGGATAATCTAGGGATAAGAGATGAATGGTTTATTAATTATTTAGAAATAAGTCTCCAAAAAAATAATGGACGGAATTGTTGAATTTCTAAGAGAATCTAGGGTTTGGACGGGTGGCATAACGGCTAGGTTGGGTCGATATATGTGATTTGAATTGGGCAGCATAACGGCTAGGTTGGGTCGATATATGTGATTTGAATTGGGCAGCATAACGGCTAGATTGGGTCGGTATATGTGGTTTGAATTGGGTAGCATAATGGCTAGATTGGGTCGGTATATGTGGTTTGAATTGGGCAGCATAACAGCTATATTTTGGAATGGACCCTAAGTATGATGTGGATGCTGGGTGATGTGGATGGATTTTAGGGTTAAGGAAACCTGCACAACAAGCTCGGCTTTATCCCGGGGCCCTGCCCTACGGCTGGTGGAGCTCTGAAAAGTTCCATGGGTTTGGGTTGACTTGGGGGTTGAAGGCTTGAGAGCTTGCTCGATGGACATCACTTCAACCTGACCTGGTGCTAGGGGATAGCTACATAGTGACAAGTGGAGCCGGGGTGAGATCAAGTGGAAGCTAGGGAGTTTGCACAATGAACTCACTTTGACCACTATGGTAGAGCTCGGGCAAGATCAGGTGAATGGAGGTCAGAGCTTGCTCGACAGACTCACTTCAGCCACTAAGGTGGAGCCTGCGCAAGGTGACCAAAGATGGGCATGGAAATAGGTTTAGATGGCCTTAGGATATTTTTAGGAATTTTCTTAGGGTTTTTGAACATGGATAGGTCATTCGCGAATTCCTAGGTGTACTTAAGTAAGGTTTTCTATTTAGGTGGGGGCTAAATATTTGGGAAAGGGTCTGTATGGGATGAACTGTGGGAATGAAGGACATGGATAAGCTTAGATTATGTTGTAGTATTTTTGGAGATATTTTTTGAAATTTTTGGAAGGGTGGAAGGGCTCTAACTGAGAACTAGTGTGCACTTACCCAAGTGTGCATAGCAATTCAGCATAGGCTGACAAGGGGGATGGGTGCGGCTAGTTACTGTTTGGTGCACCGCTATTTGGTGCGCTGATCCCGTGGGCTCCGTGGACCGGGAGAGGGAAAGAGTCTGGTCCATTGGACCAGGCTCACAGAAGGCCGGTGGGGGTTGACGGGTAAGGCGACAACGTTAGGGCCGGTCTCACCCATCAGGTTTAGTGAAGGAAGAGGGGGTGATAGGGTAGGACGGAAGTGGGACAGCGTGACTGGGGCACGCCAGGGCTAGGCAGCGCCGATGCAGCTGCCATGTGCTCCGCCGCGGGGCTCGCCGGAGCACCCTAGGAGGGCGTTCTCGGTCGCCGCCAGCCCTGTGGAGGGCATTGGGAGGGAGAGAAGCACATAGGGAGTGCGGCTGGGGTGTCATGGAGGGGAGAGGAGGGCTGGAAGGGGTGCGGCCAGGGAGGGGTTGGAGCTCAAGCTTTTGAGCTTGGGTGGTGCCTAATGAGGGTAGGTCTTTCTACATCCCCGACATGCCATGCCACCTAGGAAGAGGTGTAGTATGTGATTTGAAGGCTTGGAGGGCCGCCTTTTATTGGCGGGAGTGAGCGGCCAGGAAGTTCCATGTAGGGAATGCGGATGAGGATGGCCGGTGAGGGGAAGGGAGGGACCACCGGCGGCAGTGGCAGGCGATGTAGGTGAGGGTAGGGAGGGGGAAGGGGTGGTGCACAGTGGAGCGGAGGATAAGTGTGGTCGATGGCTTGCTTAGCGGCTAAGAAAGAAGGGAGGGGGAGGTGTGTTAATGGTGGCAGGGCGGCAGGTGTCAGTAGGTGATAGAGGGGATATGGGAGGAAAGGGGAGAGGAGGACGGCGGTATGGTAGCGGGGTCGAGGCAGTTTGCGGCTAGAGGAAAAGCAGGAAGGGGGGAGGGATGCATCAGCGCAACGATGCGAGGCACGGCGTAGTGCGGCGTGGTGGCAGGTGCTGGAGCAGCACCAACGTTGGCGTCAGCGGGCGAGGGGATGAGGTGGTGGAGGGAGGTGGTCTTGCCTGGTGACTACGGCGGGCAAGAGGGTGGGGAGGATGCAGTGCGATGGAGGGTGGCCGGAGCAGTGGCGCGACGTGGCGGCATTGGGGGAGCAGGCGCTAGCAGTGGCAGCTGGTGAGCGAGTGAGGCAGGCCACGTGGGCCAGAACAAGCTAGGCTGCGTGCTTGGTTGGCTGTGGTCGCGGGTGTAAGCTGGGTCGGTGCGAGTGGGCCAAGCGGCCTGCGCATGTGGAGAGGAGGTGGAGGCGAGCCGGGCTAAGAGCGGGAACGGGTCGGAAATGAGGTTACGGCCTGCTTAAAGAATAATGGGTTTTTCTTATTTGTTTAAATGCGGTTTGAATCAAATTTGAAGGGGATTTCAAATTTGAGTGGAGTTTGAAGGGTGGTCTTAAGTTGGGCAGAAAAATGGCACTTTTGGAAGAGCTTGGACATATTTAAATATATTTAGAATTAGTTGGGAGTTTTCCAAGGATTTTGGATGGAGTTTAATATTTAAATTAGATTGGAGTATTAATTTTCAGGTGAGGAAATATTATTCCTAGGGTTTGGGAGTTTGATAGAGGGGGTTTGGCCTAGATGAATACTTGAGGGAGAGAAAGTATGTTTAATTTAAAGAAAATTTTTAAAAAATTCATATTTTTAAATGCTCTAAAAAGCGGGATGTTACATTATGACTTCCGAATGCCAACACACCTCTGATGCAACCCTTGGAGCATCTCCAACCGGACTCTCATCTCACGCCTACTCTTCATTTGAGAGTTCAAAGGCAAAAAACCATCCCCAACCGATCTCTCATCCCAACCCCATCTCCCCTCTGGACTCTCATCCAGCCCCTCGAGCTCTCAGATGTAGGAGCTCCTACTCGAGCTCTCATCCTGTCGCGCGCCCAACTGCCATCGTTCACGCCTTGGCTTGGAAATCTCCGAATCGAGACCGCTACTGTGGCGACGGCCGCCTCCCAGCGAGCCCCCATCTCCAGCTATAAAATCAAGTAGAGAGAGGGAGAGGAGAGAGAACTCGTAGATCCACGCTGCCACCGCTGTTTGTTGCCCGCCTGCGCTGCTGCCGCGTAGAGACCCCGAGGCCTTACGAGAGGACTGTGCGCTGCCCTGCATGCCGGATGAGCAGGCATGACCCCGCACAGGTGTCTAGCCGGCCAGCCCGTGGACGAGGGGAGGGTGCTGGCGTGCTGCTTGCCTGCGGGAGTGCGAGAGGGAGGGAGAAGGAAGATCGGTGCTTAATTTTGTTGGTGCTTGATTTTGCTAAAGATTAGTGCTGCCGTTTGCTGCTTGCCCGTGGGAGTGGGAGCAAACGGGGGCATGCGGGAGAAAGAAGATAGGGAGACAGAGAGCAGAAAGGGAGAGACAGAGAGCAGTCTTTTTCTTTTATAATTTTGCAATTGTTTTTTAATATCAACTGATAGTGATTTGACTAGGCATTAAAATTAGCCGGTACAAATAATTATTGTGAATATAGTTCTTCCATAAATAATAGTAGCAAATAATTTCATTTACATATAAAATAGTAACTTTGTTAGTTACAACATATGAATAAAAATAGAGATGGGTGTAAAGTAGGAGGTATACGATAGATCGGTTGGAGTGCGTAAAGAAGTAGAGGGTTAGAATGTAACCGAGAGATCCTCATATGGTGGAGAGGGTTCAATTTTGAGAGATCGGTCGGAGACCCTTCGCCTCTCCTGTCTTTCCCATTCTTTTGAACACCTGACCTGCTAGGACACGAAACCATGTTGACGCACGGCAGAATCACGCGGAATTTGCAGCATCACATGTCCGGGCTCTGGTCAGGAAGCATACAACAGCAGCAATAAAGAAACGAGTAGGTTCAATCTAAACCATTGATGTGCCGGTATTATGCATCTCAAGATCTAAACCCAGTACCGGTGTGAGTGGATTACGTTCCATCAATGTATTTGTACGATGGGTCCACAGTACCTGTACATATTCCATACGCTATAAAACACCGGTCCCCTCCCTCCCCCTCTCTCCATATTCAAAATCATATCCAGACCCAGATCAAATCTAGGACCAGCATGGGATGAAAGCGCTGCGGCGATGCGGAGCTGTTGGGGGAAATATTAACGACCTCTCGAGGTCCATAGAAACAACAAAATATAAAGGCCCAGGCCCACCTAAGGTAACAAAGAGCGACCGACATCGGCCCAACATGGGAGGAGAGAGCCGTGCTCCGCCTCACCCGACCTCGTGCCCCGGGGTCGGGTGCCCCCGACCCCCGGAGAACCAAGCTCCGCCTCACCCGACCGTGGGTCTGGGATTGGGAGCGCCCGACCCCCCGCCGCAGGTCTCCGCCTCGCCCGACCCCTGGCGTAAGGGTCGGGTTAACCCGGGCCCTCTGGACAAGTATCCGCTTCGGACGCAGATCTCGTGGGTCCCCCTGTCGATCCCGCCATAAATGCACCGTAGATCTGTCAGGGAGAAGGATATCTGCTCCCCCCTCGCAACCTGCCGCAAGTACCCATGGGCGGCAGCATAGTACCTACTACTGTAGCTGCGGCCTCCTCCGATTTGCCATAGGGCACTCATGGCCTGCACCGCCCGGAGCAGGGGGAAGCCTCGCCCGTTCTCGTGCCCCGCGCGCCCGGCGGCAGGGATGCGACGTCCGCTCTCCGCTGGCCGTCAGCAGGATGTTGGGATCCGCCACCTCCCCCAACGGACACAAGGGTCACGACGAAATGCCATCATCACGCCCGACGGCTACAGTCACCGAGGAAGCCATCGACAGGATGCAACGGCGGCCACCCTCCTCCGGCAAACGCGCCGGCGAAAGTCGAAGGCCGGCGAGGACGCCGGTGACCTGGGAACTTGGTTCCCCCCTTTCGTGTTGTATTTTTACCTAGCTATGTTTATTTCTTTACTCCTCCCCACACTCGGTTTCACCTGTAACCCCGGTGGTCTCCTTACGCTATAAAAGGAGAATCGGGGGCCTGAGACAGGAGAGGTTTGACAGACAACTCGAAACACCACAACGCTTCCAAGCCAACAGGACATACGCACTTGCCCGGCTAGAGCATCACGACATGCCCAAGAGACCTGGGACCGGTTCCCTCTCTCGCACTCCTGTAACCCCTACTACAGAACCCCGCGTGGGCAACACAAGCAGCTCCCGATATTGGATGTAGGATGTTCCTTTGCTCGAACCAGTCTAAACCCCGTGTCTCTCACGCCACGATCTGAAGCCTTACGCGCATAAAAGAAATTTACTAGTCTAAGTCTTGATCCGCTAATCTTGACAACGACAGTTGGCGTGCCAGGTAGGAGACCTTTGCGCGTACAACACCGGCTTGAGATGGCCAACCACGACGCCAGCTTCGCCCCGGGCTCCCTGATCCGCTTCGGGAGTCTGGACTTCCTCGCCACCGGGGAGGGGATCGAGCTGATCCCTCTCCTCATCTTGCTCGCTCGTCTCGCCATCCCCGGCTCCACTGCCAGGATAGCGGCAAGCAGCCAGGCGCGCACCGGAGGGCCTCCCTCCGAGGGGCGGTTCTTCGGACCGCGCAATGCTGCGGTGACCCACGGTCGTCTCTTGGCGCGTTCCATGACCACGTCGCCCGCGAGCAACGAGCTGGTGGGCGTGGCGAGGACAATTTCTGACGCTGGCTCTCACAGCGGGAGTCACCACCCCTCGCGCGAGTGCCTTATGGTCGACGTGCACTCCGAGGGGTCCAATGATGACGGCGCTGAAGGGAGGCAGAGGACTCCCCCACCGGGCACCGTGGCTACAACCGGAGCCATCGCCAAGGCCCCGGTGCGACCCCGACAGCCGGAGGCACGCGCGGCACCCCGCCAGGAGGTCGAGCGCCCCCGCCATGAAGGCGGGGCACGACAACGGGCGCGCGACGTCCAACAGCGCATCTGCGCGGACGAAGAGCGTCCTCAGCTCTTTGCTCGTGCCAGCCAGAACATAACCGCTGTGGCAGCCCTGCTCCGACGATTCCCCGAGCCGGCGACACCCGAGGAGCGATAGGCGCGCCAGGAGGTGCGCAACCTGCTCGAATGCGCCGCTGTCCAGCAAGCGGAAAGCTCCGCGTCTTGGCGACGCGGGCAAAATGCCAGTAGAGCAGCACCCACCGTACCCCCGGAGAGGCGGGGGGAATCCGTTCATCAACCTCCTCCTAGGCCAAACCAGGTCGCGCCCGCTCGAAGGACACCGCCACCCACAGGAGGTGGGGCTCAGTCCGTTCACCGGCGTGTTGGCCCCGTTCGCGACACCCGCGACACCCTGGACGCGCGGAGGCACTCCCGCGCGGATAGGGAGGAGGGGACGGATCGCGGCTACCACATCCACCGTGGCGGCCGCTACGACAGTGAAGAAGACCGCAGCCCGAGCCCCGACCGGGCGAGGCCCTGGGCCTTCTCTGCACGCATCCTGAACGCACCGTTCTCACCGCGCTTCAGGCAACCAACCAACGTGGCCAAATACTCGGGGGAGACGAACCCTAGGCTATGGCTCAGCGACTATCGGCTCGCGTGCCAAGCTGGTGGGGCGGACGATGACCTGTTCATCATCCGCAACCTACCACTCTTTCTGGCCGACTCAGTGCGAGCCTGGCAAGAACATATCCCTTCGGGTCGAATCCGCAGTTGGAACGACCTAAAGGAGATATTCGTGGGAAACTTCCAGGGCATGTATACGCGCCTTGGTAATTCCTGGGACCTCCGGAGCTGTCGCCAGGGGTCAGACGAGTCCCTCCGGGACTACATCCGGCGCTTCTCCCAGAAGTGCACCTAGCTCTCCAACATCGCGGACGCCGACGTCATAGGGGCTTTCCTAGCAGGAACCTCCTGCCGGCCCCTCGTCCACGAGCTAGGGCGTCGAGGCCCACGGACCACGAAGGAGCTCCTCGACATCGCCACCAGCTTCACCTTGGGTGAAGAAGCTGTCGGAGCGATCTTCGATCGCTCCAAAGGCAAAGCGAAGCGGGAGGAGGACGCCGACGAGGGCACCTCCAACCATCAACAAAAGAAGAAGAACAAACAGCGGTGTGTGCCACCCATCGTGGCCGCTGTCGAGCGCAAACAGGGACAACCACCTCCAGAAGGCACCCCTAGCTTCTTCGACAAGCTCCTCGACGGACCGTGCCCGAACCACGAGTTCCCCGTGAAGCACGCCTACAAGGACTGCAACCTCATGAAGAGGTACTTTGTAGGCAACACGGTGAAGGGTGACCGGAGACGGAAGCCCGACGAGGAGAAGAAGGACGACGAAGAGAAGAAAGATGGCTTCCCCAAGGTGGACGGCTGCTTCATGATCTTTGGCGGCCCGGCGAAGTACGACTCTAAGCGCCGTCAGAAGCTGGAGCGCCGTGAGGTCTTCGCGGTCGAGCCTGCCACACCAGCCTTCCTCGACTGGTCAGGACCCGCCATCACCTTCGACCGGTCCGACCACCCAGGGCGCGTTCTGCAGCCAGGACGCTACCCCTCGTTGTTGACCCAATCGTCGGCATGACGCGCCTCACCAAGGTGCTCATGGATGGAGGCAGTGGCCTCAACATCCTCTATGCCGAGACCCTCGACTCCATGGGGATCGATCGCTCCCACCTTCGCCCCAGCAAGGCACCGTTCCACAGCATCATGCCGGGGAAGCAGGTGATGCCTCTCGGGCAGATCGACTTGCCCGTCACCTTCGGGACCCCTTCCAACTATAGGAAGGAGGTCCTCACCTTTGAGGTGGTAGGTTTCCGTGGAACCTACCACGTCATCTTGGGGCGGCCGTGCTACGCCAAGTTCATGGCCATCCCCAACTACACCTACCTCAAGCTCAAGCTGCCGGGGGCCAACGGGGTCATCACCATCGGCACGTCTTTCTAGAAGGTGTACGAGTGCGACGTAGAATGCTGCGAGTACGCCGCGGCCATTACCTTCACGAAAGATTTGGCGGTCCAGCTCGCGGAAGGCTCCGAGGGCCAGCCCGACTCCAAGCAGTCGGCCACCTCCTTCGAGGCCACCGAAGGCATCAAGGAGATCCTCCTCGACCCCAGCAGCTCCAACGGCCGGGCCGTGCGGATCGGTGCTACCCTATCTCCCAAATAGGAAAGCTCGCTCGTTGACTTCCTCCACGCGAACAGCGACGTTTTCGCGTGAAAACCTTCGGACATGCCCGACATTCCGAGGGAAGTCACCGAGCACTCCTTGAACATCAAGGCCGGCTCGAAGATAGTGAAGCAAGGTCTGCGCTGCTTTGATGAGGAGAGGCGCAAGGCCATCGGCGAGGAGCTCCAGAAACTTTTGGCGGCCGGATTCATCAAGGAAGTTCACCACCCCGAGTGGCTAGCTAATCCCGTCCTTGTACGAAAAAAGAACAGGAAATGGAGGATGTGTGTTGATTACACTGGTCTCAACAAAGCGTGCCCAAAGGATCCATTTCCTTTGCCACGCATAGATCAGATAGTCGACTCAACCGTCGGGTGCGAAATCCTTAGCTTCCTTGACGCGTATTCCGGCTACCATCAGATCACGATGAAAGAGTCCGACTAGCTCGCTACCTCTTTCATCACCCCCTTTGGCCCCTATTGCTACATTAAGATGACATTCGGCCTCAAAAACGCGGGGGCTACGTTCCAACGATGCATGCTTAAATGCTTCGGGGACCTCATCGGGCGAACCGTTGAGGCCTACGTCGACGACATCGTGGTCAAATCCAAAAAGGGCGACCAGCGCGTCCCCGACCTTGAATTGGCCTTCGAAAGGCTGAGGGACAAGCATATTAAACTCAATCGCGAAAAGTGCATTTTTGGGGTTCCGAGGGGCATGCTGCTAGGTTTTATCGTCTCCGTGCGTGGCATCGAGGCCAATCCAGAGAAGATAGCGGCCATCAGTGACATGGGGCTGATCCGAAATATAAAAGGAGTCCAGCGCGTCATGGGATGCTTGGCGGCCCTGAGCCGCTTCATCTCGTGCCTCGGTGAACGGGGACTCCCTCTCTACCGACTCCTGAAGAAGACCGACCGCTTCGAGTGGACCGCCGAGGCCCAGGAGGCACTCGACCGGCTCAAGGACCTCCTGACGAATACCCCGATCCTAGTCCCGCCAACCGACGGCGAGCCCCTCATGCTCTACATCGCAGCAACCACCCAGGTGGTTAGCTCGACTCTGGTGGTAGAACGGGAAGAGGAGGGAGACGCCCTCAAGGTGCATCGCCCGGTGTACTTCGTAAGTGAGGTATTGTCCGAATCCAAAGCACGCTACCTGCAGTTCCAGAAGCTCATCTACGCCATCCTCATCACAAAGAGGAAGCTGCGCCACTACTTCACCTCCCACCCGGTAACGGTGGTGTCGTCGTTCCCTCTCAGCGAAGTGATCCGAAACCAGGACGCCACGGGACGGATCGCGAAGTGGGCGCTTGAGCTCATGGACCAGGGCATCACCTATGCCCCCCGCACCGCCATCAAGTCCTAGGTACTGGCCGACTTTGTAGCAGAGTGGACAGAGATCCAGACACCACCGGCGCCGGAGAAGGAGGAGTACTGGACGATGTACTTCGACGGATCGTTGATGAGGGCCCACGCCGGAGCGGGCCTCATCTTCGTCTCTTCTCTAGGCGTGCGCATGAGGTACATGATCCGCCTCCACTTTGCTGCATCTAATAATGTAGCCGAGTACGAGGCCCTCCTCAACGGGCTTCGCATCGCTGTCGAGCTGGGCATCCAGCGGCTGGATGTCCAAGGCGACTCTCAGCTGGTCGTCAAGCAAGTCATGAAGGAGTGGAGCTGCCACGACCTCAAGATGGCAGCTTACTGCAATGAAGTTTGCAAGCTTGAAGACAAGTTCGACGGACTAGAGCTCAACCATGTCACAAGGCGTTTCAATGAGGCAGCCGACGAGTTGGCAAAGGCAGCGTCCGGCTGAAAACCCGTACCCGAAGGTGTTTTCGTCAGCGACCAGCTCAAGCCCTCAATCCGTTCCCAAGAGCTGGAGAAGGTCGGTGACGCGCCACCTGCCCGGGGCTCGGGTCCCGACCTGGAAGAGGTCGGCAACGCACCGCCTGCCAGGGTCGGCGATGCTTCGCCTACCATAGGGTCGGAGGCCGACCCCTCCAATCTCGAGTCTATGGAGATCGAGGCAGACCCAGCAGTGGGGCCCGACCCCCACCCGATTGGAGAGCCCTCACCTCGACTACCTCATCCGCGACACGCTCCCAGCGAACAAGATGGAGGCGCGCAGAATCGCGCGCCGCGCCAAATGCTTCGTCATCATCGACCAGGAGCTCTACAAGAGAAGCCACACCGGCATCCTCCAGCGTTGCATCCCGATCGAGCAGGGGAAGGAACTGATCCAGGACATCCATGCTGGAGCCTGCGGCCATCACATCGCGCCAAGAACCCTCGTTGGCAATGCCTTCCGGCATGGTTTCTATTGGCCCACGGCGGTTGCCGATGCCACCCACGTGGTCCGCACCTGCGAAGGGTGCCAATTCTTCCCGCGCCAAACCCATCTGCCCACGCAGGCACTCCAGACCATCCCCATCATGTGGCCCTTCGCGGTCTGGGGGCTAGATCTCGTCAGGCCCTTCAAGAAAGCGCCCGGGAGCTTCACCCACCTACTGGTCGCCGTCGACAAGTTCTCCAAGTGGATCAAAGCACGACCGGTCTCGCAAATCAAATCCGAGCAAGCGGTACAATTCTTCACCGACATCATCCACCGCTTCGGAATCCCCAACTCCATCATCATGGACAACGGCACGCAATTCACTGGAAAGAAGTTTCTCCAGCTCTGCGACGACCACCACATCCGAATGGACTGGTCGGCTGTGGCACATTCCCACACGAACGGGCAGGCTGAACAAGCCAACGGCATGATGCTCCAGGGTCTCAAGCCACAGATCTTCGACCGCCTCAAAAAGTTCGGCGGACGGTGGGTCGTGGAGCTTCCCGCAGTCCTTTGGAGTCTGAGGACAACCCCCAGTCGAGCAACTGGCTTCACCCCGTTCTTCATGGTGTACGGGTCCGAGGCCATCCTGCCCACCGACCTAGAGTATGGATCGCCGAGGGTCAAGGCATATGACAAACAGGGGAACCAGGCATCGCTCGAAGACGCACAAGATCAGCTCGATGAAGCACGCGATGTGGCCCTGCTGCACTTGGCCAAGTACCAGCAGGCCTTTCGACGCTACCACAACCGCAAGGTACAGGGCCGAGCCTTCAATGTCGGCGACCTGGTACTTCGCCTCGTCCAGGATAACAGGGGTCGGCACAAGTTGACCCCTTCGTGGGAAGGTCCCTTCATTGTCGTGCAGGTACTGCGGCCGGGCACCTACAAGCTGGCGACTCCCGACGGACAGACCTTTAGCAACGCTTGGAACATAGAATAGCTAAGATGTTTCTACCCCTAGCTTTCATTTCCAAGTTTGATACATAAACACTTCTGTACATTTAAAAATTTTGCGGAAAAAAGAATTTTGAGTTGGTTCCATTCAAGTTTCCCTTCGAACTCAGGGATATCCGACCCTGGATCGGCCTCAGGGCCGCATATCCCTCGAGGGCTATCAGGGGCTCCGGCCCAGGCCACTTGACACCCTCTCAAAATGCTTTATCTTTCCGAGCCGACCCTCTTTTTGAACTTTCAGGCATAAAAAGGAGAGAGTGCATGAATGGTGTTCAGGCAAGATTGATAGGACTGCAAAAAGCCTACGCCCCAGCGGCTACGGTGCCTTCGCTCATCAATGCTTACTGACATGCCCGACAACGCGCTCTAAACTTTCCAAGTCTAAAAAAAAGAAAGAGGATCGGAAACTTTTTCACGACAAGTTGTAAAAAAGGCCTCTATGGCCATCACAAAAAACAAGTCTTTCACTAACGTATTTACATCTGGGGCGCCAGCCCGATACAGTTAACTCATCCGGGGATCTTTGGGTGGGATGGCCTCATCCTTGAGGAGCTTTGCCAAGGCCTCCGCCGGGTTGAGCACCGACACGTCGATCTCATCCAGCTCGGCCTCGGAGTAGCCAGCGATGTACCCCCCGCTCATCCCGGCGAAGTTGATGCCGGAATAGTGGGAGCCGAAGACCCCAAAGGCTCGCCTCACGCCAGTGCGGAGCGCTTCCAGGGCGATCTCACGGGTCCGGCGGTACGTGCTGAGGACACGAGCCGCCAGCGAGCTCGTCCCCTCCCCCTGGACCATGCCGAGGCCGTCACAGACGACGCGGACCAGATCCCGCAGGTTGCCGTGCTTACCGTGCTCTGCGTCAAGCACCTCCCTCAGCCGGTTGAGCTCGTCTGCAAGGATCACCTAGAAGGACCCGCTAAATCAAAAATCACCGCAACATCACAAAGACAAAGAAGTAAACAGTCATACCCTCGGATTGGTCCTTCAGCTGGCGCTCCCGGTCGAGGCCCTGGGACACGGAGGCCTGAAGCTCCCGCGCTTGCACTTGGAGCTGGCTGACCTCCGCCCCAAGGTTGGCCGCCACCTTCTCGGCGTCCCGGTCCTGCCAGGCCTTCTGCCACTCGCGCCGGATGCGCTCGACGGTCCTCTGAAGGGCTTCATGTTCCCCTTTAAGCCGTGCGAGCCCCTCGGCGTCGTGGCAGGCCTTTTTAGCAGCGGCCTGGAACTCCTCGTGTTCGCAGCGAGCCCTCTCGACGACGACCTGGAACTTGGCTTCCGCCCGCCGCGCGTCCTCCTGCGCCGCTTGCTTGCACCTCCGCAGATCATTGATGACCTGCTAGGCAGCAGCAACCTGCATGGTCAGCTCCCCGGTCCGCTGCCTCTCCAAGTTGAAGCGCTCCTAGAGCCCCCGCTCGAGCCGGAGGAAATCGGATTTTCCCCGGCTGCATTCTTGGAGAGCCTACAAGACAGTACGCCATCAGGGGTAAAGCAACGGGAAGAAAATAACCGTCAACAGAGAAAGTACCATACCCGGCCACCGGGAAAGATGACGCCGTCCAGCTCCCCCAACACCGAAGACAGAGCTGCGCGGATGTTAGCGAGTCCGCCCTGCAGTGCCTGCCACTTGCCCCATTCCGTGGCATCGTCGAACATGGAGAGGGGTCTCTGCGGGTCATCACGAGACGACCAACGCAGGACAGACCCGCTCCACGCCTTGGGAACGGGAGTGGTCGAGGCAAGGGTGGGGGCCGACCCCGACGGCGCCGTCAAGACGGGCACCACCATCTCGAAAGTCACCGGCCTCACCGACGGTCCCGGCGCACGCACCCCCGCCCCCGTCGAGGCTGTCGCGGGCACCGCCGACGCCAATGCACGCCCCAACCCACTTGTCGGCACCACCGCCTCTGACGCGGGTGCTGGAGCAAGTGTCCCTGTGGCCGCCTCGCCCCCCGTCGTGGCCTCTGGAGCAGGCACTTCTGCCTCCGCCGCCGCTGCCACTTCTTACGCGGCTCCCCGGGCTGAGGTCCCCACCCCCATCACCGCCGCCTCCTTCGACGCAGCCACCGGGGCGGGCGTCCCTGCCTCCCCCTCTGTCTCTGTCCCCACCGTGGCCGCGGGGGCAGACTCTCCCTCCTCCGTCACCATCGCCGTCCCTGTCAGGGCTGCTGGGGCAACCGCCCCCGTCTCCACCACCGCCGTCTCCTCCGCCTCGTCGACATTGAGGTCAATCACCTCCCCGACCTGAGGGCCCCCAGGAGCGGTACTCTGCACCGCGGGGTCGGCCGAAGAGGCAGAGGGCGGAGCGGGGTCCAGACCCTATCCCGTGCCCGACGGCGGCACCACTCCACTGGTTGCCGCCGCAGGGGCCACCTCCGTGGTAGGACCCGCGGTCTCACCAGTGACCCCGCCGCTCGCCGCCGGCAGGGCCGCGGTCTGCCCCGCAGAGGCAGACAACACCCGCAGCACCTTCTTGGGCACCAGCTGCAGGACGAGGCCTCGAGGGGCAGCGCTGCAAAACGATAAACAACATCAGCAAGAACAAACCCAATGCCGGAAAAGGAATGAGATTCGCGAGGAAATTTAACTCATGTTCCCACAGCGCAAGGACGGCGCGCACGCTTCGCCTCCGAGCCGGACGCCGACCCCGGGGCATCCGGCAACAGCCGCTTGTTGCCACTCCTCTGCTCCTGGGCCGCAGGTGCAGAGACGGGGGTCGGCTCCGTAGACCCCTGAGGGGCGCTTCGCGCCGACCCCTGGGGCGCGACCCCAGAGCCTTGCGGGACCAAGTCCCGGGAAGGTGGCCCGCCTGCTTTATCCCCCACGGCCGTCTGGGAGCGCGCCTCCCAGATAACGAACGCGCCCGACCGGGGGGATAGGATAAACTCCTCCTCCTCCTGCTTCTCCTCATCATCGTGATCGTTGTCGTCATCATCCGACACGACCTATCCCTGCCGCCACTGCTAGCTTCCCTTCTTCTCGGCCTTCTGGTACAGGCTAACCGTGAAGAAGTACTTCCACAGCGAGAAGTTGGGCTCAATGCCCAGGAACCCCTCGCATAGCGCGACGAACGCCGTGACATGCTGAATCCCGTTGGGGTTGAGGTGCTGCAGCTCAAGCCCGTAGTAATGCAAGAGGTCGTGGAAGAAGAGGCTCGGTAGAGTCGCGAACCCCCTCTCGTGGAAGTGGGCGAAGAAAACGACGTAGTCGGCGGGCGGAGTCGGCACCTCTTCCATCTCAGGGAACCCCCACTCATCCCTCTCCGTCCTCTCGCAAAGGAGGCCTTTTCTCACCAAGCCTTCGGCGTGTGAGGGGCCGAAGTGGGAACGCACCCAGGATCCCATCGCTGGAGGGAGAAGAGCTCGACGGGGGACGGGGAGAAAGGGTGCGGCACTGGGCAGAGGAAGATGAAGCGGGCGCAAGAAAGCCAAGGGCGCGCGAGGAGGCGAAAGGGCTTGGAAGCAGAACGGACGCCTCCATCGCAATAAATGCGGCGCCAGGTACACCCCATCACGCCCGCCCCTTTTTCGGAAACTGTGCACACGACCTGCAGTGGAAACATCCCCTCCTCCCTTGATTCACGGGTCGGCGCCCTCCACCACTTCATCTCCCGGAAGGCACGCGCACGACGTCTCCCACGACCGGCCCAAGCCACTGCCTCCTCCGCGTCCGGCCTGAGGCGCGGCCTCCCTCCACGTTCGGCCCAAGGCCCACTAAAAGGTAAGAAAGGGATACGGAGCTGAAAATGCCCCTACGGCCCATTACGATCCAGGGGTTCGAAGGTTGGCCCGCTGCGGGTTCGACAACCGCTCCAGGATACCCCTGAGCGAGGGATGAGAGGAGACGGGTTCGCAAGCGGCCATCACCCGGGCGCGCGACAGCCCAGGGCGTCTCAATCTCACATTCGAGTCAGGACCAGCATCGGAGTTTATGGTTTTTCCCCGAAGAAAGGCAACGAGCCCCCGAATCCGACCGAACGGATTCAGGAACTATATGAACTGGCCGACCGGAGCCTGGGGTACGCCACCAGCTTGGCCCAAGTCGGACCCCCCCGAACGGGGACCGGGACCCCACTCGAATCAACCCGTTAGTAGCTTAATGAGCACCACGGATCGTCCAGCAAGGATAGCGTGGCACGGCTCGCCCCCTCCGTCTCAGCGAATGGACGCTTGTGGGGTAACGTACAAAAGTCGACCTAGCCTCCGACCGGCCCCCTGCAACGCGCGGGGGCTCGGAGGTTGGCCTCGCAACCAAAGGCCACGCGGGTGGTCTCAACTTAAGGCTCTCAGACATAAGGGAACGACAAGAAATCCCCCCGCGCTGAGTCGCTCACAGGATGTGCCGCCTGATCGACCCCCTCTGTCAAGCCGCGCAAACAACACCTCGGGAAACACCAGCAAGGATCCCCTACGGGCGATGACAGCAGCCTCTGGAGAAGCATCCCCGCTCCACCACAGGCTCGGGGGCTACTGTTGGGGGGAAATATTAACGACCTCTTGAGGCCCATAGAAACAACAAAATATGAAGGCCCAGGCCCACCTAAGGTAACAAAGAGTGACCGACGTTGGCCCAACATGGGAGGAGAGAGCCGTGCTCCACCTCGCCCGACCGCGGGTCTGGGGTCAGGAGCGCCTGACCCCCCGCCGCAGGTCTCCACCTCGCCCGACCCCAGGCGTAAGGGGTCGGGCTGGCCCTCCAGACAAGTATCTGCCTCGAGCGCGGATCTCGTGGGTCCCCCTATCGATCCCACCATAAATGCGCCGCAGATCTGTCAAGGAGAAGGATATCCGCGCCCCCCACGCAGCCTGCCGCAAGTACCCATGGGTGGCCGCACAGTACTTGATACTGTAGCTGCGGCCTCCTCCGATTTGCCACAGGGCACTCATGGCCTGCACCGCACGGAGCAGGGGGAAGCCTCGCCCGTTCTCGTGCCCCGCGCGCCCGGCGACAGGGATGCGATGTCCGCTCTCCGCGGGCCGTCAGCAGGATGGCGGGATCCGCCGCCTTCCCCAACGGACACAAGGGTCACGACGAAATGCCATCATCACGCCCGGCGGCTACAGTCACCGAGGAAGCCATCGACAGGACGCAACGACGGCCACCCTCCTCCGGCAAACGCGCCGGCGGAAGTCGAAGGCTGGCGAGGACGCCGGTGATCTGGGAACTTGGTTCCCCCCTTTCGTGTTGTATTTTTACCTAGCTATGTTTATCTCTTTACTCCTCCCCACACTCGGTTTCACCTATAACCTTGGTGGTCTCCTTACGCTATAAAGGAGAATCTGGGGCCTGAGACAGGAGAGGTTCGACAGACAACTCGAAGCACCACAATGCTTCCAAGCCAACAGAAGATACACACTTGCCCAGCTAGAGCATCAGGACACGCCCAAGAGACCTGGGACCGGTTCCCTCTCTTGCACTCCTGTAACCCCTACTACAGAACCCCGCGTGGGCAACACGAGCAGCTCCCGATACTGGATGTAGGGCGTTCATTTGCCCGAACCAGTCTAAACCCCGTGTCTCTCACGCCACCATCTGAAGCCTTACGCGCATAAAAGAAATTTACTAGTCTAAGTCTTGATCCGCTAATCTTGACAACGACAGGGGCAGCCTTCGGCGGCGGTGTGTGGTTGCTCGACGGGCGCGGGGCTGCGTTGCGGCGTGGGATGGGATGCCGGGGCACAATTGACGTCCGTGGTGCCCAGCGGTGATGGTTTTTGTGGCGCTGTGTGTGGGCCACAACGGCGCCCAGATCCAGTGCCCGGCCTCTATGGTGGTGGCTCACGCGGTGCGGTTGCTAGAGCCCCGGCGCGGGGGCACGGGCTAGCGACAAGTGCCAGGCATGCATCCCTGGCTCACGAGTAGGCCCTGTGCGGCCCACTAAGGGGCGTACTCGGACGTAATCAAGACTCGGGGGCTACACGGCATAGGAGCGTGGCCCACTCGAACTCCCAAAGACTAGTCAACATACATATGGAAACGACTCTGTCTACACCGAGTAGAACTTTGTAACCGTATCCGACTAGGATTCTAGCCAGTAACCCTGCTCCCCTGATTATATAAGGGCGGACAGGGACCCCCTCAAAGACAACTCTCTCAACTCATCTAAGTTCAATATAGTCAGCACACAGAACGTAGGGTATTACGCAATCTAGCGGCCCAAACCTGTCTATCGTGTTCCTTGCGTCACCATTGACTCCTTGATTCTCGATGACACCCACCTCACAAAAGACCACCTAGGACACCCCCTAGGCGGGTTGCTGGTTTAAAACACCGACAGCTGGCGCGCCAGGTAGGGGCAGTTGCCGAGTTTCTCCGCGCGAGTTCGATGGCATCTGTCATTATCAAGCCTGTTTTCACCTTCAAGGCAGGCGCAACTCTTGTTTTTGGATCTTGGCACTGCATCGCCGACGGCGCTGGATCGTTTCAGCGTCAGATCATTAGCATCCAGGAGAAGAAACCTCTCGATGGAAGCTTTCCTCAGCAAAAAATAGGGGCTTTTTTCAAGAAAAGCCAAATTTTCAAAGTCAGCGACACCAAGTTCGACTACACTTCGAACTCGAACCCCAGCTCGGATTAATCGACACAAGCCGAAGCCCAGTCACTTCACAAGTCGACTTCAACTCAAAAACAATTCCCATGCGGACTCCGCAATACAGCTGAAGTCTACCAAGGTCTCCTCACTCGAACTCAACTCGAACACGGGGAAGACAAGGACTGCGACTCCGACTCGGACTACGTCCAAGAAATTCCATTATCAGGGCCAGCCCAAGGTTTTGGTAGTAACTTCAACGCCGCAGGGTAGATTCGTTCACTGGCCAGGAATGAGGCCATCTCTCCTTACCCGCGACAATGAGTCGCGCCTTGTCGCTCACATAGACAACCTCCTATACCAAGAAGGTGTCCCGCTCACTTCAAGCCGGGAGGAGAGCACTACAGAAATCGCAACATCAAGCTCCGGAAGCTACTACTACAAAACAATGCCATTTGGATTAAGAAACGCGTGCGCAACATACCAGCGCGCTATACAGATGTACTTCGAGAAACAATTGCATCGCAACATAGAAGCTTACGTGGATGACGTAGTTGTCAAAACAAGAAACTAGGAGGACCTAATCATCGATTTGAAGGAAACCTTCTCAAGCCTGCGAGCTTTCCGCAGGAAACTTAACCCTACCAAATACGTTTTTTGTGTTCCTTCCGGCAAACTACTCGGGTTAATCATTAGCCATCGCGGCATTGAGGCCAACCCAGAGAAAATATCTGCCATCACAAATATGTAAGCACCAACTAGCATCAAGGATGTGCAGAAACTCACAGGCTGCATGGCAGTCCTTAATCGATTCATCTTGAGACTTGGAGAATGAGTACTACCCTTCTTCAAGCTTCTCAAACGACAAGACAAGTTTAAATGGATAGAAGAGGCAGACAAAGCATTGACACAACTCAGAGACTTTCTGTCAAAACCACCAATCCTCACCACTCCATCCCTAAACGAGGACTTGCTCCTATACATAGCGGCTGCTACTCACGTCATCAGCACTGCAGTAGTAGTCGAACGGTCTAAAACAGGCCACGCTTATAAAGTCCAGAGACCCATTTACTTCGTCTGCGAAGTACTCTCAGACTCCAAAACTCGGTACCCACCAATACAAAAGCTGCTCTACGCAATTTTGCTCACCTCACAGAAGTTGCGACGTTATTTTCAAGAACACAACATTTCAGTCATCACCGACTTCCCGCTCAGCGAAATCCTTCACAACAGAGATGCCACGGGTAGAATTTCCAAATGGCCAGTAGAACTCAGAGCTCTATCTTTAGACTTTAAACCAAGAACAGCTATCAAATCTCAGGCTTTGGTCAACTTCATGGCTGAATGGACAAAAAACCAAGTACCAACACCAGTCGAGAGGCCAGAGCACTGGGTTATGTACTTCGACGGTTCCCTCAAGCTCGAAGGAGCCGGCGCAGGAGTACTCTTAATTTCTCCAAAAGGAGACCAACTCAAATATGTACTCCAAATCTTTTGAGAAGTCTCAAACAATGAAGCCGAGTACGAAGCACTACTACACGGTCTTCGCCTCGTGATCTCCCTCAGAATCAAACGACTACTAGTATACGGCGACTCGTTAGTCGTTATTAACCAAGTCAATGACAAATGGGATCGAAACAAGGAAAATATGGACTCCTATTGCAAAGAAGTCCGTAAGCTAGAAAATAAGTTCTCCGGCTTGGAATTTCATCATGTTGTCCACGACAACAACGTAGCCGCTGACGTATTATCAAAAATGGGCTCAACTCGTGCAGAAGTTCTAGCAGGAATTTTTGTACACGAACAACATAAACCGTCCATACCAGAACAAATCACACCACCAGTCGTCAAGACTACTGAAACTAATCGGGAGATCATGATGATAGAGGTCGACTGGAGGTCACCCTTCATCGAGTACATCAAGGACCACAAGTTACCGTCTGACAAAAATCAAGCCGAGAAAATTTCCCGACGAGGAAAAAATTATGTTCTAGTCGGAGACAAGCTATACAGAAAAAGCGCATCATCAGGAGTACTCATGAAATGCGTCACCCGAGAAGATGGCCAAGAAATCTTGGAAGACATACACAAAGGGATCTATGGTAACCACGCATCTTCACGAACAATCGTAGGCAAAGCTTTCAGAGCAGACTTCTACTAGCCCATGGCGTTGGCCGATGCAAAACAATTGGTCCAAAAATGCCAAGACTATCAATTTTTCACTAAACAGCAACATGTCCCCCCAACAAGTTAATCACAATCCCTCCAACATGGCCCTTTGCTTGCTGGGGGCTAGATATGATATGACCACTACCAACTGCGCCAGGAGGTTTCAACCGAGTACTCATGGCGATCGACAAATTCACCAAATGGATCGAAGTCAAGCCCGTCACTTGCCTCAAGGCAGACCGAGTCCTCAACTTCCTGGACGAAATCGTACACCGTTACGGTTTTCCAAACAGAATAATCACCGACCTGGGATCCAACTTCAACAACCACAATTTCTGATAATACTGCTAGAATAGTGGAATTGACGTCCGATACGTCTCAGTTGCTCACCCACGAGCCAATGGACAAGTCGAGCGTGCCAACGGCATGATACTCGAAGCACTCAAGAAAAGGCTACACGACATCGGCAACACAAAAGGAGGCAAATGGCTCAAAGAACTACCTAATGCCCTGTGGGGACTACGAACCCAACCATGCAAATCTACCAGGTTCTCCCCCTATTTCCTTGTATATGGGTCAGAAGCTATCCTCCTCGCAGATGTCATGTGACACTCTCCTGCAGTCGAACAATACGATGAAGGAATAGCAGAAGAAACAAGACAACTGGATCTGGATAGTCTAGAAGAAGCAAGATGCACAGCCCTAATACAATCAGCCAGATACCTCGATGGGTTAAGACGTTACCACGACCACAATATCAAAGAGCGATCCTTTAACTTAGGTGACATGGTCCTCAAACAAATCCAGGACACATCAGGGTTACACAAACTCAACTCGCCATGGGAAGGTCCCTACATCGTATCCAAGGTCACAGGACCCAGATCATACACACTACAAGAACTCACAAGCGAACAAATACCAAATTCCTAGAATATATAACATCTCTATCGCTACTACCCATAGCAGACATTGTACTTAGGCCTTCGCCCCAAGTCTCTCACACAAACATTTATTGTCAGCTACTCGGAGCCTACAACCCAACTCCGACTACTGATGCTCTACTTGACTATCAGAACCAGTTCAGGCACCGAAGCCTCAGTACGAGTTCCAAAACTTCAAAAGACAAAGCAATTTTTTACTCAAGATTGCTTCAAACAAGATAAATTTTGAAGTTACATGTGACTATTCATAATGAGAGTAAGCGTACTACAAATACAATATAGCAGCACAGCAAAGACTACAAGCAACTGCCTACTGGTAGTCTGCACATAAGCCTCAGGCTTTTGCTATATCACAAGGATACACAGGCCTGGCGACTACTAAAACAACAAAAGTGTAAGCAGCATCAAAAGAAACGGCCTGCATGCAAGGAAGCTGCACAAAACACAGCCACATCTAGGTCCTCCTCCAAAGCAACACCAGGTACTCTGTCACCGCCGCTACCTCGACCGCGGCAACGATGAATCCCGAGCGCAGCATAAAGGAGAAGAAGACCAAGACTGCTCCCTTGCTAGCTTCGGCAAGCCGTCCCACACTGCATGCCACACCTCCACCTCTAATAAGAGAGCCGGATAAAGACCACGGCACTCATCACCCATCACTCGTGAGTTCCAGCACGAACTTAGCTGGATCACGAGCTGCAAGATGAGGCACATGACTACACCTCCTACGAGGATTCTTCTAGCATCGCGGCTATCCCTACGAGCGCTAGAGTCTGTGGAGGGAATGTGGATCTAATCTACGAGGAATCTACTAACACCGGAGTACTCTTTGAAGGTTTTCTACAATCAAAAAATAGCAACCGAAAATAATCCATCGCTACTCAAGCCTGACCTTGATCGACCTCCATGGCAGTCTATTTATAGCCAAACGCCACAACCACTACCCACTCGGGAGTTACTATTCACTTGTGTCAACGAGCCTTAAAAGCACTGACGAGTCAGCAAGTTGCTCTCTGACTCCATTCACGTGAAGACATTCACACCACAATAGACAAAAGAGTACAGTACACCCGTGCACCTCTCTCAGAAAGTAAAGGGACACTATTTTCAAAATAGCAACAACAATAATTGACGACCGCATGACACCTCGGCTGGCACTCAGACTTACTCCCACCAACAACAAAGATTGACGAAGATGATCATTCATTGGACTTCGAACAAAATTCAGAGATTGTTTCGAGTAAACCAAATACTCGGCAAATTACAACTCGAAGACTATACAAGCCTAAGGCTCTTCCAAAGATACAAACTCGGACATCTTCGAAGCAATTGGCTCAGCCTTGTCGAGATATTGCGCATAAGCATCCTCTCTACAGTTCTGAGCAACACTGTCACCAGCCGTTGTCAAATCTGCCCTCGGGTAATATGACTTGACCACCGCAAGGACTTGTTTACAAACAGCCTTGTAGAGGCCAGCAACCTTACCTGGAGCAGTCTTTAGCCGCTCGACTAGTGAACGAGGCTCAGCATTGTCCTCAAGAGGAGCAATGGCATTTACCATGTTCTGCGCAGCATCAGTCAACTCTTGGAGCTCACCTTGAAGGCTTCCTATGGTCCTGCCATGACCTCTACAGGCCACCATGGCCATAGCAAGCATAACTCCATTCTGATTTTTTTCAATCCCTCTTATGCTCACATTTAGCCTGAGCTTCAGCTAGTGATGACCGGAGATGATCAGCCTCGTTAGCTACTCGGTCATGAGCATTCCTCCAGTCAAGAAGCTGGCTACTCGCAACAGCCTCTTTTCCCTTGAGCTCTGCAACAAAGGGACAGATCAGAACCCTCAACTATAGTAAAAAACACTCAAAAATCACAAGTACTCACCTTGATACTTCTTATTCAAGGACTTATAGCGATTCTCCAAATTCTCTTGCAACACTTCATGGTCCCTCCGCTCCACGGCAAAAGACTTCGCAGCCTCCTCATGAACCTTCAAGGACTCGGTGAGACGGCAGCACTCTTGCTCCAGTTGCAGCAATCGTTGCACAGAATCATTCCGCTCTTGGAGGGCCCGAGCATTCCTTTGAGCTCTGTCATAAAGATCCTAAAACCAAAAGCAAGTCGTCAAGTTTTCGGCAAAAAAAATAGTTAGTCAAAAAAAATAACACACCTAAAAGCTCTAGATAGCTCTCCGAAACTCTGACTTCGACGGTAGCCCGAGCACTGGACCTTCAGTATTTTTAATAATCTGAGGCTCTGAAGCTCCACCCAAAATAGCACCTGAAAAAAATACACACACTAGTCATTACAGGATACAACACACCGACTTCAAAAAGAATACCTATAATCCGGCTACATACCCGGTGCACCAACATCACCCGCTTTAGTCATATCAACTAAAGCTAGGGTGCCACCAACAAACAATGAAGACGGCACACCTCCAGAACCCGAAGGGACCGCAGGGCTCTCCGCTGAACGGATGACTTCTTGAAGCATGAAGATAGTGGCACCAAGATGATTCGTATCAACCTCGGGCGCGTCATCCATCATCAAATCAACCAAGGGACTAGAGAGTGTAGTCGAAGGACCAGAATCCACTCCTGTGTCCACAGGGATAGTATCCTTCGCGTCCCTGTATCAAAACACGAAGTCATCACACGTCCTTCAGAAGCTCAAAAACACGATACAAAGAAAGACTTATCCAAAACTTACCAAGATGACCGCGGCGGCAACCGAACATGTTTCCTTTTAGTAACAGACGGATGAGTACTCGGCACCACAGGGTCAGCAGGAGGAACGATATTCTCACCAAGGCCTACAAAAACAAATCAAGGATAAAGACTATGAAAGCTTCAGACTACCAAAAATAGTCAGAAAAACTCACCACTAGCAATAACATCGGATAACAAAGCGCCGGCAGCAATCACCGATGACTTTGCGACGTCTGTCACCATAGAAGATGCACCAACGATAGCCTATTCAAGGACTGGCAACTCGGTAGCTGACGGTGCTGGGGCTGCTCCTGAGTCTACAAGCGGCACCCCCACTGACAACTCTTCAAAAGCAGCGACACTGACCACAACATCCTTGGCAATGGTGACTACCTCAGCAGAAGTAGCCTCGTCGATGCCAGGAGCAGACTCGATAGCCTTCCCAAACTAAGATTATCAAAGATTCCAAACAACTATACAGAAATTACCAAGAACAACGACTATGTACCTTGGTACTCCGCGACCCTTCAGGGGTCAAACTCAACATCGAAACAGACTGCACAACAGCCCTCTTTCAAACTACTCGTTGTTTTTTCACAGGAGGAGAAGGCTCATCTTCAGAGTCAGCCATGACTATCTCCTCCCCCTCAGACTGCGATAGATAGCCAAAAAGAACCCGGGACTGCAAACAAATTGTTACTCGAAGATATCCCAACATCTCAAAAAATACAAGTCAAGCAAAAGAACATACCTCTTTCGGCCCATACCAACTGTCAAATTGACGAAGGACTCCTGGAATAACCGGTACCCCCTGATAGTTCCTGAAGCAGGGTCATGATTCCCAATATAAAACCATCTTCTCTTCCAGTCACCATGCGAGTCAGTCAAATTGTAGTCAATATAAGCACCCGAGTTCCTAAGCTAAAACCCGGCACCTCCAAAAACTTCCGTCCTAATCGCACCAGGTTGTGGCTTACAGCGAAACAGCCTCCTAAAAAGCTCAAGACTGGGAGGGACATCCAGGTATACTTCACACAAGTGTACAAAGATAGACATATGAAGCACACCATTGGGGTTCAAGTGAACCAACTAAATTTTTTAATACGCAAGAATACCTCTGAAGAAGTCGGAAGTAGGCACTACCAGTCCTCTCTCGACAAAGTGTGCAAGCATGACAGTCTTATTTGGGTGCTCCTCAAACTGCCACGCATTGCCAAAAGTAGGCCTCCACTCGAGTTCAAGCTTTGACTGAAGAAGCTTAGCATCAACCAAAGCCTGAACAGCCGTTTCCTTCATCACAGAGTTCAGCCAGGTGATCCCAAGCGGTGGTGGTGTAGTCTGGTTCGTCGGGCCATACTTTGGTGCTAGCAGCGCAAGCTCTTTCCCCTTCTTTGATTTGGATCTCACCTTACTGGCGGCTGCAACTTGACCCTACGTTTTCTTTGGTTTCTTCCCCATCTTCTTGACACGCATCAGTCAGCCTCAGGAAAAGGGAAGAACAGAAGGATCAGCGGCAGATCTCACTCAAACATAAGGAGAAAGCAACAATGGTGGTGGCGGCACTGGACATCACAACGGCTCAAAGATGAACAAGAACAATGGGGGGGACAAAATAGATCTGCTAAAAAAGAATGTAACCCTAATCATAAGCGGGGCCACCGTTATATTCCCATCACCTCCGGATTCCAAGCGTCAATTAAGCAACGGTCAGATATAAACTGGATTTATCACCATAAATATCCAATGGCTACTCAAATCAAGAGGTTTGACCACTTCATCGACCACGGAAAATCGCCTAAGTGCTCGGGGGCTACGGATACTGTACCCGCTGGACGAAGTTTTCTTTTTTCTGAAGACTACTAAAGCTAGAATAACCAGAACACCGGATTGACCCTCAGCCTGATTCTTTGATTCAAACTAAGGCTCGAGGGCTACTCCATATGGAGTGCGATTGTCATCACACTACCATATAATTTCTCAAGGAAGAAACAACTCGAAGCAAAAATGGACGAAGAGTACCTTCCAGCCACACGACAATATTTGAGTACTCGAAAACACTAACCACTGCACTCGGAACTACTCTGGTACTCGGAACTGTTCCGCTCAACTACAAAGTACTCGGGGGCTTGTCGGGCATGCATCCCAGGCCCACGAGTAGGCCCTGTGTGGCCCACTTGTAACACCTCTGCCTTAATTAGGTGTAATTAAACCTAAACAAGTCATTAGTAATTAAGCAAAAGAGGTGAAATGTCCATTTTGACCCTAAAAAGCTCTATTTGGAGTTAAAAATAAAACTTGAGTTTTTATATACAAACTTGAAATTTTCCCCAAATAAGAGTTGTTAAACTTTTAATTTAAAATAACTTTTGTTAATAACATTTTGGCTAATTTGGAGTGGGAGGAGGTCAAAAACAAGAAGCAAACCAGGAGTATATTAAATCTAGGTAGTACCAAGATGTAGCACACCTTTCCAAGTTTTCGATTCTCTCGGGTAGTACCAAGATGTACCACGATCTCCGACAAAATTTTTGGTGGAGTGGGATGAAACCATATATTGCACGGTACATTTCAGAGTGTGATACGTGTCAACGAGTTAAAGCAAGCCACTTGAAGGTAGCTGGCACTTTGCAACCGCTACCTATTCCCTCGTGGAAGTGGAAGGACATAAGCATGGACTTTATAGTCGGATTACCCAATACCTCTCGCAAGCATGACTCCATATGGGTTATAGTGGACCGACTAACCAAAACAGCGTATTTCCTTCCCGTACACACAACTCACACCATACAGAAATATGCAGAGCTGTATCTTTACCGAATTGTTTCCCTACATGGTGTGCCTAAAACGATCATCTCTGATCAAGGTAGTCAGTTTGTAGCACGCTTTTGGGAACAATTGCAATCTTCGCTTGGCACTAAGCTGATTTGTAGCTCCACATAGCACCCTCAAATCGATGGACAAACTGAAAGAGTCAACCAAATATTGGAAGATATGCTACGCGCTTGTATCCTTCATTATGACAAGAATTGGGATAAATGTTTGCCATTAGTAGAATTCTCATACAACAATAGCTACCAAGCTAGGTTGAAAATGGCACCTTTTGAAGCCTTGTATGGATGTAGATGTCGAACCCTGCTAAGTTGGTCGCAACCAGGAGAACGAACAGTGTATGGACCCGACTTGGTAATGAAGGTCGAAGAAAAAGTGCGAGTTATTCAAGAAAACCTTAAGGCCGCCCAGTCTCGAAAAAAGAGCTATTCTGATCAGAGGAGAAGACCTATCCAATTCGAGGTTGGGGATTTTGTATACCTCCGAGTATCACCGACCAAAGGCGTACAACGCTTTGGAGTTAAAGGAAAGTTGGCTCTACGTTATATTGGTCCATATGAGATTGTGGAAATTTGTGGACCTGTAGCGTACCGAGTTAAACTTCCAGAGAAGATTGCTGCGATACACGATTTTTTCCATGTCTCGCAACTTAAGAAGTGTATTTGAGTTCCAACAGAAATTCTTACACCGGAAGAATTGGAGATCGAACCCGATTTATCTTACAAGGAGTATCCTATAAAGATCCTCAACCAGAAAGAAAGACATACTCATAGACAAATGGTGAAAATATTCAAGATTCAGTGGAGTAACTATACGGAAGATGAAGCGACTTGGGAAACAGAAGAATACCTCCACTAATTTCCACGATTTTCTTTTCAATCAGGGAGGTACGTTGTACCAGCCACACTAGTTCGTTTCTTTACTTGAATCTCGGGATAAGATTCCTTTAAGGGGGGTAGGCTGTAACACCTCTGCCTTAATTAGGTGTAATTAAACCTAAACAAGTCATTAGTCATTAAGCAAAAGAGGTGAAATGTCCATTTTGACTCTAAAAAGCTCTTTTTGGAGTTAAAAATAAAACTTAAGTTTTTATATACAAACTTGAAATTTTGCCCAAATAAGAGTTGTAAAAATTTTAATTTCAAACAACTTTGGTTAATAACATTTTGGCTAATTCAGAGGGGAGGTCAAAAATAAGAAGCAAACCAGGAGGATATTAAACCCTACAAACAATTTCATATCTAACCTCAAGTCAGACCTTTAATAAAAGTTGTAGTCCCTTGAGTGTGTTCCAACTTTGTTACACTGACTCAGGTCCAAATCGTAACTGAACCTGCTCAAAATCATGGTCAAAGTTGGGAAAACAGTCAACTCAACCATCTGGGCATTCCAGCTCTAAGTCTGGAGACCATCCAGAGTGCACCTCTTGGCGAGTGTACTCCTCCAAATTTTTGAACTAAACTCGAGAAAAACCCTTAATAGAAGTTGAAGTACTAAGATAGAAGAGCAATTCCTTCAATATCACCTTGGTCTAATTCAACTCATAAGCTAACTAAAATTCGAGTCAAAGACAGCCAAACTCCTGAAATTCCTCCAAATCGGCTGAAATGACTTAAGTTTGAGATCTCTAGCTTTTAGCAAACTTTGGCTCGAGTTATCTCCAAATCCTTTCAAAATCTGAACAAACACCCTTAATAAAGTTTGAGCTACGACCACAGTACTACAAGTTTGCAAAAGGGATATTCAAACATTTAGTTTGAAAATCTTGAGTGGTGGGCCCCCAAAGTCGATCTTGTGCGCTGCCCAGCCTTGCCTCGACACCAGCACGCCCAGGCATGCTCGCCCGTGCGCCGCCCGCCGCATGCCGTTGTCCACCGACGAGCTCGCCATCGCCCTACCCGCGCCCACGACAAGATGGGATGAGCGTTGTGCTGGCCAACCGCCGCTGAGGCCATCTCCCTCCCCCTAAATAAGATCCGCTCTGCCCAACCGGTGCCCACGCCGTCTTCCCCCACGCACGCCACGCCACTGCCAGGCACTGGCCGTGCCGTCGCCCCCAATCCGGCACTTGACGTGACAAGACGCATGCTCGTCCTCGCCAATCCTCCCACCCGGCAAAACCGCGCTTGCCTAACCCGATCTTCCACGGCCAATGCGTTGGGGATTCTATCCTCGGAGCTCCGCTTCTCCGGCCAATGGCGCCTCCGGCCAATGGCCGCCTCGCCCGCGCACCAACTCTCCCCAGCCTTATCCTCCCGCGCCCGGAGCTCCGCCTCGACCCTCTACTCCACCTCTACCCCACAAAAAGGCCAAGCCTGCCATCAGCGCCACCCTTTGCCACCTCCCCTACGCCGCGCCCCTATTTTCCACTGCGCCGCCGCTGAGGCTCCCGTGGAGCTCCCACCTCCGCTCCGCCCCGCACTCCGACGACCTCTCCACCTGCTTTGCCACCCCTCCGCGCACGTCCCCGAGCTGCTCGTTGCCCTCCCGACACCACCCGCACCGCCACCCGCTAAGCCAAGTCACCGCCGCCGCATTCCGACCCTCGTCGGCCATCTCCATCACCCCAACTCTGCCAAATCGAGCTTAGGTGAGCCCCTACGCATCCCCGGCCACTTGTTGCCCGATCCCGGCTGGCGAACCGCCGAGGATTTCACCGCCGCCGCCGTCCGCGCCCCCGGGGACGACATTGCGTCATCCCCAATCCTTTCAGGGGCCTAGGTGAAAAACTCAGGGACCCCTACGTGAATAAACCGTACACGTAAGGGGTAGAGTGCAAGTTTGCCTCGGTTTATTGTTTTAAATTGACAGAAAATGGTTTAAACTTTGGAAATGCCCAGTAAATCATAGAAAAATCGGAAAAATGCCAAATCACTTTTGTTGGAATCCTTGTTCTGTCTAGTTTCTTACAAAAATAAGTTTGCTCATGTTACTATGGTAAATAATATCTTATGGTTTTATTTCTTTCTTAGGCCTTTTAAATCATAGTAAATAGAAGAAAAGTGAGAAAAATGTAAATTCAGCTCTGTGGTGCATGTTGCTACGAGTTGAAGCTCAGAAAAATAATTAGGGCCCTGGAGTAGAACTTAATGTCACTGCTTTAACCATATATTAGAAATCTAGGGTTAAATCTTCCATTTTGCATAAGTTTTGATTCAGACTGAGAACAATGTAAAACTAGTAGGGTTGAGTTTGTTTTGCAGTATAGTTTACAGGAAAAATATGGGTTGTGGTTGGAATCAGAAAGAAACCCACCTTCCTTGTAGAACTTGTTTGTATATAAGATAAATGTGGGAAATAGTTGTCCTTCTCTAAAAATCATGACAAATTCACCAAAGCATCTGTAACACACCTTCAACCTACTGCTAAAATTTCACCTTTAAAATCATTGTAGGTTAGGAGATAAAAATAATTAAGTGCATGCTACCTTTGGTAGTAAGATGCGTTTAATTCCTTTTGTGGTAATCCAATGGCTCCCAAATTTTTACGGTAAATTTATAATAACTTAAGTAAGGTGCTATATTTTTTTCTCAATGCCTTTTGTTGCTGTTTGCTTAAGGAACCACTATTGGCTAAGAAATCGGTTAGAAGGAATAAAAGGAAATATAAATCCTAATAAGCTAAATAAGTAATTTTTGGAGAGGTACAAAAAACATTCAGAAATAAATAACTCTTAAATTGCATCCTGAGCAACCTTATAAATGACCCTACCTTCTTTATGCAACTCTCGGTATAAGAATTTCTATATGTACACAATCACCATCAAAAGCTTAGAAAGCTGACTCCTTGCATGTGCATGTCGTGTAGAAGCTAATCTCGCTGACGGAACCTACGAGCTCCAACCTACGCTGGAGGAAGAACCTGCTGCGGAACTTCATCACGTGGAGGTTGAGCCCGAGCTAGATCAAGATCCTGAGGAACCACTAACTTTTCCTAAAGGCAAGCCTCAGAGCATATCCCAGTTTTCTAAACTTCTGCAATGATTTATGATTGATTATGATTGTGCATTTAAGTTACTAGGCTTTGTCTGAAACCGTAGATGCATGAACTTAGTACCTTGATGTGAATATTAGTTGCTAAGGTCGAATAGTTGCAATGCTTAATAGGTCTCGGTAAAAGTCGAGAGATTTTCTGTCACTCGCGAGTTGTAGGAGTTGAGTGCTTTATTTATGTTGCAACTATAAGGATGATGGATGGGGTCGGGTTTTTGTTCGGTACTTAGTGGTTTACCCCGTTTGTCTACATGAAATGGACTAAGGTCGAAACGTGTCAGCGCTCGTGATCAAGTATTTGAAAGTACTAATCTCATACCTAGTATGGGATAGGGAATCCTAGTACCTGATTGAACTGGAGCATGGCATACCCCCCGACTGTCCTTGGAACGTCATTCCCATGGTGCATCATGCGGGTGCAAGTGCGGTCATAGTACAATAGAGGCCGGGATTATGGAGCATTGCATGCCAAAGGAAGTTGGCCCTGACACATGCCTAAGGGATCGATGGGGACGGCTAACAAATGAAGCGACCCTTCGTGGTGCACAGATGTCGTGAGATTAGGTTCACCATGCATGGTTAATAAATTTGAATCGATTCGTCTGCCTCTCACAGTTTGGGACTGCTTGATCGCTATTCTGCACTGAGTAAATATGAAACATGATGAAGATATTAATCTTGATGCTTGTTCTTTAATTGTTTGGAAACCATACTTGCTTAGTATAAGTTGCTAATCTAGATTGGTTAATGAACTTAGAATCTGAGCTAAAATATTGAAAGTAAGGACCAACTTAGACGCTTTTGGCAAAAACAAACCCACCGCCAAAAAGCCTTGCATTTTTAGGGGTCGGTGAAAGTATTCATCACCTATCGGGTTAGTCTTGCTGAGTATTAGTTGCTCAGCCTGGTTGTGGCTTAACTTTTCAGGTAATACCGATATTTTGGTTGCCAGCCTCACTTGGCCTACCCAGCTCCCTCCGAGCTGGACAGTTGAGTGGGATCCCTTCTCGAACGGCGAGAGCAGGGATCATTGATGTCATGATCGACTTCGTCATGATGTCTTGTATCGACATTTAGCTTCCGCTGGTTTTACTTCGTCTTTGTAAACCTTGCAAACTTGTTTGAATTTCAAAATACTGATGTAATAAAATTTTTGAACTATGTTAATGTGATGGGAATATTGTAATCTCTGTGCTACTCACCTTCGAGTGAGCAATGCTTCTCGATCCTGCGTAAATGGTTTATCGGATGAAATCCGACGGACGATCAAGTTAACTTGCTTAAAGTGCATAATCGCGTGACAGGCGACTTAAGTGCATTTTAGTTAGGTTAATTTGGGCGGTTCCGCCACAGCTGGCATCAAAGCTTGAAGCACGGTATGGAGAACAGTAGACCTTAAAAACACCTTTTCCAAATAAAACTTGCAAGAAACTAGTTGAAAAATTCATAAGCTCATTAAGGATGAGTTTAGTATAAGAAGCCCTAGGGGAATTTTGGGGTCATTTGAGGTGGCTAGTAACTATTGGTTATTGTACTGACTTCCAGCACTCGTCGCCACATTTATCATATGTGTGCAGAGTTCCGCATCGCGAGTATGCGAAGGGTGATAGGAATTCGATTCCATCGAGCCTATCATCACGGTTGTTTTCACCCATGTTTATTATATGTGCGCAGGTTTCGTATGTTAACTCATGCGAAGGATGGTATGGTTCGATTCCAACGAGCCTATCGTCAAGGTTGTTCGCCCACGTCTATTATACGTGCGCAAGATTCCGCATCACGAGTATGCGAAGGGTTATATGGTTCTATTCAAAGGAACCTATTACCACGGTTGTTGCACTGTCCATGCAGCGTTAAACGCATGGGTGTTGTTTCTATAGTGAATGGTAATGATTGTGGATGCTTTCGTGTGTGCTGGCATGAAAGGTTCAAAGTGTGATGTGATTTTCTGCAGGTACACTAACCACGTTTACATACAAAACGATGCTTAGCAACTCGACTAGTTATTATAGTGAGAGTCGTATTGTTGCCTTGCCACCAGCACTAACTACGTAAGTCCAAAGCTTTTGGCGATTGTTTTGGTTGTGAGGATGACTAGGACGTGCATGCATTGTGAAATAAAAATTGCAACCTAAAAAGAAAGAAATTTGAGCTCGTGTATGTCGTAAAAGAAGTACCCCGCGATAAGGATTTTGTAGCTGTCCTTTTTCCACCATGCAAGTCTTGATAAAAATCTTTCGGGTGGTTCCAAGTGATAAATCCAAAAACTGTGTATAAGAAAGTTGTGTTAAATATCCTAAATAACTTGCTGTTTGGCTGATAACACTGAGTGTACACCAGTTGGAGTTTTACTGTTTCGACAACCTTAAGGACTTTTTCTACTAGGATTCCTTTAATCAAAGTTTCTAAGAACTTATTGAAGAACTTGGTGGCAAAAATTCAGCTTCATCGGGTCTCTGGTTTCGGAGTTATGCTCAGTTTACTTCAGCTCGGTTTGAAAAATTCCAGCATGTATCACTTAGTAGAAACCTGAGCTTATCACCCTGTTAAGTTCTGTTTTAGCTCTACCTTTAAATATCAAACTTGTCACACACTACCACAGCTCCTATTGAGAAAGGAATGTACGAATAGAATGGCAAAACTTAACGAGATATTGGAACCAAGCGTCCGACTAGGATAGCTAACAAGTACCATTAGATGATCCTCGAGATTAGAATGTGCACAGTTTGCATCAAATTCCCTAAAGAAAGTATGCCAATCTTCACATCCTGATCAAGCGAATACCTCTATGATCCCATATCCACCACAGATGATTTATTATCCATCAGAATCATTACTAATTCTCCGATGAAGCAAGCATGAAGCAAGATTCTAACAACTCTAGCTCCCCATTTGAACATCACAACACACATTTCCACTATTGTGCCAAAATCACTGACGAAGACATTGAGAAAAACATATCCACAAATCCTCACCTTGAAGTACCTGAACAAGGGCAACTTGACGAGTTCCTGTAGGATCGGATGCAGGACCTCCTCATTGATGGAGTCCACTGTCTCATATTCGCAGCAGCAGCCCTCACCATCCCCGTGTACTTCCTCGCAGCCTGAAACGAACCACACCACCACCTCAGAAGTCAGGACCACATCAACCAAATCAAAACCCCCCAAAACAAGCCAACCAAATCGCACAAATCAAAACATAAATCATTACAGGGCAGCCGCATTGTGGCGGATCCACCTCGGATTAGCCTAATTAAGGCACGGTTAAGTCGCATAACATGCGACACTCGGCCTTAATCGTGCTAACTCGAGATGCCGTCGGATTTTATCCGATTTAACCACTTTGACAGGACCGAGTTAGCAAACTCACACGAAGGTGAGCGGTTCCAGAGAATACAACAAGTCCACTGAGTTGAATAAAAAAAATGACCATTTAGTTCAACAACAAAACAACATCAGAGTTTTACAAGATTCAAGGAAAACAACAGAAGGTAAAACAAGCGGAAGCTACTTCGTCGGGGTCGGACATCCCTGGTGAGGCCAGCCAGGACAGCAGTGATCCCCCTCCTCACCGTCCGAGGAGGGATCCCACTCGACCGTCCAACCCGGAGGGAGTTGGGGCGGCCAAGTGCCAACAGAAGAAAACTCGGGAGCAGCGACTTCACCTGAAAAAGAAAGCCACAACAAGGCTAAGCTACTAAGCTCGACAAGACTTAACCAATCGGGAGTAAACTACTCCACCACTTCTAGACATGCAAGGCTCTTTGGCTGAGGGTTTTGTTTGCCAAAAGCACTAAGTAGATCCTTATTTTCAAAGTTTTTAGCTCAGATTCTAAGTTCATTATCCGGTCTAAGTTAGCAACCTACTCTAAGCAAACATAGAACCAACCAGAGGGTATATAACAGCATCAAGACCATATCACCATCAGATTCCTTTATTACTCAGTGTAGCATAGCGATCAAGTAGTCTCAAACTGTGAGAGGCAGACGAATCGATTCGAGTTCTTTAACCATGCATGGTGAACCTAACCTCACGACATCCGCGCACCACCGAGGGTCGCTTCCTGTGTCGGCCTTCCCCATCAGTTCCCTAACCCGTGTCGGGCCCATTTCCTTTGGTGCAAGGTTCCACAGACCCAGCCTCTGCCGTTCTGTGACCACACTTGCCACCACATGCGGCCGCAGGGGAACTCCGTTCCAAGGACAATGGGGCGACCGCTCACGTCTAGGTTAAATCTGGTACTAGGCTTCCTCATCCCATACTAAGTATGAGGTTAGTACTTTCAAACACTTGATCACGAACACCACCACTGTTGGGCCTTAACAAGTTCCATAGACAGACGGGGCGATCAGCCGACCACCAAAAATTAACCAGGACCCTGCCCCGTCCATTGTCCTTATAGTTGCAACAGAAGGAGAAACAACCAACTCCTATAAACTCGAGAGTGACAGGAAATCACTCGGCTTTTACCGCTTCCTATTTAAGCATAGCAACTACTCGATCCAACAAACTAGTGTTCAGATCAAGGAACTAAGTCATGCATCTACGGTTGCAATCAACTCCTATACGTAAAAGCACAAACAAGATGAAGAAGGCATGCGCAAGTTTGGGAAACTGGGGTTCATGCTCCGGGGCTTGCCTTCAAGAGAGGAGGAAGGGAACGGGTCTTCTGCTGGGGCGGCTTTGGCTTCTGGAAGCGGGAGCTCGGCTACAGCTTCGTCTTCTGGCGCCGGGTACAGCTCGTAGACGCCGTCGGCGAGATTCAACTCTACAGGAATGCAAATGCAGGGGGTTAGCACTTAGATGGTTATTTCAACAGCATCACTTGCAAGTTAAAGCGCAGACACTGGTAGCAAAGCTACAGAAAAGATGGGGAAGTGTACTTGGGTTGGTGGAGAGCAAGGTAAAAGGGTCGGATGGGAAGAAACTTATGATCTGACCCTTAGACTAGAGGAATAGTTGTGCTGGGGGTCCTCAGACTTGGCGCAGAGAAGTCCCTGAATTTTACACATATACCCTCGGGTCACGGAAAAAGATACAGCCGAGTCCTCGGGCGAAGCGGAGAAAGGGTCAGCGAAACAGACAGGGTCGGATGAGGCGGACAAGGGGTTGGATGAACAGAAGGGGTCGGACGAGGCGGAAAAAGGGTCGGCAGCTTACCTTCGGTTCACAGGTGAAGCTTGGGGTCGGGAAGGCGCAGACTTGGGCGGAAGGATGGAAGCACTAGGACTTGGGCAGGCGACGAGGTCCGGCAGTGCTCCGGCGGCGGCGGTGCTTCTTTTGGACCACAAGCAAGCTCTTGCGCAGCGCAGAGGAGCAAGCGGCTAGGTGGATTGGGAAAGGTGGTGTTGGGCGGGGAGGAGAGTTCCTCAGGAACTTAGGCGGTAGCGCTCGAGCACGAAACAGGGAGCAAGGTGGGAGGGCAGCGATGGCGAAGGGGACTCCGGCGGGGCTCTGGCATTCCCTTTTATAGCTACGCGGAAGAGAGAGGGTTGGAGCGGCACGAAGACCGGGAAGAAGCGATGGAGTGCGCTGTCGGGGCGGCGATTGAGCAGCGGGGCGGCGGAGCAGGACTTCGGGGATGACACTGTCGGCCATTGGGCACCAGCGACAGGGCGGCGCAAACACAGTTTTGCCGGTGGTTGAGATTCGGCGGAGGCGGGCGTTGTCGTGCGACGGATCTGATGGATGTGACTGGGGGAACGGCGTTAGAAGCGAGGTTACTCAGGTGAGAAGACAGGCGAGCTGCGGTCGCGCGGGCGAGCGTGAAGCAACAGTCTGTCGGAGCGCAGCTCTGGCAAGGCGGAAAAGGGGCTGTCACTGCCGGGGTCGGGGTTGGCGAAGGAGGAATCGTCGCATAGCACGGACCGGGGCGGCGAGACTGTGGAGGGGCGGCGGAAAAGTCGGGAGGCATCGGGCTTTGCAGCCGAGGGTCCGGCGAGGTGATGATGGGCGCGAGCTGCGAGGCGCTGCGGAAAGGGTAGCAGAGGAGCTTCCGCTGTGATTGGGGGAAGGGGCGCGGGAATCCATCCGGTCGCGGCCGGCGACGGGGCGGAGCGGCAGGGGTCGGAGAAGTTGAGCCACGCGGCGGAGAAGCTCTGAAGCGGGCATGCCACTCGAGTGCGTCTGTCTCAGGAGATCTGGGGAAAGATTTTGAGTGGGTCCACCGGTCAGTCTCGGTTGGTCTACTGCTCAGATTGAAAAGAGACACTGTGGGAAGACTTAGAAGGATCCGACGGGATCAGTTGGGGTCGGCAGGGGTCGGAGCTGGGAACCAACGGAGAGGGGTCGGATTCTCAGGGGTCGGGACCGGAACTGGAGGTTGAGCACTTAACTTGGGGAAGCTGAGATAGGGGATCAGGGACTCGGATTAGACTAACTCGAGAGATTTGGGGTCGTTCGTCACACGCATCCTCCTTGCGATGAGGAGGGGATGCCCGGGAAGCTGCGGGAGCTCACGGCCACGGCGAGAAGCGCCACGAGGAGGGCACCCGCGGCCGCATACCACAACCGGCCGCCCCGTCGGCGCTTGGCCTCGCCGGCGCCGGCCGCGGCGCCGTTCGCCGCTGGGGCGGGCTTTGTAGTCATCAGCCGCACCGGCGGGGAAGCTTCCAGAAGCGAGATCTGAGAGGACTCGGAAGGAATTTTCGCCCCGTGTTCGAGTCGAAGCAATGGTGGTCTGATGTGGGGACGGACAGGGGAGTTGGAATTTAACGGGTAGTGGTGGTACACTGGTGGGGACATTATACAGGGTGGATTAGGGGAATCCGGGTGTAGCTGTTATTTAGGTAGCAATTGCTAGTGCACTAGATGTGTTGTTGTATTTCTTGTGATGGAATCTATTCACCAAGGTTCGAGTCCTACGCTCGATACTGTTATTTGCATTTTTTTTTATCTTTTTATGTGTCTAAACATATCATTAGAACATACTATTAGCATTTTCTATGTGCATATTGTTCACCAATATCGATAAAATAAAATTAGTTCTACATAGGTAGAGATAATTAATACTCTCGTTCAGTTATAGCTCATTTTAGATTTAACTAACGTCTAACGTTACTAACTTTGACCAATTATGTTCACTATATATGTTAATATATTCTTTCAAAGCCATACTCAAAGCTAAAATCTAACTAAAACGAACTATAGTTTAAAAGTAAGAGAGAAGTAGTCAAATATAATATTTTTTCTTTTGCAAAGCATTAGTGCATCGCTATGTCGGCCGGGCCTTCCTTGTGTATCCTTTTCCCCAGCCGCCGTGTGCACGTAGCCTTTCGCGACGGGATTAAGCGAGGGAACACGTGCGGGGCATGCTGCAAACCGCCATTTCCCGAAGAACGGACAGGGATCCGACGGCCAGCGTCAGCCTACAGCTGATCGGACAGCTAGGGACGTCCCATTTGACGTGGCACTGGACCGTGGGCCGCAGCTTTGACTATTGGCGTTGACCCACACCCACTACCCTTCCACGTCAAGTGCTTTGCCTTTTGCCTATGCGTACGTCGCACGGAGCACTGACGGTGGGATTTATTTCGCGGGCTCCGCGAGCATTCATAGCATCTAGAAGAAGCAAAGATATCAGGAGTCGGAAATCTTCTTCTGTACAGCGGGCAATTCAGCATTGTACGCATTATAAGTCAATTTTGCTGGCTGCTAAAGAGTATAATAATGTATCAGCAACTTATGGGGTATTTGGATACGAGATACTATAAGGGGATGTTTGGGAGACAGGAGCTAAACTTTAGTCCTATCACATCGGATGTTCGGATGCTAATTAGGACGACTGAATATGAGCTAATTACAAAATTAATAGCAAAACCGCTGGACTAAATCGCGAGACGAATTTATTAAACCTAATTAATCCATCATTAGCGAATGGTTACTGTAGCATCACATTGTCAAATCATGAACTAATTAGGTTTAATAGATTCATCTCGCAATTTAGCAAGGGGTTGTGCAATTAGTTTTGTAATTAACCACTATTTAATACTCCTAATTAGTATCAAACATCCGATGTGACTGGGGCTAAATTTTAACCCCTGTGTGCCAAACAGCCCCTAAACTTTAACACGATCAAATGTTCGGATACTAATTAGGAGGACTAAACATGAGCCAATTACAAAACTAATTGTACAAATTAATCCATCTATTAAGATTAATTAACATGATCGAACACTAATCAGGAGGAGCCAATTACAAAACTAATTGTACAGATTAATCCATCTATTAAGATTAATTAATTTATCATTAGCAAATAGTTAAGATTAATTAATTTATCATTAGCAAATAGTTACCATAGCGCCACATCATGATTTAGACTTCATAGGCTTCATCTCGCGAATCCATGAATCCATCTGTTCAATTATTTTTATAATTAAACTATATTTAATACTTCCGATTAGTATCAAACATCCGATGTGACAGGTGCTAAAATTTAGTGGGATGTATAACACCCCTTTAATACCCAAAACATGCATCTGGATTCTCTCTTTAAATTTAATTGCTCAACATATATATAGCCCAAGTTACAGGGTATAGCTTTGGCACCGTCGACCAGCAATGAAACCCACATATGCCTACAGGTAGGCATCAGCAAATCCTCACAAGTACAAGAAAACTCTGATCGCACTCGATGGCTATAGCTTGGAACTGACATGGTACAATTTCGGGACGCACAACACCAACTGGCAGCATCATGGAATAATCGACTATTCTTCCATGCAAAGAGCTTCGTGTTCAGTTGAAATACTCTTGGTGGGTGCTGATTGAGGTCGCACAGGTGGAAATATGGGTTACTGGCCTACCGAGTTGTGGTGTGCCTGCACATGTAGATTTTACCAATTCAAGGAATTCTTGGACTGCTGGAGCTTTGCATTGTACGTGCTTTCCAGTTCCTCCTGCAAAATTTCATGGCCAGATAAAATTCAGACACGTGGCTTTGTAAATGTCCTGGATACCGATATAGCAAAGCTTTAATTTCTTGGTAAGAATATGTTCAAGCTCAAGATCAAATGGTTTCAAGCATAGCTTTAACTTTTGAGGAGAAGTTATGTTATATTTGCCTAAGATATTACCGCCAAAGATCTTTTGCAAGGTTTCAATTATCCACATACTTGCTATGAATGAACTGCCACTCATACCTTGCACGCTTTCAGCAGCGGTTGCAGAAACGAAGTTCTGAAAAACCTGATGGATTTCTCAAGGGACGTTCTTTCCCAATCTGTAACTCATACAAGGATTATGCAAAGAGGGTGTATTAGGCAAGGTTGCATGGTACTACAATGCTCTTTTTTGCAATTACAAATAATACACTTTAATACAAATCACGGAAGGTGCATACATAATCACTTACTATTTTCAGAATCTGTCTGAAAACTAGCAGCATTGAGCTCTCCTAAAAGCTGTATAAGTAAGCTTTCACAGATCAGCATTGTACCATGATACTCAGAAGAATATGAAATGTCAGGGCACGGTCTTAATTCATGCTAGGCATATGGAGTTATGGACCATACTTGTGATAGAGTAGGAACAGCTGTAGGATCAAAATCCTCGCAATTATTGGGATCAATTGGAACACAAACACGACCTAAAAAAGAAACAACAAACATTTATCAGCAATAAGGTGCATTGTGTGACAAAAATTTCCAGCAGTTCTTAGAATAGTAAAGTTGACTCATCAAAATAAACTAAATTTGTTTCTTAGAATAGTTCAGTTAAGTGCCCCATTTGTTCTGCAGTCTAGAGGTTTCAAATGGACATGTATGTATAACCTTCTCTTGAGATGAGAGATGCCACCTTAATATCACATTACAAACTAAAACAGGAATTGAATGCATTATGACTTTTTACCTGTCTTTGGGTGTATACAAAAGGGAGCTTTTAGTAAATGATTCATGTGCTTTGATACCTGGCACATGTATAAAGTTGATTAGGAGTGAGAACAACCTTCGATAGTTATATTACTGCAAACACATACAACTGATGAATTTCCTTACCTCCATGTCAAGTCTAGGATATGTGTATAAGAAGACAATCTCTTCCACACATCTCCGAAGCCCCTGAGCATGAAGCATATAACAATTAGTAATATAGAACATAATAGCATGAATCAGCAGATGCAACTGTAATTGAAAATGTGGAATATTACACAATATGATGAAATAAAAAGAAATAAATAGTGATTGTTAAACAGACATTTAAACAGACAAATGTCCAAACAAAAGTGAATAGGACTGCAGGAGATTAAACATGAACCTTGTGCTTTCCTGACTGTAAGGTCGTCTTCAATTGCTTCCATCTGGCTGCATTGACATCTTCCTTTGAAATAGATGTTGATCTATTTCTCTGCCACTTGTCATGGAGCTCACTAGCAACATCTAGAAATGAAATCCACTTCAGAATGATGAACATATTTATGCCATGCAAAACAAGAAATGGTAGATTTCATCTATATCAGACAAATGTTCATTTCTTATGGCGCATTTTCTTACTTTCATCAGGGATGAGATCAAGTATCTTCTGACATCTATCCTCTGACGCAAAGAGTTGTTGGCTAAGTAGCAACTTATCTTCAAAGAAGCTTTCAAGAACATCCGTGTACGACTGTCTGCAGGCACATAATTACATAATAATCAACTTAGCTCTTCTATTTGTGTTGGTAGAACAAACAAATTGACGAGACAATTAAGACATACGCAAGGATGGAGGACAGGCCCAGCCAAGGATACTTTCTTCAGTGCATTTTCACCACCCTAAGATAGATTCATAGAGTTAAATATATTTCCATAGGGGGATAACAAATGGCATCTAAAGTCATGAATGATGAAGCATCACCTTGTAGACTCGAAAGTAGTCAGCAACCGCAGCCCTTTGTTCATTGCTGAGCCTAACGGGAGAGCACAGGTGTATTTTAGGATCATTAGACATAAGAAACAGATAGAAGTTAATTCAAACATACTTTCTTGCTCTGCTATCACAGACCCAGCAATGGACACCACGACGGCCACTGTATACCCACAATATGTGATTGAAACCAAAATCATCTGCAAATAACAATTATAGTTAGTAAACAAATTATACTACAGTAGAAGTAAACCAACTGCAAATATGAACGTCGTGCAGATAAATCTGCAAAAGTGGGTAGTTCATGTTATGACTCATTGCATGATAAAATGACATGCCTCTAAGCGAAGTATCCAGAATTTTGATAGCAATGGTCATTAAGGGCCAGCAGTCCAAGCAGACATCAGCTCCAGAGCAGCAGTAGCGAACATCATCATAATCAGATATATCCTGGGATGAATAAAAATGTTGACAGCTTGCAGTTGCACAAGAAAGCGTGCACAGATAGAATGAAAAGGGAAAGAAAAGAAATGCAAGATTCTTACAATGTCAAAAATTAGTTCCCTTTCCACAGGTACAAAGACATTATTGCCAGATTGGGCATAAGCATGACGCTTTGCAGGCTACACAAAAACCACAATTCATCAGGAAGTAGCAAACAGAGGGTAAGGTAGGAAATTAGAATGAAGGAAAAAAATGATATGTTCAGTGATGTTGCATCATACATCTACGCTGTAGACAGGCCCAATATCAATCTTGAAAGGGCACTTCTCCTTAATAGAACTCTCCAATTCAGAAGCACTATCAAAGGACTGGAACCGCAGGTAGATGTCATTCTCTAGTGTAAATGAAAACTCCCGACGTCCAACATATGACTGATCACATCCAGGGTGCTTTCCATCTATAGAGAAACAAAATTTGGGTTAATCAAGACATAGACAGAGAGTAAGCCTAACCCTAACAAAAGAACCAGGATGTGAGCACGAACCATTTCCATAGCAGAGCCATTTAAAGAAATCACCGTATGGGAACAGCTTTCCTGCAATCGTATCACTGGTTGTTAGCAGTTAGCACAAGCAATAGCAAAAAATTGAAGACTTAACTAGTATCCTTACATAGTTGAGTAGGTTTCTAAATGCAAAGCCTCAATCAGGTAAAGAGCATGTCTAATTACACAAGATGAATTACAAAATGTGCTAGGTCTGAAGGAAAGGGGTATGGAAACAATTGCAAGTGGAAGGAGTTAAAGAACAATTCTTGTAGCAAGCAACTATTAGACATTGCTTCCACATCTTTCAGACGCCTCAATCACAGACAACAGGGAAAAAAAACACAAATTCATTAAAAGAAACACACAGATCCTCTACAGTGAGATGCAAGATCACAACCTTGTGCAGAATTAACAACAACAAAAGAAAACACATGGTTATGGACATATAGGAGGTACGGATCCTGTTTCAGTTTATCTTCCCCATTCCACGCTTTAAAAGGGAACGAATCACTTTACCATAGTAGACTCGGAGGTAGTCGGCGTTGAACCCCTCCGGCACGGCAGTGGAGGCTTCTACCTGTAGCTTCTGCTGGCAGTCAATCTCCATTGGGTCAACCTGCTCATCGTCCCTTCCCATCCTCAGATCAAAAACTGCCCGTGCCTAACAAAACAGAGAAATTCAGGTTAGATAAAAAGAAGCATGGACTGCATTTGCGGGTGGAAATGTCAGGAAAACCGAAGGACCTCAGCTGACAGGGTTGGAGGCGGGGGTGGAGACGTGGAGTTCGCGTTCCAGGCGCCAGCGGCTTCGGATCCACGAGGCGGCAAAAGGAAGGGACGGCGCACGAGACCGAGTAGAGAGAACAAGGCGAGGTGCTGGTGGGTGGAGCGGGGCTGTGGCGCGGTGCGGGCGCTAGCGGCACGGTGTTCGTTCCTCGAGTTGTGCCAAGGATGCGGAACAGAAGAAGGGGAAAAGAGGAGGGGGAATGGTGGGAAGGAGGGCGCCACTCCCGCCAAAAAGCCGCCACTGGCGCTCTGGTTCTGGGCCTCGCTTAGGATCTGGGCCTTGTTGTCTTAGTTTTGTTTTCTAATTAAAGCAATGTTTTCATGCATTATCGGCCCAGCCCATCAACACCTCAGCGTGAAATACGCGATTTGACCAGAGTTCCAGGATTGTACTCCCACATATGGACAGAGCCATCAGGATTGTACTTGAGTTGGAAACATAGATCAATCTTACAGAGCACAACACATAGATCAATCACAAGTAGTAGTATTATCAGAGGCTCAGAGCACAAAACATAGATCAATCTTACAGAGCATAAGACATAGATCAAGTAGTAGTAGTAGTAGTAAAACAGAGCGCAAGCCATAGATCAAGACAGGACACAGGAGCTCAGATGCTCACGCTCACCTCGCCCTCGACCTCGAGCACACCCGGACCACACCCTCGAGCCCGGCGCCGTTGACGTCGTCGCCTCGGCGGCTCCGTTCCTCAACGACGCGCGGCCCCCTTAGGAGACCTGCAAGAGGAGAAAAGTGAGGGAGGCGGATCTGCGAGGGGTCGGAAGAAGAAGAGGAAAGGGAGAAGGTTGTTTACCTGCGCAGCCGGAGCCCGGAGCCGGAGAAGGCGAACCGCAACGGTGGGGAACCAGAGAGTGGCGGATCTGCGAGGGGTCGGGGGGAGGAGCCGGGGAGGGAGGCGGAGGGGCTAGGGGAGGAGCGGGGTTACGGGGAGGGAGGCGGAGGGGCGACCGGCGAGCCGGCGGCGGGCGAGGACGCCGGATCTGAGAGGGGAGGAGGCGTCGAGGGAGGAGGCGACGAGCCGGGGGGAGCGCTGCGGGGAGAGGCCGAGAGAGACTGAGAGAGGGCGAGGGCGGCGAGGCAGCTCGATGCGGGAGGCGGGGACGCGGGGGGTAGGGTTTTGGCCGGGGTTTTACACGGCCTGCGGGCGACGGGCCGAGGCAGGCCTGGCAGGCCTTAACAGGCCGTGCCGGCCGTTGCTGGCCCACGGGCCGCGGGCCAAATGGCTCACTATCTGGGACTCACTCTGTTAAATGGCCTACCGAATTGTCTGTTAAACGGCCTACCGAATTGTCGTGGAAGCAGTGACAGGATATTATCTTGGTGCAGCCACGTCGTTCAGTATTTTGACATCTATAGCAGATGCATGGCGCAGGGATGAACAATCCAGATCGACCCGTACGACCACCATGTCCGATGCTGCTCTCAGTTTCAGTGCCTCGTAGGGCCGGGGATCCACTTGTCGTCTCTCCTTCCGGTGCGCTGCGAGGCAAGGGACGCCACCGACAGCCAGGCGCGCACTTGTCGTCAGAGCTCGAGGTTAACAGCTTCGGGATAGCTAACTGCTTCGGGCACGAACGAGGGAGCTCGACCTTTGGTCTGTGTCAGGATAAGAACAAGCAGTGTAGCAGTACCCTGCATGTACGTGGGCGGGCTTGTAGGCCAGGGCAGACAATTCCCTTTCGTGCCAACAGAAAGGAGACAAGGAAAACTCTGGTGGCGATCTGCAGTCCAAACTATGAATTGACGAATCCCCTGAAGTGGCCCAAAGGGCGATGAACACTTGAATCCTTTGCAGGTTGGTCAGTTAGTACATGCTACACGGTGGAGCTGGGCTTGCCGTCCTTCAGTGGGTCGCTCCGGCGCGGGGAGTCTCTCTCATTCACGCTTCCAAGTGCAGGACACCGACAGCCCCGCCGTCTCGGTCAGCCTGTGCCCGTGGCTTATCTCGAAACCGATGGCCTCCGTGGGCTTCGGCTGCCTTCAAGTGCATCTGCTTGCAACTCTTGGTGTGCTTGCATGCGTGCCTGGCTTCGTGACGCAACTTCGGGACGCTGGTATGCGTGCTTGCATGTGTGCCTGCCTGCATGCATGTGCCTAGCTTCGATAGAGTTCAACTTCAGTCGATGGCTTGGAACTCGAGGTTAACAATTTCGTGACGCTGGCACGTCGCGAGAGCTTACAGCTTCAGGCTGCCGACTTGAGTTGCTCAGTATTTCGATGCTGCTGAGTGACGTCGTGTCACTCTGGGTAGCTTTAGGCAAAATACAAAGTGGACTGTCAGTTTCGCTTCAATCGGTTATAATCTCTTTGTTTCTTATGGTGTTCGTGAATTTTATTTCATATCGAAACATGGTGGGCGCCAAATGTTGGGATCTGGTCTCGGGAAGAGTAAGATCACAACACAGAATGAGCTCTTTCTTAGCTTCGGACTAGAGAAAGATAACCAGTTGAGACAAGTGACCGAATGAGCAAATGGCCAAGAGTCCTTCCTCCCACCCCTTGGGCTTCTTTTATAGGGTGAAGGAGGTGAAGGTTATTTACATTTATTCCATTAGTGGGGTTTAATATTAGGTCCTTAGGCGCCACAAATGAGTCCCTAATCCTTACAATCAGGCCCTTAGCCCCCCTTTTCGGGTATCTTCTACACACAATGGGGGTCTCTAGCCTTAGTCCACCTAAGGCGCACCCCCAACAAGTATAATCTAAATGGAAATATTCTCAAATCAAATAAATATATGAACTGTGAGATAGTAAATTAAGAATCTTTTTGTGCCTAGTCTTCCACATTGAGGAACTTAAAATTATGAATAAAAAGATCATTAAGGGAAAGAAGAATCTTCGTCTTTGTTTGCAGTTGTTTGCTCTCTGAATTGGGATTCTAAAAGAAAGAGAACCTTCAACGACTGAAAACAGGATCAGATCAGAGCTTTGTTTACCTTTTCAGACGTAGCTGAAGTTTTTTCTTTTCCTGTCACACTATAGTATAACACGTTCTCTTTGAGAAAGGCATAATGGATCTGGAAAAAGAAACCTGTCCTATCTGAGTCCACAGAAGGAAGTCACATTTATGCACAATTCAACTTTGGAAACGGTTCCTCCCATTTTGTCTCCCTTATTAGCCAGTATGACATGATCTCTTTTGTTTTTTTGCAATATTACCATGACTTGATCGATGTTTCTTGTTCCTCATTTAAAGTTGGGTGCAACCACCGTTTAACGTTTGTGAAACTTGTGGTTGATGTTGATCTTTTGATGCATTGGAATCTGAGAACCGGTCGAGGTCGATACAGTACTTGTGGTGTTGTGGCTCCAAGTGGGTCTGAGTCATTCGTTTGAGATAAAGAACAATAATACGCAGAAAATGTTAGCCAAGACCCGAGATTCTCTTATTGGTATGGTAGTTTGTAGGAAGTACTATATTCCCAACAGAAGTTGAAGCAAAGTGTAGTCTGACCTCTTCCTAGTTTTTTGCCCCTGGGACAATGACTCATCTTCATATCTATTTGTCTTGCAGCTGATGTTTAACATTTTTTTTCCATGCCTACTGGATCTATCCGCCTCGCCTCACCGCTTATGTACACCTTGGAATCATCTCAACCGTGGTGCTCGAACATGGCTCCAGCTGAGTAGTTGTGCTGCAAAAGTGGCTATGTATCTGACACGAAGGTTTCTTCGTGGAACTTTACTAGGATCTTGACATGAAACATAATGGTAACCAGAAAAAAGATAGCCTTACTCCCGTAGTTAAATGTAGTTTACCGAGTAATATATTACCAGCAGAAGTAGAAGCAAAAGGGTGCCCTGCCTCTGTTTATTTGTTTATGCTGTTGTTCAGCCGACGTTTCAGGTCGTTCTCCATGTTCGCTTTTGCTCTGCTTCGCCTCGCCACTTACATGCACCATGGAAGATGGAACCACCTCATCTACGGCTTCGAATTGGTCCAAATTCTATCTCAATTTGTAGGGTATTACAAAAATCACCATATGTATCATATTGTTACTCCCTCCATCTATGTTTATAAGCTATGGTACGATTGGCATGATTTTCCAAATAACACTTTGACCATTTATGTATTTTATATTATATTGTTTATGGTTATAAAGCTATAATTATGGTCAAATTATTATAGAGTTTATATTATAAAAAAATAATAGTCAAATTATTGGTCAAAAATATTGATATGCGTGTGCACCTTATAAATAAAAATGGAGGGAGTATTTGGATTCGATCATGTACTCCCTCGATCCTCCATGTGAACACCGTGCTTTGACTAGTTGAAACCGCGATGACCACTTTTGTGGATGCCATTTTTCTTGCTGATGACATCGTTGTGAAGGATCCCTTATCGATGTTGTGTGGCGGTTAGGCTATGGTTGTGGGGTTGGCATGCTTGCCCGTCCTTGGGATGTTGAAGCTGTTGCATCGCCATGGCAGAATTCTGGCAGAGGTTGTTCAGTGGGTGTGATGAGAGGTTTCTTGAGGCCATGATCAATATCGACTCAATGCTGTTTCTATGCGATATGGATCGTCAAGCATCAAATAACTGTTTTCTTGCAGGACATTTCGGACATCAAGAGTTTCTAACTAGACAAGTGACGTGGAAATTTGTTGATGGACAACTATAAAGCAAATTTGAAGCAAGGACATAGAAGAAGTTTGAAATTTAGCATTTCTAACTCTTTCTTAGTCTTCTAGCTTTCTATTTTGTTTTTTTGTCTCCTAGCTTTATATCTTGTTTTTTTTTCTTGTGTTCCCTTATTTTGAAATTTAGATTCTATGAATTCCTGTAACTTTTGGCTATGTATATCCACGTGTTGATATAGAGGTAGGATGTCTATCCGTTATTTAAAAAATATACTCCCTAAAAAGAATATAATTCTAATTTCTTCCTAAGTCAAATTATTCCAAGTTTGATCAAATTGATAACGAATGATATCAACTTTTATGACAGAACTTTTATGACACAAAATGGTTATACTATGAAAATATTTTTTTTAACCTATCTAGTGGTACTTAATTGTAGTGGTACTTAATTGGTATCATAAGTCTATATATATTTTTGTATTAACTCAGTCAAACTTGAGATTATTTGACTTAGGATAAAATTAGAATTGTAATCTTTTCTGAATGGAGGAGTATGTTATTTTTTTAACAGCCCACCCTAACAACCTTACCACACGTGCACTAAGATGATTCTACTCGCCTATTAGCCGTTGATGTAGTCTTTTCTCAAATATATATATTTCTATCGGTGTCTAACATTTTTGTATGGTTTTCACCGGAATAATCATATATGAAAAGCTTAGGCACAGTAGTAACATAAAATAATTTCAACACAAACATGATGACTAAGCATACTCCAACAACCAGAATAAACTTAACTCAGATAACATGGGTTGCAGTGGTTTCATGTTAGCGGAAAAAGGGTAAATAAGTTGAGCAAATGTGAGGCAGGTGGTTTTTGCGACAAAGTCTAATAGGAGTAGGCATTTGCCAGGTAATACTTTGAAATCGTAAAATCCAAGTGGAGTGGTCAAATAATATTTTGAGCGGATTTTACAATTTTTTTCATGTTAACTTAGTAAAGTGCACGTGCGACACGCACATGTTTTTTTAAAATCTATTAAACATGCCTTTTATTTTCATAGAACACACGTAGTAGGGGAAAAAAGGACTTAGTCAACTTATACGTAGAAGAAAACAATTAAACCCATCCAGATATCATGATAAGATAATAATTAAAATTCCAATATAACATGAAGTAGCAGAATTAATCGAACAAAAGGAAATAAATGATCGAAACAGTCATAAAAAGTGCGCAAAAATTGGCTAAATATCTGAAAGAGTTATAGTCAGGTACAAAACTTAGGAGGCAGCGAAAAATTCTGCATCATCATCGTTTCAGCATCCCCACGCAGTCTCCTTCGGCGTCCCCAAAAACTATAGGAAGCTTCCATTTCTCCTTCTGCAGGTGGCATGCAGTCAAACATTCTCTCTTGCTTCCACCATCCCAAGCAAAGTATGCATATATCACAAAGAGCCTATTGTAACATCGTATCACTACTAGAGAACTGACCTTCCATCCTACCCCTTTTGTCATGGTTAACATTGGATCCGTGATTAAAGTGGCTTTAGTTCCGGGTCAAAAAAGAGGAACTGAAAGAACAACGATAGGAGAGGCTTTAATTCCGGTTGAAAAGATCTGGCACAGACGCCCCCTTTTGTCCCGGTTAAAAATTCCAACCGGGAGGCTTTTGTCTCGGTTGGACCAACCAGGACAAAAGGGGCCACGCGGCCCTCGAGGCATCGCCCTTGACCTTCTTATCCTCCCTACCAGCGTCTTCCTTATCCACCCACTCTTTCTCTCCACTGTGCTCTCATCATCTCCTCATCCCTCTCCTCTTCTCTCCACTACTCTCCTCCACTGCTTCTCCACCGCCGCCCCCTCCCCCTCTACTACCCCTCCCCTTCCCCCACTACTCGCCTCGCACTGGCAGTGAGGAGCGGCAGTGGGACGAGGGCAGGTGGCGGCGCACGAGCGTAGGTGGGAGGCCAAGCGGCGGGCGGCGGGCGGAGGCCAAGCAGAGAGCGGTGGCAGAGACCAAGCGGCGGGCGGCGTGGAGGTGGGCGCGGGAGGAGGCTGGTGGCAGCGGGGCGGAGGGGCGTGTGGCGGCGGCGGGCAGTGGCGGGGCGGAGGGGCGGGGGTGGGCTGCCGGCACGGTGTTTTTTATTTTTTTTTCCCAATCGGGACTAAAGGACCCAGGACTAAAGGACCTCCTTTTGTCTCGAATAATTAGTTCCAGTTAGGCATTGGAGAGATATGCTCCTTCCCAATCGAGACTAATAGTCAGTTTTCTACTAGTTTATGTTTGTTTAAGTAGAGTTTAATAGACAACATAAGTTCTCTACCTAAGGGAAAAGTTAGACGCACTCCACCAATACTACTTAAGTTTATATCTATATCTGTACTATTAAAAAAATGAAAAGGCCATGTTTTTTCGTACGTCGTGCCTTTCGGTCTGCTTCGTCCCACCATAAATTAATTTTTAGTCGTCCGATACACTCCTCCCTCCTCTCCCTCTCTCTCCTCCCTCCGCTCGCTTCCTCTCCTCCCCACTCTGCCTCACCCACGCCCCAAACTAGCCGCCGCACCTACCGCCCTCCAGTCCCCAGATCCATCCATCCCCCACCGGCTGTCGCTTCTCCTCCTCCTTGCCATGACCTCCCCTGACCTTCTGCAAGCGCACGTGGACCCGTGCCGCGCACTCGCTCGACACGCCGCTGGCTCCCTCGCCATCTCCCCCGATGGCTCCATCTCCGCTGAGCTCTCCCACTCGACCCGCTCGCGGCCTCTCCTGCTCCTCCTCTCCATACTGCCCCTGCACGCACTGCATCTCCAGATCCCAAACGTCCTCCTCTCCCCACCAGGCAGGCGCGCTGCGTGGCCGAACAGAGCGAGGCGGTGTAGTAGTGCCGGTTTGCCCTGAGGAGGCGGCACGGCTGGGACAAAGTGCATCCATGACCATGCCGGGTTGTTGGACCAAGGCTGTAGGGGCGACCTCTTTGTGCTAGCCTCCCTCCAGCTGCATCGGCTTAGTGGCGGCAGCGGCACACGGGGCCAAGAGGAGGCGGGTAGCCGCTGGGCCTTGGCAATGTGGCCTCTGTGCGCTGGCCCCTTCCGGTGTCCCATAGATCCTCTTGCTACCGGCAGCGCTCATGGCGGAAGGGCACGGCCACGCGGTCGGTGATGCACCAAGAGGATGCGACTGTGGCGGTGTGGCCCCACCTCGGTGCATCGTCATCCCCGTCCCCATCTCATATACAATGCTACTACTACCGCGGGATATTTAACTATTTGCTATCCTTACAGATGTCACCTCTCCATTTGCCATCCTTACGGATGCATTTACATATTTGCCATCCCTCTATAAACGAAGCAACATATTTGCTATTTTCACTGATGTGGCATACCAACTCACCCGTGCCAGCGTGAATCAGGATGGAAAAAGACCAAATGCCTTTCTCCTGCCATCCGCGCGCCCAAGCCCCACTGCTCGCGCCAAGTGCTCCCTGCCCGGCCCCCACCACGCCCGGCCCCCACAGATTCCGATGACCAATTCCCCTAGTCCCTACTTTTTTTCTGGCGAACCCTGCATGCTTCCGCAACCACGATCTGACCCAACGAGACCCAACACCGCAACATCCTCGGCGTCGTGTATGCGCATACGTCGGCCGTGATCTGATCGGCGAAGGCGAAGCCAATGGTGGAGCCGACCCTCCTCGCGTCGGCCATGCCGGACCCCTTTGCGGACCTCCCCTTCCCCGAATTTCAGGTGCCTGTTGATGGTGACAACTTCGTCTTTGAGGAGGGCGAGCGGTACGGATGGCATCAGCAAGGAGAAAGGGGAGGAGGACGAAATGAAGCAGCGCGCGCGGCTGGTGCGCAACCGCGAGAGCGCACACCTGTTACGGCAAAGGAAGAAGGAATACATGGAGGAGCTGGAGGGTAAGGTGAAGGCCATGCAGGCCACCATCGCCGACCTCTCCACCAGGATCTCCTGCATCACCGCTGAGAACGCCGCTCTCAAGCAGCAGCTGGGTGGTGCCGGAGCCGCCCCGCCGCCGCCGATGCCGTTGTACCCCGCCGTGTACCCTTTGCCGATGCCATGGATGCACCCGGCGTATGCCATGCATGGATCGCAGATACCACTCATGCCAATCCCTCGGCTGAAACCCCAGCAGCCAGCACCTGCTGTAGCAAAGCCACCTGCCAAGAAGGCTAGGAAGGCAAACAAGGTTGCAAGTGTCAGCCTCCTGGGATTGCTGTGCCTTGTGATGCTTTGTGGGTGTTTAATTCCTACAGTAAATCGGATGAATGGCTCAGTTGATGCCAGAGAAGGTGCTAGATTTGGTCCATCTCATCATGGGAGGGTTCTGGCTGTTGAGGGTCCTCGTGATAGTGCAAATTGGATGTCAAAATCCAGTGCGCATATTGAGTGTCAAATATCAAAATTTCTCGGAGAGGAGCGAGGCGGGGAGGACTTCCGACGAGGGCAGAGGGGAGCACAGTGGGGAGGAGTCCGGTGGCGCGACGGCAGGGAGCGGGGGTCAGGGAGAATGTGAGTATAGCAGTGGGTAAGGAGCACTCGCGGTGAAAAAAAGTAATTGGTTTTCGGCAGAAACATCCCCCATCTCGCGATTTTGATGGGTCTGCACCCTATCATCTTCCTTAAATACATGACACGTGGGTGCGGCATAAGGAGTACGGTGGTCCCGATTCGAGTGAGAAAAGTTTTCAAATGTTTTCGATCTTTATAGTAATCTATACCTATACCTAATATTAAAGTGCGGTTGTTTCTTTCAACCGTCATGGTTATTTTGCAAAAAAAGTCCCTTAACTTTTTCGTAATCAACCCGCAATCCTAGGAGTTAAGCTGCCGTAGTTCATTTTTCTCTCTCTTGTTGTCTTCTTTCTTTCTCGTCCTGCACTCCCTTCGTGAGCCCAAGCCAAGCAAAACCGGCAAGCGGCGAGCCTACCGCTCCTCTTTCTGGCAGCCCCTTTGCTTCCAGTGCAAATTGCTGCAGGTGACGGCGGCTGAAGGCACTGGTGACGATTCCCCCTCCCTCAACTCCCCCAGTGATGCGGGATACAAGAAATCTATGGTGCAAGGCCATGGCTGCAGTGGCTGCAGAGCGCAAGCATTGAGGGAGTTGCCACTTCCTCTTCCTGCGCCGACGCCGCGGGCGGCGGTAGTTGTGCCCTTCTAGTCCATCCTCACAGGTAGCGGGGAGCTCAAGCTTGGCATCCGAAAGATCGATTTGGGAAGCGAAGAGCTCGAGCTTTGTGTCTGAAGCTCAGTTTGGGTTGCAGGGAGCTCACTCTCAGCATCAGGAAGCTTGATTTGTGCTGTTCTTCGTCGTCAACCCGGTCATGTTAACCATGACCAACACTAGTGGTGACGACTGCGAGCTGCGGCACCACGGACGTGCGGGCTGCAGCATGAAGCACGTGCGGAGGCAGCACTAGAGATGCACGGGCCGTAGTGGGAGCTTGAGGGGCAGCATAGGTCGGGGGCAAGGTTTAGGCGGGCGGTGGCACGACAAAGGTGAGCTCGAGGAGTAGCGTTGGGAGGTTGGGCGAAGTCGTTGCGGCGTGGCCATGGCGAGCTCGAGGGGCGGCAACCCCTCCTGTTCACGTCCCGTCCTATGGCGGCCATGCAAGGCTAGGGGCGTGGCGGCAGGAAGGTGCCGGCCGGCGGCCGCCATGGATTGCCAGCCTGATGTGAGTCCCACAAAAAAATCTGGGAAGAAACGATCGAATGCTCCAACAGGGATTTGGCCAAGTCTTTGTAGGTAGAACATTCAGTCATCATGGACTATATTATGAGAAGCAAATTGCAGAAGAATACTTGCATTGGTTGATTGCTCATATTTTTTGGAGCAACTAGACCATGATGTCAGGCTGTCAGGCTCATGCATGAATTATTGAACATATATAATCAAGGACTGAGCATTTATTTTAGCCTTGCAGTTTTTTTTATAGGTTGAAAATTTTATGGATAATCTCTTATGTTCATAATAACTTGTATATTCATAAAAGCTAAGACAGAAGTTGCATTAGTACTGAATCTTACCAGAAATTTTAATTCATGTTTGAACCAGATGTAGAACATATTACATATGTATAAAAATTGAGATTCCACCGTTCAAATAGGCCATGTAGAATTCAAAGGAGTTGTCTGCTTATTATTATCAGAGATATATACAAATATTATGAAACATTCTAAACCAGATTAGGAAGTGAAGCAAGAGAACTAGGAGCTAGTGGATGACAACTTGGAAGCTAAGAAACCATTGCAACATACGGGTATTTATACTAGTAGATTATAATATAGATAATGTGTAAGGGTCGAAGCGCTATGGGCCGAGCCCACCGTGAAATCAAGACCGGCCCAAAACCGTCGTCTCCTCCATCTAGAAAAAAAAAGACGCCGTCTCCTCCCGTCAGGCCGTCACCGTCTTCCCCGGCGGCCGCCAGATCCTTTTGCCGGCACCCTCTCCAGTGGCGCGCGCCTCTCTCGACGCCGTCCTCAGCCGAGTAAGTGCCTCTTCGCCCGCGCCACGGTTGAGCACTGCAGTTCTTGTATGCTTCCCGGTGAAATCTCGAATCTCTTCATGTGGCCGCTCCTAGGTATTCGTGGATCTTTTGTACGAACGATGCTCTCATGGAACTGGGGTTCCGGTATCAGATCTGCTGTAAATTCTCACCCGTCCGGGTTTAGTAATGCTTTTTGTAGTCCAGCTTGTGACAAATGCCAGGCAATACATTCCATTACCGAATAACCGTGTAGCATCTTGTTGAACTATGAACACGGCCCACTAGAGTTTTTTGTGTGATTGCTTGAAATCTAGTCTGCAATATCAGAAAGGGAAAATACATCTTCTGAGACAGTAGTATAATGGTTTTAATTATTAATATTTGATGCCAAATCACTGACCTATGGTCAATAACTTACATATTCAAAAATGAAGCATGAAGGAAGCTAGTCTTAACTAGCAGATGTTTCAATAATTTATAAAGTTAGAAAATGGATGGTAAATGTCTGTGATGAATCTTGATCAAATTCACCCAGTAGGGGTACAATCACAACCATTTGAGCCATCGTATATGACTATATTGTATTGTATGGAAGGGTGCTAATGCTTTGTAGGACCATAATATGCCACATTTCGTAGTTCATGTGAACCGAGCAACCCAGACGCAGACTTGTCAGAGGCTTGGAGCACTCATCATGTCAGCATGATGCGTTTGGCTGTGGCATTGTACCAGCTAGATGCTAAATCGTTTTCTTTTTTCTGTCGCGACAATATCTGGCTGTCAGTGATCACCATTTGGTTTAGATTTGGTTCCACGGACTAAAGTTTAGTCCTTGTCACATCGAATGTTTAGATACTAATTAGGAGTATTAAACATATACTAATTATAAGACCAATTGCACAGATGGAGGCTAATTCGCGAGACGAATCTATTAAGCCTAATGATTCTCTGCCCGTATATAGAATATACAATAACTTGTCGCTGCCCAAGGTATGAAATACTTTATGGCTCGCTACCCAGGACTAGAGAGTCGCCACCCCATCTTGCCATGTGGATCCGCCCATAAAGACTGTCACCTCTTCTCTTTTAGTAGCGATGAGTTATATATATTGCACTGTGCAAATTGCACGCAGAGGCTGTTCCTTAGTAAATACCAATGCTTGACCTTACCATTACAGTTAGTAACTGTATTACCCGGACAATAAACCACTGCTCTACCTG
>NC_028456.1:11042861-11132180 GCF_000263155.2 Setaria italica | reverse complement strand
AACAATCAGTGCAATTGGTTTTAAAATTAGATCAAGTTTAGTCCTAATTAGTATCTAAATATTCGATGTGACAGGGACTAAACTTTAGTCCGTGGAACCAAACACCCCCGCAATGCCTATAGCTCGACCTTTACCCTTCATGTATTCATGTAAATAACCTTTTTTAGCACATGGATAATGACACATTTTGTTTCGGTACTCCTCTAGCCTAGACTGTATTAGTGACCCAAGCATTGTGCATGGAAATAGCAGTTTGTTTAGATACTAATTAGGAGGACTGAACATAACAATGTTCATTAGTTTGAGCAATGTTCATCTTCTTGGAGGCATTATCATAGCCAGGATCCACTTCCTCTGGTAGACCTGACAAGGGTTGAAAGAGAAAATGTGAGTGGCAAGAGTAAAGAATATTCATATTATAATATCAAGCTTCACATGGTAATTCACCAATTCCTGGAGGGACTTAACCTACCTATCATTCTGATGCCTGAAATTCCAAATGGAGCCTAGTATCTTAACTGGATCAGCGGTCACCTTACTGATGTGCTTCTTCTGTTCTTTCTGTATATTATGCTGACAATGTGACTGCGGAATAAAACCCTGTAAATGGTATAGTCTGAATAATGATTTGGGGATACTGGTAAATCTTCTGCTTTGACTGATGTCGAGATACCTAAGGTGCACCAGATGCTCAATATTGTCTGGTAGAATACCATCTGGATGTTGTAGTACCAATACTCATAAGCTTAGCGCACATAGCGTTTCTTTAAGAACTTTGTTGAAGTTATCTGGGGGGATTCTTTCCCCGGAAGGAGCATCATGCTTGCATATTATTAGGCTCAGGTTTTTCTTCAAATCCTGGGATTCTACCAAACTCATGCACACCTTAGAAATATTGGTTGCATTGACATATAGGTGGCGGACATTCCTTGGAATACTAACATGGAAATCATCTTCAATTCGGAACTGTTCTCCATTAGATACTGATTCTGCCATCTCATACAGCAAATCATGAACTATATAATGGTTATCATGATTATGTGCTTTCTTAATGAATGAAAGCTGTTAAGAAATCATTGATGTAACGATATGCATTTTCATCTGATGTTTCCTTTTGAATGTAACCATGCTAAGAAATTTATAGTTGACGAGATTGTCACCGGCTCCGGTCAAAAAGAAAAAATGCTGCCGGAAAGAAATTAAATTTTAAGAAACGAGAATGGGGAAAAGCTGGGAAAAAAATGCGTATTGGGCCTAGTACTAGTACGCCGCGTCACTCTGGGCCTAACGAGTGCACGTTCCTTGTTCACGCACACCCGACGGGATAGTGGCAGGGCTGAACGAAAAGCTCGTGGCTCGTTAGCTCGCTCGGCTCGTTACTTGCTCGGCTCGGCTCGGCTCGGCTAGGCTCGTTACAATTTCATCCAGCGGACTAGCCTAATTTCCATCGGTACCTTAGCCATCCCTGAGCCTGCAACTGCGATCCTCTTTGCTCACTTCCACCTTCTCGCGGAACACAAGCCACGGAGGCGGTGCCAGAGCACTGGATCTCGTGTGCGCTCGTCCTACTTAGGCCCCCTTTGGCACGGCTCATCCCAAAACGGCTTCACCGGTGAAGCCAAAGCCGGTGAGCCAAAAAAACTGGCTTCACCCGGCTTCTAGTTCATTTTAGTCCCGGCTTACAAAACGGCTTCACGCTACAGTGTCTCGATTTGCGTGAAATAGATGAAGCCAAAGCCGAAATAAGCCGTGCCAAAGAGGGCCTTAATTCGCCTCCCCTTTCCTCCTCTGCTATCGTAGCCTGTCTTCTTTGGAGTCTAGATTTGAATAACTCGAGGCGGTCCCAACTCCCAAGTATCGCTACTGCTCCCCGCTTTCTCCTTCTGATCGACGTTCGGCTTAGTTTTTGCTTAAGATTTTTGGTGGCCTCGACCGGAAGTTTCTTGGTTATGGAAATTTGGGTCATGGCGTATCAATGGATTGTATCGTGATGTGCATGCTGTTTTTACTAGTTGCGAGCTTGGGACTTGATTTTTTGAATGAAGATTCTACAAGCCTCAAGTTTTAATTTCTCATCCATTCTCGCTTGAGAAATTCACGCAGTTTTTTCCCATTTCCTTGCTTGCAGCGACGGCCGAATGAGGTGGCCTCTTGACCTCCGCCTTCACGCCGTCGCTCGTGGGGCCTGCCGGCCATAGCCACTGTGGCCTCACGTCTTTGTCCCTCTAGCTCGCAAACCAAACCGAGCTGGCTCGAGCTGCTAACGAGCCGAGCTGAGCAGCGTTTTCTGCTCGTTTAGATAACGAACCGAGCCGAGCCAGCTCGTTATCTAAACTCGATATCCGCCTAGATACTGGCCTCATTTCCTCCCTCCCGTCTCCTCCGGTCCTCCCCCGTCGCCGTTGCCCTGCTCGTGCAGAGGGGGAGGCGCAGAGCCTTCACCGACCACTCCCGCGCAACCCTAACTCGCACTACAGTGGAGAGCTCGGGGTCCAGCCAAGTCCCCAGAGGCGGTGCCCAGCGGCACGTCGCAGTGCAGTGGGGCCGCGAGGCGAAGTCGCGCAGGGCGGCAGGCGGCAGGGCTCCGCACCTGCGGCAAAATCGGAGCAGGCTGGCCAGTACGGTGGTTGGCGGCAGGTAGTTATCTATCCATCTTCCCCCTAATAATTGCTTGGTTTAGGAATTGGCGGGTTGGGGATTTGGATCAGTGAAAAAGCAACCGAATGGGGAATGGGGAATGGGGTTTTCTAAATGGTCGTCTTGCATCGGCGATTCAGTGCTGAACTAGTATTGGTTTTTTCTGCCATGAATATTTTGAATTAGGAGCTTTAACCAATTGATAGGCCTGTTTGCTGAGTGGCACATTTTCCCTGAAGGTTAGCAATGACAAATATAATCAACCGTGTCAATATGAGCGTGATGCTAGAATTAATCTTTTGTTTATGCGAGTGTAATGCTCTTTTAATTGTTTGAATCGTGGTGGAATTGTGACACTATGAGTCTACTGTGTGAGACATTGGACTTATGGGTCCCGCCTAGCATACACCCTATTGCAATTTTATCTACATCATCCCCTGACTAATGGACCAAATTATATGGTGTCTTAGACTGAACAAAAAGGCAGCAAAGGAAGCTTGAAAAGGTTTGAGAGATGTCATTGGGTTACGCGAAGAAGCTGTCCTACCGGGAGGAATTGGGTACTGTGGGAATGCCCGAGATCTTCGATCCACCTGAACTAGTCCAGAATAAGGTTAATTTCTCTGGCTCAATTTTGTCCTATTTACTTAGATTTATGGATACAAATGCTTCAATATGCCACGGTGCAAGCAAAATATTAGTACTTCTTTTTTGCCCTTTGTGAGTCTCTTACCATTGGTACACTTTAGTTTATGATAGTAACTTCTAGGCACTTGTTACCTTGGGGCTATAAAATGAGCTATTGAAAATGCTTTACTGATGATAGGCTTTGGTGTAATTATGTAATTGAGTGTTTCTAAATCATATGAGAATAGGTGATGTTTTGGAGCAAGAAGGTTGCTTGGAACATATATGGAACATTATGATGTTCATACGAGAAAAACATGCTAGGTTGTGTTTTCTCACCCTCGGAGTTGTTGGGGATTGTATAGCTATTTGATATAAGGTGATATTCGATATATTCTATCAACAAATGTCGTAAGTGGAGAATGATGATGACACAGCAGAACCATAGTGTTTGGGAGTCGAATGATTATATACCATCTGCAGACGCTGGAAGGAAAAGCCGTTCCAAGGCTGAGCTGAAGCTGCTATTTAGAATTTTATGGAAAACTGAACATAAAATTTAGATGCTAAACTTTCCATGTCATCCTATTCCTTCAACATAAGCCATAAGTGGTTCTAAGGCTGTGCTGTTATTTATTGATCGGAATAGGATTTATGGAAAGTTTAGAAGGGAACGTTAGTTGTCCTATGTGGGAATTTTCTGGTAAGGCTGCTGCTCATGCACCAGAGTTACTGCTCTATTGTCATCAGTGATGACAATGTCATGGCTCCAACTAGAGCACTTCTGTTCATAGGCCATACTATGACACCCTTTTTTTAAAAGATGTTGTAAAATGAACTCATAATGGTACAAAGTTCATGTTGTGTTAATTATTTTGTATAATGATGGAGGGAAATCAAATAATTTCTGTATTTTGATATTTTTCTCTTTTCCCTGGATTGTTGGTGCAGATAGAAGAGCTTGCAGTCATGGTACAAAAGGTTGTGCTAACTTTTGGGTACTCATTTAAACTCAATCATGATTTCTGAACCTCAATTGCATTGCCTTCCCAATGTAGAGTAAGCATTTAGTGGTGTTTACCGGAGCAGGGATATCAACTTCATCAGGTATACCTGATTTTCGAGGGCCCAAGGGTGTCTGGACCATGCAGGTAGTACTGGTGTCTATGTTACTTGCTCTCAGTATGGACCTCTTTAGCACATGAATCTATTTATTTTACATGATTTTGTGATGCTTGGTTGCTAGCTAAACATCGCTGCATTGCATGCCATGCAATCCACATTTGTGTGCATGACAGATAGAATATGTGGAATGTGTTCCTGTATGGTTATGATATCTGACTTAGGTACCTGCCAAAAAGTTATACTCTTCTGGTTACAAATACTTGATGTTTTGGATAATATTCAGTCAAGCTTCTGAAACTTTTACAATTAATAACTTTTCAAATTTTAGGCTGGAGACTCGCAAGTCATATATGCAGTTTTGTCTTGAGTTTGTTGGATTATATAAATATATTCTAACATAAAGTAGTGATCCGAGGCGCTCATTGGAAACCATCTAATATTCAAAACATCAGTTATTTTGGGTTTTTTACCAGAGAAAGTACATTATGAAATGCTTGCTGTTTGACAATGTTAACAAACCACACTTACAATTTTTCATACCTTCCCCCATGTGAATATACTACATTTGTTGACAAACCATTATTTGAAAAAACAATTTCAATTTTATATATGTTATAGCGTGCAGGCAAAGGTGTTCCTGATGCATCACTCCCTTTCCATCGAGCTGTTCCAAGCTTGACTCATATGGCACTCGTTGAATTGGAAAGAGCAGGACTTCTAAAGTTTGTCATAAGCCAGGTGTGCACTAGGTGTAGTGCTTCATTGATTTGGTACCTATTTCCAATGTGTGATGAGAAGAACTTCTGCTCCGTTGAAAGATCAGTAGGAGCTGCAGATATTCTTCATTCTTTCATCATACTGCTAAGGAGTTTGACATATCAAAATCTTAAATATATACAATATACCAATGCGCTCTTATTCATTTTGTTTATTGCAGTTTTTTTCTATGTGAATGTTGGATCACTTCTGACACCCATTTAATCTGAGTCTCTAATTCTGTATCTTCCAGAATGTTGACAGCCTACATCTCCGTTCTGGTTTCCCAAGGGAGAAGCTGTCTGAATTACATGGAAATTCTTTCAAGGAGATCTGCCCATGCTGCAAAACTGAGTATGGTTTACTTTTACTTTTATAGTATACCTTATTTGGGAGTATATATCTGTTGCCCAAGTAGTTGCATTTTCTTTTCTTGGTTAGTTGGTTTATTCAAGGGACAATCTTCTTTTTAAGGTACCTTCGTGATTTTGAGATTGAGACAATAGGACTGAAGGATACTCCGAGACGTTGTTCTGATAAAAATTGTGGAGCTAGATTGAAAGATACAGTTCTTGATTGGGAGGTAAGTACTACATCTTCAACCTGTTAAGCTACAAAATTTCTATCTAACTAAAATGTTTTGTTTGTCAGAAGTAACCTTTGGCAACTGGAGGTTGCATGAAACAATACAAATTCTGTTCTTATAATGTTGTACTTGCTTAGTCCCTGCTATAGAAATTGGGTTGCGTATTTCTTTTGTTATGGACCTTAGAGCATCTCTAGTAGCATATGTACATTAAGATACCTAAAACATGTTTTAGGTATAGGAGAGAGAAGATTTTCAGAAATTTTTTGTGCTCTTCTCCAGCAGAATACCTAAAACTGGATACCTATAAAGCTTCTAGGGACTAATTCGTAAGTGGGGATCATTCTTGAGGACTAATCCGCAAATGACAAAGAGCCCTCTATCTTCTTCCTGCAGCGTGTCCTCTCCCTGTCCAAGCTCACCTGCATCCATGGCTTGCTCCTCTTCTTCTCCCCCCAATCGAATCGAGCCTCTTTCTCGCTGAACCAACCTTCTTTTATGCTGAATCGGCGGAGGGCGTGCGCATCGACGCTCGTCGGCCCCTCGCAGTGCCCGTCCCACAGGGAGATCCTCGCCTGCCCGCGTGCGGCGGAGCTCGGCCTCCCGTGGCAGTGCACGCCTGCCCGCATGCGCCGGCGCGCGGCCCACGCGGCGGAGCCTGGACCCGGTGGCGGTGTTCGCCCTGCCGCATGTGCAAGTGCCCGCCCATGTGGTGGAGCTTGGACCCAGTGGCGGTGCTCACGTGCACTGGTGCTCACCCCCTCGAGGCGGAGCTCGCCGGCCCCTCGCGGCCCCCGGCGAATGTGCAGATGGGACGCAACGCCCTCGGAAGTAGGGTCCGCCGGCTGGAGGCGGAGCAATCAGAGCAGGTCGCGGCGGCGAGTCAGCGTGGAAACATCCGGTACATGGCAGTTGCGCTTCCCGCCTCCAGTTGCAAGTTTTAGGCTATGACCCATTTTGGCTGCTTGGATTGGTATATTTGGGTCAAGGAGAGAGAAATTTAGGTCATAGCCTAAAATAGCAATGCATATAGGTCATCCGCTGGAGCTGTTTTTTTGCTAGTTTTTAGGTATTCTGGCAGTTTATAGGGATAGCAATCCATTATACCAATTCTACTGGAGATGCTCTTAATGGTTATTGTTTGATTAATGCCGAACCCTAGCCATCACTGAAGCCATTAGTACCTGAAAGTTACTTCATAATCCATAGGTGACACAATATTTGATGAGGTCACTGGAATTCTTGAAATATTATCAATTCACGTTGTGTTTTCATATGTTTGCAAATGTAAACATTTTTTGTTGCAACAGAAAGCATTTTGAGTGGTACTTAAATAGTTCTATGTCTCTAGGAAGGTTAAAAGTACATTGATGACTTAAGTTGCAAAAGTCACTGCTGCAAATACTCTAAATACTTCTTCAGGGATTGTGTTTTTGGGTTCAGGTGTGCATAGCAGCAGTACTTGTGTTTTCTTGTGATAAAAAATATTATGCATTACCACTAAGTTTTACTTGTAGTTACAGTGGACCACTCTGTTGCTTCGTAAGGATCAGAATTCTAGAATAGTGGCATGCTTAGCATTATATTTATTTGAGAAGTGTCAATTTATTTTCTGTGAACTCCATACATGTTCCCTTAGCTACGTGTTTTATAAGAACTTGTATGTTCCACCCAGTAGTAGGTTGGCTTTCATCAGTTTAGTGATGGTTTGCTGAATGCCATCTTGTATATTCTTTGAAGTTTTGTAATTTCATCAATTATATTGGATGGGTAAACACCTTTTTACAGGATGCTTTACCTCCTGAGGAGATGAATTCTGCCAAGGAGCATTGTCGATCAGCTGATCTTGTCCTATGTCTAGGAACTAGGTATTGACCTTACTACTATCATGTTATTGTGGGAACTGTTTTTGCAGGTTCCTTTGTTGAAATTATTATCTTTGCAAACTTTTTGACCTAGTAATTAATGTTGATACTTTGGTGATAATTGATACTTGTAGTTTCGTTTTCCCATGCCCGAACACTCTTTGACCAATTTTATTAATTTGTTCCACATCAATTCATTATGCTACTTTGGTTCAGTTATTTAGGTTAGCAAATATCCAATCACCTTTGCTTGCTGAATGATTTCATGCCAATATGCCTTCCATTCTTGTTTTCATTCCTATATCCAACACTATGCAGCTTGCAAATTACTCCTGCATGTAATATGCCTCTGATGTCAATCAAGAATGGGGGGAGGGTGGCTATTGTAAATCTTCAGGTGCATGCAACTAATTCATTCTTGATTATCTTTTATATACAGAACATAAGCACTAAATTACATGCCTAACTCAGTATACATTTTAAACTTTCCTTTCATAAAGTAAGAAATTTTCTTTGTATCACTAGACTCCACCTGAACTCGTAGGTTCCATTATTTACCATTGATTAAATTTGAACCATTGGAATATATGTTTCTTCATTTGAGAATTCTGATTGTTGCTCCATCAAGAAAACCATGGAAATCTAATGGCTCAAAACCTATCATATTAAACACTAAAATAAATATTTTCACTGTTGATTCTGGGAAGTTAGAATTAGGTGACATGCAATTTAGGTTTGGTTCTATTCCAAAGCTAGAAATTAAAAATATGATACTACTATGTTATTATTGCTGACAAATGCATTTTTCAATGGTCTTAAAATGTTATTTCCCCTTCACTTTCAGGCAACTCCAAAGGATAAAAAGGCAAGCCTTGTCATCCATGGTCTTGTAGATAAGGTAGCTGTTGTTACCTTGTCATTGAGGACTTGAGGTTCCATTGTTCCTATCACTGTTTTCCATGGGGTAAACAACACACAAAGGAGAGCTGGAGTGACGACTGTAAAATTCTTACTTAGTGATAATAGTTTTACATTCCCACAAAAATATCTTTGGACCAAATATTATTTCTTACTACCTCCGTCCCAGAATATGTTGGCCCAAAATGATCTTCTATTCCATTAACCACGCCATACATGGCAGTTTGGGTACATATATATAGCCAACCTTGGGTAGGTGGCTTAGAGGCTAAGCAAAGCATCTAAAGAATAAGATCACCTAAAGAAGCTGAAAAGTACATAGATGATAAGATGCTCATAGGCATCACCCCAAAGTGCTCACAGGCACTAAGTGCACATAGGCACTACTAACAGATTATTCTATCACCATCAGGACTTAAACTATCACAGTATAGCTACGTTAAGAGATTTTCAGACAGATTAAGAGGGAGGTTAAAAGGTCTAATTTACCCTTAGCTAATCACATTCTGGTACAGGTGTGCATGTCCCGCTTAATCACCGAGCATCCAGCATTTGCATGCAGCCATGCACCAACGAAGAAAAAAAGCCACTAAGTGTTTTTGCCTTGCCATCAACACTTGCATGCAGGTGAAAGTGAAAAAGAAGAAAAAAAGGAAAAGATTGTAGAGGCCGCTCATCCATTTGCATGGCGCCAATGCATATGCAACAACAATTCCGCCAAAACGAGCCGCATTGGCTGGTTCGTCAGCTCTTAGGGTGAAAGGTCTAATAAGGGGCACTTTGGTCAGTTCACAGGGAAAAAGTGGGATGGGAACTCTAAACGTAGTTATATTTGGAACAAATTTTGAATCCTTAAATGTTGCTATATTTTGGGACGGAGGGAATACTTATCCTAAATAAACATAGACTTCTTATAATCAAACTCTTAAATCTGGCAGCTTATCTCCTGACAATAATTTAACTGTGCTGAAAACAGGTCATTGCTGGAGTCATGACCAAGTTGAATCTGCGAATTCCTCCATACATACGTACTGACCTCGTTCAGCTTACTCTCCGGCATTCACTAAAAAGTGAGCTCATCTTACTGTTTCTCACAACGTTGTTCTTATCCAACTTTTAAAAATGCCTTAACTGCGTAAAATAAATCAATTTAGTGAATAACATGGAATGACTAGTGCATAATCACAAGAAATGGGTTCGTGCCTGCGTTCCACGACCTAGGCGTAAAATAAATCAATTTAGTGAATAACATGGAATGGCTAGCACATAATCACAAGAAATGGGTTCGTGCCTGCGTTCCACGACCTAGGAACTTCATCCTGATTTGTGGATCGATGAGGGTCGACGCCCCATTTCATACAGGTTTGCCACACTGTTGCTGCAGGATTGACTTGTGAGATAGAATGAAAAGTGCAATACGAATCTCCCTTTACAAACTAGGTGAAGTTTTCGCAGGTCGAGAGAGTTCCCTTGAGCTTCCATTTTCGATGAGAAGCCATGAACTCCGGCTAAGGCTCGACCATTCTCCAGCGAAGGGATGAGAAGAGTAAGTTGGAGGGGATATTGCAACCAAGGTCGAACGGTGACCTGTGGTCGCATATTTGGGAGTGACTGAAGTAGTATTCTGGAGGTGGAGGGAAGGAATGAAAGGGAGGGTGGTGGTTCCATTGTGCCGGGAGGCGGTGCTTTTTGGAAGGACAAAGGACTGAAGGAGAGAGAATGATAACTGCTAGCTCCATTTTTGGGACATGTTGGGTTAGGGCAACTGATGGGTTGTGATGAGCCAATATGGTTCCTTTTCCTTCTCTTTTCTGGTGGCGGTTTCATTGTGACGGGAGGCGGCACTGTGTGGAAGGACAAAGGACTTCAGGAGAGAGAATGATAACTGCTAGCTCCATTTTTTGGACATGTTGGGTTACGGCAACTTATGGGTTGTAGTGGGCTGGATGAGCCGATATGGTTCCTTTTCCTTCTCTTTTCCTTTTTAAATATGCTATAAATTACTTGTTAATCTGATTACACATATATATGTGCATCAACCCCGCTCTTTGTACTGGGTTGTCGACTCGGATTCCTTAGTGTCGCGTACCACATTGCAAATGAAGTGTCGGCGCGCATCCCATGATCCGATGCCTTGACCTGATGGACCTGGATTGGTGACTCCACATGGCCAAAGTGATCTACTGACATGATTTTGAGCAAGAGGAGATTTCGATATTTTCTTTTGGAAACTCTGTAGTCTTGGAGCACATTTGAAAGGCACTACAAATTGTGGTAGTAACTTGTATTATTTTTTCACCCGTGATTTGAAAATGATTTTTTTGTCTGCAAGATATTTCTGTTCATTTATCAACACCATTTGACTAACCTACTCCGAGAATTAAACGTTTTAACTTCTTTATCTTATGCAAATGCGTACCAGTTGCATTCCCCCATATATTGCATTATCATTTCTATGTTTTGCAGAGAAATGTGTTAGATGGACTCTCCGAGTAACCAGTACTCATGGCCTCCGAGCACCATTACCATTTATTCAGTCAATTGAGGTTGTGGCATCATGACACCTGTAATTTATAAACATTCTTATCATCTTATGTTGCAGTGTTCTTTGTGCACTTTGTTGACATTAAAAGCTTGAGTAAGCAGATATAGCCTATGAAGTTTATGGAAACCTGGCACTATAGGATCCCAGCATATATCTGTGTTTAACTGATTAAAATTTTCTACTCTATCAACAGGTTTCCTTTCCAGAAAGACCTGACATGAAGCCTGTAGTGCTTAAGGAGCAACCATTTTCTTTGCAGAGGTAAACTAGATGGGAAAAATTTCCAATCAATGTATTGCTCCAGTATGTTTTATATGGTGTGATTCAGAGAGGTGATTTGCCTACTTTTGTAGGGAAACATCAATGAATAGATCATTTTTCATGATGTTGAAATTGAACTTCAGTGATGGCTGCAGCTGCTTGAGCTCATCAATTGGATGGCCTGTTGATTTTCAGGTGAGTAGCTACTGTACACTCTGTCTTCCAGTTTCTATTGGCATAGTTGGCACTCTGTCTTCAGTTTCTATTGTCATAGTTGGCATTGCAATTATAATATGTGATTTTTCTCGAATGTGATTTACCGTAATTGGTAACTCTTGCATTGGAGGGCGTAGTCTTAGAAAAATTTAACAGCCAGCTAGGTGTTGCTGCCTGTAACTACTAATTCTGCCAGTAGGTACCATATTTTTTAACAGCCATCCTGAAGTCCCTTTCTGTTCAGTTATTGCCGTGTAGCCCTTAGTGTGACAAACAAAAAGATAATTGCATAAGCCATGGGTGCACTATTGCAAATATAGTACAAATTTGATGATCCAAATTGCATTATGATACATAAGTAAAACAGACTGGTGTGTCAGTGAGGGAGCTAGGATTAGAAAATTAGGGAAGCTAATTGAGTTAATTGATACAATTTCTGAATAACAAGAGCCAAATACTAGCATATGTACCAAAATTCTTCATAATATTAATGGCTCCAACAGGAAAAAGGGAGCATGAGGGATGCCATGGCTCCTGCCAACCTACTAGCTGTGTACCTCAGTAGTGTGTTCATGTGGACTAGTATAGGTGCACCTATGGATTAAGTTTTCTTTTTTCATACGCGCATGACCACACATGTATGTAGTGCATCCCTTACTTTATCATATTTAACACTAATGTGTCATGCATGTGCTGAAGTTGGGTAGCCAGGTATAGTGTAGCAATTGCTTCCTTCTTAAATGAAAGTGGGGGTGCTGTGTGCACCTTCCCGTCTCATTTTAGCAATTCGGTTGTGCCTCCTGTCCTCGATTGTTTGGTACCTGCTACATTTTACATTTTTTACTAGTACATGATTATCTTATGAAGGTTTTGATTATCACTACGTTGATCTGTTGTTTTGTGCAACGTAGATTTGACAAGAAATTTTATCAATGCAGAAGCAAAAAGACAGCTTTGTCAGAGATAGAACTCTAGTCATGCGAGAGTTGCAATGTGCTGCGGAGCACAAGTCTTGTGCCGGGCAACAAGAGATTCTGGAAAGGGAGAGCCTGCCAAGAGCCGAGACTGCTATCCATGCAATCGTGACAGATATTGTTACTTACGACATGGGAGATGACAAGGTGCTGCTACCCAGGGACAATGGAATGAACAGCGGGAGCAGCAACACTGCCAAAAGAAACTTGGAAGGAACTGGTTGCTACCCAGCAGCGCCTAAGAAGCTCAAGTACTTTCTGAAAGATGAGAAGCTGAACTGCTAGAAAGTTAAAAGCATAGAGCATGGATGTTTGTTTTGGTTGTTAGATGGGTTAGATAGCATAGATGCATGAGAAGTTAACTAGCAAAGAGTAGATTAAGAAACGGTTGAACATATCTTTTGTTGCATAGGAAAGTTGGCAGACATTTTGTATGATACAACTAGCGTAGGTTACCTACCTCCGGTTGGGAACTCGGGCGAAACACTTGGTATCATGTTGTAGAGTGTTAAGATGTTTGCGAATCGAGTACTGCGGATGCTAATCCTCATATTTTGGGTGGTGGCTATCGATGAACTTATGAAGCGTCCTAGGATGTGTTTGGATGAGTGAACCAAATTGATCATGTATGAGATAGTTCACCTGGATGGAATGGTTCTGAATTAAATGATACAATTATTTTATTTGGTTGGCTGTATATGCAATTGCATGAGTTGGTACACCTTCATGTTTGATTGCCTGAACCTGAATGGCAACGACGATTCGGCAAAAGGGCAGCACCGTTCTCCTCTCGACCGCGCTCGGCCCGTCCTGGACGGCATGGTTCGGTGGTTCGGGAGTTTTGGACGCACGGGATGGTTCAGCATCTGGACGGCATATTCCTGTAGCCTGGATGAATGTGTCCTGGATGATCTGGTTCGATGCAGGAAATCAAACACGCGGACGGCCACTCATCCGGGATGGTATCGTGCATGTACGTATTGATTCAGTAAAACAAACATACGCCTAGTCTTCTATCCCTTGTGCGGTGTTCAATTATGCACATTTTTCTTACCGAGAAACCTATCTTATAATGAAGGAATAGGCATGTGTGCTGTGTGCAGAAGTGAACGTTGGCGTTCTTCGTGAGCTCGTGCATTGTGCGATCGCAGCTCCGACTGATCAGACATCGAGTAAATGCGCAAGAACACTCTTGCAATTTTTGTCTTCATTCTGTACTGCGGGATATTCATCGTGATGAGCACAAAAAGTCAGAAGAAAACGATGTTCGAGTACATGGCCTTGTCCGTCGACTGAAATTTGTTGAAGTTTCAGTTGTGTGGTGAGACGCCAAAAGAACCGAACAGCCCACGTAGGAACAAGAAAATTAACCACAAAGTGCGAATTGAGCGTAGCTTAACTGGTAAGGATCCTAGCAATCCCGACGAATGGTTGATCGCGTTGAATCTACGTAACCTGCACCTACTCAGTTACGCATGAGTCATGTTACGTGGCACAACCGCCTTGGTTACACGCACTGCCCTAGACATGGCTAGGAGAGAGACGCGCACAGTCCGGGTTACACATGCACCGGCCCGAGATACGGCTGGGAGGGACGTGCATAGAGGGCTAGAGGCATGCGTAACCTGCACCAACTCGTTTACGCATGAGCCATGTTGCATACAAGGTAATAAATAGTGAATAGCGGGTTGGTAGTGGATTGACGTCGAGGTAACGGATTGTGGATAGCGGGTGATATTGCAAACGATAAGTTCTAATTATATATATATATAATGATAATCTCACATAATTTCAATTATATATATATCATGAATAATAAGTATAAATAGATATTTAATTGCATACAAATAACTGATGTCTCGCATGCTTAAATTAAGAAAACAAACATGTTCCACATATTAAATCATCACGTATAGTTTGCAAAGAAACATATTATGAGCCATAAAATAGTTCACAAGACTATCATTCGTTGTCACCATAGCAATCCCGAGGAACGGCTGGTCGTGTCAAATCTGCATAACCTGCACTCACTCGGTTCTGCATGAGCCATGTTATGTGGCACAACCGACTGGGTTACACGCACCGCCTAATACACGACTGCGAGAGGGATACACACAGCCCGAGTTACGCATGCACCTGCTTGAGATACCACTGGGAGGGGAGGAACGTGCACAGCCCAGGTCTCCCAAGGCATGCGTAACCTGCACAACTCACTTCTGCACGAGCCATGTTGCGTGGTACAATCGACTAGGTTACATGGCATGCTGCCATCTATGGTAGATTGGCTTACCACCCATTTGTATCTACCTCTCCCGAGGCACAGAACATGTCGAATCTACTTGCGTAACTCGGTTATGCACGAGCCATGTTGTGTGGTACAACCGCCTGGGTTACACGGCATGCTACCATCTAAGGCAGATTGGGTTACCGCAATAGCAATCCCGAGGAATGGCAGGTCGTGTTAAATCTGCGTAATTTGCACCAACCCGGTTACGCATGAGCCATGTTACGTGGTACAACCGCCTAGGTTACACATGCCACCATAGACATGGTTGGGAGAGTGACACGCATAGCCCGGGTTACGCATGTATTATGCGTAACCTGCCCGAGATACGGCTAGGAGGGGAGGGACACGCATAGCTTCGGTCTCCCGAGGCATGTATAACCTGCACCAACTCGGTGACGCACGAGCCATGTTGCATGCTACAACCGTCTAGGTTACATGGCATGCTATCATCTAAGGCAAATTGGGTTACCACCATAGCAATGCCAACAAACAGCTAGTTGTGTTGAATCTGCGTAACCTGCACCCAATCAGATACGCTCTCATCCTGCAGTCGGCGGCATACATGCAAGTTGCACCTTTCGGTTACATCGGTGCTGTCCCCCTGTGCCTACATCGGTTGCAGCAGGCTCAGAATGGGCACCCTGACCGTGGAAATGGTGTAAGCCAAGCTACTAGTCGCAATGAGAGAGAGAGGAGAGAGAGATTTGGTGAGCAGTTACGCTCGCGTGAGTCTTGGTTACGAACGCCATGTGCATGCGGAATTTGTTTAGATGCGAGTTTGTGCTTGACAAGTAGGTAAACACGGGATGCACCCGCAACATGTCATGCCGGGTTAGGCCGTGTTTGGATCGTGCCACTGATATGGGCGTGGCATCTTGCACTTACTCGTAACCTTTCTTGGAGTACCACGTAAGATGGCTTATGGCTACCTACAATCCTCAAGGTCGTAACATGGCAACCCTGAATGTGTAACCACGTCCCGGGTTACCACCATGGTCGAGGATCTGGTGACTTTACATTCTCCTCAACTTTCCTGGCAGGAAGGAAAGGCTATGGAGCTCACAACGCTATAAACGATGGGCCCTCGACTGGGATTTCACGGAAACAAGAAACGAAACCAAGCCTTTTTTCCATTCAATTCAGTGAATTAACTTGCATTATTATTTCTCAACAGAATTGCAAAGGAAAAAGTTTAAAGTTTATTTTACTCCCCTCACCTATTTACTTTGTCTGCTTAACCTTCAGAACGAAATTTAGACTCACTTTACTCCCCCAAACTATTTCATTTGGTTCAATCTAGCCCCTAATTAGATTTATCTTTTTCTATTTCTTCATGTAAAAGTTGAGTTTTAATTTCATACTTTGTCGGTTAACTTATAACATAATGCTCGACATTAGAAAAAGATATTAGAATTTTTTTATGATAACTTTTCATACAGTTTTATATATCTAAGATCAATTTTGCATTAAATATTCCTAACCTATGAAAATAATCATGAAAAATTCTTAGTATAATTTTTTTAACATAAACCGTCATGTTTTGCCTCTGCTCACAAAATTGAACTCAAAATTCAACTCATGCATAAAGAAACAAAAAAGAGAAATCTAATTAGGGGGTAGATTGGACAAATGAAATAGTTTATGGGAGTAAAGTGAGTCAAAATTTTGTTCAGAAGGTTAAGTGGATAAAGTGGAACGGTGAGGGGAATAAAATGGACTTTTTTCTATTGCAAAAGCAAGCTCTATGATGATCCTCATTACAATGATTGCGAATCTGTCCGCACAGTTGTTTAATAAAAAAGTTCAGCGAAAGTAGTGTCCAAAGTACAGTAAACGCCTAAATACATTATGATATGCTACTCACTAATGAAACGAATGAAAACAGCCACTGGATTATGCACTACTAGCATGTATCATCAAGTTGTCGTTGCTGCTCTTTTAATTGGTCGCATCTTATTTGGACTCTGACGACCTCCACTATATCCAGATTTCTCTTCCGACGCTGGTCGCAGAAGTTGTATAGGTCCTTTGTTGTAAAGCCTACTCTGTCATATCTGCCGTGCTGCTTGTTCATGACGTCCATAATCTGTTTTTTCTTGAGCCCTGCTATTTCATAGGAGCTGATTTCTGCCATTTGTGTAGCAGTGATACCGCGGTGCCCATGGAGGAAGCAGGTGAGAGCAGGTGTGGATAGATCATGGCCATGTTCAACGACGAAACTGCTCACTGCCCACTTGCTCGTTTCTCTAGCTTGACGATCAGTTTGGCCATGCAGCCAGTCCTGGTAATGCTCCTGTGCTTCTTGGACAGATCTTGCAGATTCAAATCCATGTACTTCTCATCACGCCACCCTTGACGGGAGCGAAGAAAAGTTCTTGATCCACAGACTCGGTCATCATCGTTCTTCATTCATGATTTCCTTACACCGAAACCTTTGGCATCAGCATAACTTTTGTAGAACTGAAACTCTTTGTCCTCGCTGTCGAAAGTCTGGCTAGTAACATAATCGCGTTCAAGTTGTTGATCGCCGGCGTGGATGTCAACGCCAACCATGATCCGCGTTGGAAAGGAGACGTACAGGTGAAGGTGAAGCAGATCCAATAGTAAATTACTAGCAGAAATGCCCGTGCGTTGCTACGGGTCATTACTTGCTCACGTGTTGGCGTTGATGGAGGTAATCTCTGCGCGTGTTGCTGAGCAGTTTCTCGATGGCGAGGAGGTCCTGGACTCCTGGCCACAACCCTGCAGCTACGGCAGATTCATTGGGCAACGGTGCGAGTGACGACGGAGGTGGGGTGGGATGAGGTGCACGAAAATGGGAGCTTTCCTCTTCACCATGCCATCACCCTAACCGCGGCGGCACCAGCCGCGCCGCTCGGTGGCCGGCGCCCAGAGGCCCACGGCCGGCGTGGGCGCGGTGGCATGGCGGCTGGAGCGGCACGGGCCCATGCGGCAGTGCACGGGGCTCACAGCAGCCGACGCCGCGCACAGGAGCGTCGGGCCGGCATGGCCAGACGCAGCGCATGGCCCCACGGCGGCCGGCGCGGTGCACGGCCCCATGGTTGATCTTATATGAACAACAGTTATACTGGGGAATTTACTGAAAAATACCAGATGCGATCTATTGTTTTGACCTGCATAACTATTTAAATTACTTACTTAAATCAAAGCATTACAACATAAAACATAAGTTTCTTCTTCATCAGTAACATGAGCATATGATTTTGCCTTCTTTCCCACCCCTCGATGTAGTTCTCCCAACATATGAATCATAAGTTTTGACAGAGCATGGGATCCTAGCACGCGATCAACAATTACTCTGAATCGCACGACCTCAATAGCAAAATTCACTATGCAAAGTGGCCAGCATCAACAGTTTGCAATATAATCAAACCTAAACTACATTGGGAGAAGCTCATCAAGCAAACACTTCCATTTCAATCACACAAATCAAGCTTAAAACACTTCCATTTCTAACAAACAGGGCTTAAAACCCACAACTATGATTGTAACCGGCTTAAAACCCACAACTATGACTGTAACTGCATACAGAACTAAAATTCTAAGACATGAGAATTTCAAACCAACATATAATATTTCCCTACATGATTCTGAAATAAAATGCAAAGGGAGATGATAAATGCATTGAGTGATTTGTGTTTTCCATTACCACCCAATTTTTTAGAGCAGAATTCTTTTTATCTTTCCCACCGCGCCTCTGAAGCCCCCTCAAATATGGGAATTATCAGGTCCACCTCTTAGTGAAAAACTAAGCTGATTCACCTTATCAATCTGCTTATGTTTCCCACTTGGATATTTGGGGTGGCAGGTGGCTATCCCTTCACAAGCACAGAATGAATAATTCATATTGACAATGTCATCTGGATCCTAGAAATAAACTTTAAAGGAATTACAAGTTGTGCTTGGCTGATATTAAACCTTCTTAAGTAATGCTACAGATAGCAACCACCAACATTTTAAGTATGAAATTTGGTCATAATTTTAGCATGTATCACAAAATAACTATAGAACGGTATTAAAATAAAAAGGAATATGAAGTAACTTTGACATGTAGAGGACAAAAACTATGGACCAATCCTTAGAGCTACTAAATCTTCAGCCAACTGAAACGGCAGAAACTGATTTGCTAACAAAAGTAATGTGCAGACATACAAATCTACAGTTTTAGCCTTAAAGTAAATATACCAGATTCTGAACTTACAACAGAATGCCCTTAAATCCAATAATCACATGGAGAACCTACAGGAGTCATCTATACCTTCAATGGTTGATGGCCTAACGCTTGACCAGAGGAAGATAATGTTTTGCACATTCCATAGGAACTTAATTAGTAAATAAAGAAATCCTGACCGAGACCTTAGAAAGGCATATAATCAGTGAATATGGAACATCTGTCATATATGAAACCGATGCACCAGAAAAATTAAGGTAAGAGAGCACCAAAGGATTACCTCTTCTGCAGTTGGACGATTCTTTGGATGAACAGCTAGTAGCTTTTCCAATAGTATGCATGACAGAACAAGGAAAAGGAGAATTATATCTCTACCTAAGAAAGGACAGAGATTCCAAGACAATAATGGTACTATCTGAAAACAACTAAAGGAATCAATCAGCAACATGTCCAAATATGAGTATTCCTAGGACCAGATATTCTTCACATTATCTACCACACATATTCAGAAATCATATTAATCATATTCAGGTGAACTTATTATCATATTCAGTCCAGGGCATACATCCTTAATTTGGTCATATTCAGACGTGTTGCATATACAATGAGAAGCTATCAAGACTCGATCAAATAGTATGAACCTTCGGTCACAAATATAACATCCCCCCCCTGAATATTAAACCAAGTTGATTCTGTTAATGATGTATGGCAGTCTGAGGCATAAATGCAATGACTATTATTTCAGGGCGATAAAAGCATACTTTTCAAAGATGTATGATCATTGATTGCATTACCAATAGAAACACTGTTCTTATCATATAAAAATTTTGTAAAAAGAAAACAATATGATGTAAAACATAGCTTCTATTATTATGAATTTTCAAGCTTAATCAAACTCCTCCAGCATCAACATGAGAACAGGTTGCAATAGCTGCCAATACAGCATAAGGATCCTATCCTTTGAAGTTCGCAATGTTAAAACGGGAACAAGAGTTCCATCATACATCAAGTTTGAATATAGTCAATTTACTTTCACATCCAAGCAACACAGAATCTGAGAGGTGTCAAAGAAATTACTTTCACCTCTCAGGTACTAAATCCTAGCATGCTTTCTAATGTAAGGGGAAAAACAACAACAGTATCTGAGAGGTGTCAAAGACTAACACACCACTGGCCAGAATATGTTAACGCAGGAAGCCAGCACTGATTCATCAAACCTTTTTATATATACACATGCACATCAAATGAGAGTTCGATTTGAAGGCCCAACGCTGACCTAGCTTAGGTCAAAGAATGTATCACTGAGAAGGTTTCATTGCAGCTGTATCTATACAACCTAAAATATTGACTATTCTCAAAAACATTCTATATGAACAGGTTGCTCCTTTTTTTTTATCAGACAAGCAACATATATAGCTACACTTGATCAGTACCACTTGAGAACATTAGGTAAAAAATGTCAGCTACAAGCATAGTATTAGAACATCACCTCATAGTGAGTGAGTGTTAGATAAGTATAGATTCATCACCTTACTAATTGAAGTGCAGCTGCACTCCTCGTAGTACAACAAACAACACCTCACTGCACATTAATATCCTGTTGTAGCAACCTGAGAATTGAACATAGTCAATTAATAAAGAAAAAGATTTGGCATTAGCATGTTATGGCACATTCGCTCTAACTCTCAAAAGTTCACAGTTCAGCTCAGGAAAGATCAGATGGTGTTAACTAACCTTCAACTGCAGTTTGTGGTTTTCAAACGACAACCATTTAGCTTTGCAGTTTGCAGTTTGTGGATCTAGTTGTAATGTATTCCCCATATACTCTGTCCTCGGCCCCCTTCCATTGCAGCAGCCTTTGAATTCCTTGGTGTCCAGGCAATTTATGATTCTTCATTTCAGATAACATATGTGCAGTGGTAATTTAATCGAGCACCTAGCATGCATCACAAGTGGTGTACGTCAGGAGCTAGTTAACCAGATCCAACTGCTGCTACACACCTGCTCATCTTCACGATCTGAATCATCAGTCAAGCACTGGAATCAAGGTTCCACATGACGAATGGTGGATTCCTGGGAGATTGATGGCAACCAAAGACCAAGAGAAATCGACCAGAAGCTCACCTCACCAGAGATTATCGTCGTCCACGATGGCCGTGGTGGCCGCAATAATGTCTCCCGCAAATTGACGCGGTGTACCGCCGGCTGGCAGTTCGCCCGAGCAATGTCGCCCCGGTGCTCAAGTGCATGAGCTCCGCCTCGCGGCGTCAGCGTCTGCGCTCCGCCCACATTGGAGACATTACCCGTATCCGTATCCCGGGTTTTAAGCACGTGATTTCGGGTGCAAATTGGCGAGGTGGGATTATACCTGGGTGGGCGGCTTGCAATCCCCGCCGCCTCCGGGCGCACGACGCTCCGGCCGCCACTCCGTCTCCGTTGCCCCGCCGTCGCCATGCTCTGCCCCCGGCCCCGCGCATGCGCCCCTACCACCTCACTCCGCCCCAACCCCATGCGTGCGTCGCCGCCGCCTTGCTCGTGCGCCGGCGGCCGGGCTCCGACCTCGACCCCGCTCGTGCACCGGCGGCCGGGCTCCGACCTCGACCCCGCTCGTGCGCCGGCGGTCGGGCTCCGACCTCGACCCCACTCGTGCGCCGCTGGCTGGGCTCCTACCTCGACCTCGCTCGTGGACCGCCGCCCGCCCTCGCTCCCCGCCGCCCCTCCCTGCTCCCGCCGGATCTAGATCCGGCGCATGGCGCGGCTCGGAGGGAGCGGGAAGCGAGCGGCCGTGGCGGGCGGGCGGGCGGCTGTAGCCCAGCAGTGCCTGGCAGGGAGGGGGCCGCCGGCCGCCCGCTCCGCTGGCTGCCGCGAGGCCGCTCCGCCGCCCGCCCTCGCTCCCCGCTGCCCCTCCCTGCTCCCGCCGGATCTGGATCCGGCGCAGGGCGCGGCTCGGAGGGAGGGGGAAGCGAGCGGCCGTGGCGGGCGGCGCGGCGCGGCCGTGAAGGGTGGGCGCGCGGCCTGAGCAGCCGAGGCCAAGGTCGGGGAGAAGTTTTTCCCCTTTAACCCCCTCCCTTCCCTCCTTTTTCCATCCGACACCCAGTCTCTTCATAATAATGGACTGCGGGTTGATTTCACGAAACGTTAGGGTTTTTTTTGCAAAATGACCACGACGTACGAAAACCCAGGCAGAGACGTTACTTGCTTTAATAATAGGTAAAGAATAGGGATGGTTGGGAATTGTAAGATTTATGAATCACATTGGCAGAGAAAGGGTACTCGAGGCGAGAACTGACCAACCACCAGACGTTGGTCGATCGTCGGGGCAAATCAGATCCCGGGGGCCGGCGTTTGCGATATGGCCAAGGGAGAGAGAGGTAGTGGGTGTGCTGGGAGAGGGAGGGGCACGACGAGGCCCCGACCATAGGAATCGTCGCGTCCTCTTCTCTTTCCCCATTTATTTGTTACGTGGACGGCATCACGGATGACGGATCCCATCCGTCTCGCCGCATTGTGCGTACTGTAGTGCCCAACTGCCATATACTACTAGCCGACCTTGGTTACATACGCACCATCTTCACGCGGCTAATGGCAATGCTCCCGACGCGTTGCACGCACCTATGCAACGGGAACCTGCCCGGGTTACGCATGCATTCTGCGTAACCTTACCTGCTCTAGACATGGCTGGGAGGGACGCACACAGCCTGAGTTACCACCGTAACCATCCCGAGGAACAGCTGGTCGTGTCAAATCTATGTAACCTGCACCCCATAGTTATGCATGAGCCATGTTACGTGGTACAACCATTTGGGTTATGCACACCGCCCGAGATCTGACTAGGAGAGGGATGCGCACAGCCTGGGTCACGAATGCATTCTGCGTAGCCTGCCCAAGATACGGCTGGGAGGGGAGGGACAGGCACAACTCGGATCTCCTGAGGCATGCGTAACCTGCACTAACACGGTTACGCACGAGCCATGTTGTGTGGTACAATCTCCTGGGTTACACGGTATGCTGCCATATAAGGCAGATTGGATTACCACCATAACAATCCCGATGAACGGTTGGTCGTATCGAATCTACATAACCTGCACCCACTCAGTTCCGTATGAGTCATGTTATGTGGTACAGCCACCTAGGTTACGTGCACCGCCTGAGACATGGCTGGGAGAGGGACGCACACAGCCCGGGTTACGCCATGCATTCTGTGTAACCTGACTGAGATACAGTTAGGAAGGTAGGGACGCGCACAACCCGTGTCTCCCGAGGCATGCGTAACCTGCACCAACTCGGTTACGCACGAGCCATGTTGCATGGTACAACCGCCTGAGTTACACGGCATGCTGCCATCTAAAGCAGGTTGGGTTACCACCATAGCAATCCCGACGAATGGCTGGTCGTGTCGAATTTGTGTAACCTATACCCACTCGGTTACGCATGAGCCATGTTATGTGGCACAACCGCTGGGTTACGCGCACCGCGCTGAGACACGGCTAGGAGATGAATGCGCCCAGCCCGGGTTACGCATGCACCTGCCCAACATACGGCTATGAGGGACGCGCAGACCTTTAAAGGCATGCGTAACCTATACCAACTCTTTTACACACGAGCCATTTTGCGTGCTACAATCGCTTGGGTTACACGGCATGCTGCCATCTACGACAAATTGGGTTACCACCATAGCAATCCCAAGGAACGGCTTGTCGTGTCGAATCTGCGTAACCTGCACCAACTCGGTTACGCATAAGCCATGTTATGTGGCACAACCTCTTGGGTTATACGCACCGCCCGAGACATGGCTGAGAGAGGGACACGCACGCCACGCCCCGAGTTACTTATGCATTCTGCATAAGCTGCCCAAGATATGGCTGGGTGGGGAGGGACACGCACAGCCCAGGTCTCCCGTGGCATGAGTAACCTGCAGCCACTCCGTTACGCATGATCCATGTTGCATGGTACAATCGCCTAGGTTACACAGCATGCTATCATCTAAGAAAGATTGGGTTATCACCATAGCAATCTCGAGGAACGGCTGGTCGTGTCAAATCTGCATAACATGCGCCCACTCAGTTATGCATGAGCCATGTTACGTGGCCCAACCGCATGCACCTGCCCGACATACCGCTGGGAGGGGAGGGACGTGCACAACCCAGGTCTCCCGAGGCACGCATAACCTACACCAACTCAGTTACGCACAAGCGATGTCGCGTGGTACAATTTCCTGTGTTACACGGCATGCTGCCATCTAAGGTATATTAGCTTACCACCCATCTGTATCTACCTCTCCCGAGGTACAGGACGTATCGAATCTGCGTGCGTAAATTCATTACGCACGAGCCATGTTGCGTGGTCCAACCGCCTGATTTACATGGCATACTGCCATCTAAGGTAGATTGGGTTACCACCGTGGCAATCCCGAGGAATGGTTGGTCGTGTCGAACCAACATAAGTTGCACCAACTCGCCATGTTACGTGGCACGACTGCCTGGGTTACGTGCACAGCCCGGGTTACGCATGCATTCTGCGTAACCTGTCTGAGATACGGCTGGGAGGGGAGGGACGCGCACAGCCTCGGTCTCCCGAGATATACGTAACCTGCACCAACTTGGTTACGCACGAGCCATATTGCGTGTGCTTGCCACATCTGAATGAGCACATCACCTTGAAGTTGGTGGTTCTTAGGAAACAATGCAAAGTAAACAAAGCACCGCTTCAAATGATTTGGAAGATGCTCATAGCTCAATTTTAGTGCTGGCATAATATCATCTGCTGTCTGTTCAATCTGCCACAATTTGCTTCTAAGGACAGTGTTAGGTTCAGTTTCAGTTCACCTCCTCCCGTCTTAGCTGCTAGTGGTGAACCAGCCAATTTCTTAGCCAGTTGTTTACCAATTTTTACTAACGTTGGAAAACCTGATGGAGTTGCATTACCAAATGCACATTGCATAAAGTGACCCAAGTACTCTTTGCCTTCCAGGCCATTTAAATGTATCATCTCTGTTGCTCCGAACCAGTTTGCTGCCCTTACTCGCAAACTGAAGGGGCTTGTACAGTGTTTCCCATTTGCTGCTCATTTCATTCCAAACGTCATCAAGTACTACCAAAATCCTGCTCCCATTCAGCTTGTCTTGAAGTATTCTTTGAGCAAGATCTAAGTTACTGATGCTGTTCAAGTCATCTGGTATGGAGGCATGCCATGCAATCCTGCTTGTACCATCTCTTTTCCTTTTCAATTTGCGACATTTCTGTGACCATCTCCTTTGTTAGGCGCTTGATACCAAATTTTTCTGAGACATAGAGCCATGCCATGATATCAAAATGTCCTGTATCACGAAAATGGCTATATACTCTCTGCAGTAGCGCAGTTTTACCAACACCGGCAACTCCAACTATTGCTATTACAGAATATGATTTGCTGGATTCATCGTTTGTCTGTTCATCAGTAATTTCTTTAGCTTCGTTTCTTCACCACCTCGACCAAAACATTTTGTGATCCCTAGCATAGAAGTTGTTCTTCACCACTGAAGTGCTTTTCCCGGTTTCCTATCCCTTGTGTTAGTCAGCTCTAGGAATGTTTGCATCTCACTAGCAATCTTATCAAACTTATCCACATTTGCAATTAACTTATTAAGGTCTTCATCAGAGAAAAGGAAGCGTTTCAAAACACGAACTGACCGTTTTACTGTTGAGCTGGTGCTGGTCTGGTAGAGGCAGTGTTGCTGGTTGTTGTTGATATAGTTGAAGAGGAAGAACCAGCAGTAGCATAATCAAATGTGTTGGCCATCAGCTTTTCCATGTCTTCAGCTTTCGCTTCTAAAAAGCGATAGTCAAATAAATCAAGAACATCCTCAGCCTGGTATGCAGCATCTTTGATGTTCCCTAGCCAACTTTCCATGCTTGAATCCTTAGTTTGCAAGCTTGAGGCTTTGTGCAGCACGGCTGGGATCTTCCAAAGGTTATTATTGAGCCTGGTTAGTTTGTCCTTTGCATCATCCCTTTGGTATTCATGCTGATCTTCTACGTAAGAGCACACTTTGCTAACCATCTTGGCGATGCAGGCTGAAGCCATCCATTATTCTCCTATAGCTGTGGGAACCATGATACACAAAATACCAATTTCAGGTTTATTCATATAAGGAAGTGGAGGAAGATTCTTTTGTAAAAAATATATACTGTCATTTGAAACGTCCCCGAGTTTCATCATCCTAGAAGTCTCCAAGATTCGGTGCTTCTATTACTTAGTTTAGTAAAAATGTCACTTGTGTTGCTTTGAAACTGCCATTTTATTTGTTGTTTATGTACTATGTCAGTCTCCGCACCAATCTCTGTGGGTTTCTTCATGTACCACATAAGATTTAACTATTGATGCTAACCTGTTATATGATGCCAAAAGAAAATGAGCACATATATTCTTGGAGCCACATAATCTAGGTTCATCTCTTTGTTTCTTCAGTCCAGATGAATCGACAAAGAAAGGGCATTGTGTAATTCCATAGTAGTTTTTACTGGTCACTACCGGAAACCTTGAATTTGCCGAGTGTTTTTATATTTGCTGAGTGCATTCCTTCAGGCACTCGGCAAACAACACCTTTGTCGAGTGCTGAGCTAAAAACACTCGGCATATAAATTACACTCGGCAAAAAACAGATTTGCCAAGTGTCGGAAATAAAACACTCGGCAAACAGCAACGCGACACTCGGCAAAGAATGGACACTCAGCAAAACGCCACCACGTGACCGCCACGTGTGACGGCCGTCAGACGGCGTGTCGACCATTAGCACTTTGCCAAGTGTCCGTTAGTGACACTCGGTAAAGACACTTATTTGCCAAGTGTCTTTTAGAAACACTCGGTAAAGTCATATGTTTACCGAGTGTTCTACGAGGCACTCGGTAAAATAATAAGTTTTTTTCACCTCCTGCCATCCAAACTTTTCCTACTCTCCTCATACAACATGTGTTACTATATTTTAAATTTGGTATATTTTTCAATCTGTTTGCTACATTTAATTAATTTATTGTATTTAGAGGAATTTTTTGGTATAAGTCAAATTTGAACTACAAGTGATTGAAATAATGGAATAAAATGAGTGGAAAAATGATATTCATGTTCTTGAGTCCAGTGTGAGGCCTTACTTGGGAAATGAAAGGAAATTTCGAACATCTTGTTTAGGAAACACGACCATGAATGTGTAGCCGAATGGTTTTTAAATTCTATAAAAAGCAAACAAAGTCCGAAAATCATGAGATTTGTCAAGATCTGATGATATCATATGTGGAGGCTGTGGTAAAAAATTAAGAAGATTTTGCACATTTTACCACGTACGATGCTTACAAACGGAAGTATATCTGAAGAAGAATCATAGCGTTGAGAAGGATCCGATAAGATTTGGAGTCAAAGTGATGGTTGAATTGGGGTTTGACTTCAAAATTTTTTGTATAAGCAATATACAACATAGATTGGTTCATGTCAAATTTTGGTAATTTTTCGGATCCATTTGATAATTTTAATTTGTTAACTGCAATTATAGAATTTTAATTGATATAAATTGAATTTGAGGTATAACTGCATGAAATAATGGAATAATATTCGTAGAAAAATAAAATATGCATTGCTGAGTGAATTTGACAAGATATTTTCAAAGTACATGGGAACAAATTTATTAAAACATATTAAGGAAAAGAAGGGAAAAGTGTCCATGAAATATAAACTGGGTTTGCCGAGTGTCGCCTATACGATACTCGGCAAAGTCCCTCTTTACCGTTTCAAAAAATTGCAAAGAAAAAATAAAAGGGGTTTGCCGAGTGCCCTAGATCTAGCACTCGGCAAACTTTGACTTTGTCGAGTACTAGATGTAGGGCACTCGGCAAAGTTTTGGCACAACCACCCCGCCGGCCACGCACTCACGCACTCACACACACTCCACTCATGCACTCACACACACAGTCGCACCACCCTGCCGGTGACCCTAGCCCCACCACCAGCCCATGCCACCCCACCGCCGCCGTCCGTGCCCGCCCCGTGCCGCCGACGCCACCTACGCCTCTGGCCTCCCTTGCCCTCGCCTCCGGCCTCCCTTGGCCCCCCCGCCGCTTTCTCACGGCCACCGCTGGCCCTGCGAGCACCCTTGCCAGCTCCCTGGCACCCCACCCCCGCTGCCAGCTCGCTTTGCCCTCACTCCCGCTCGTGCCCCCTCGGGACCCCGCCGCTAGCTCTCCCTGCACCTCCCCAGCGCCTAGCGCCCTACACCTCCCCTGCCTCCCTGGCGCCCGGCGGCCGGCGCCCTACCCCCTGCACCGCCCCTGCTCTCCTGCTGGTAAACATTCTTCAAACAAATTTCTTATAACTAGTAACTGCAACATGTACTTCAAACAAATCATTTTGTTCACTTTGTACATCATTTATGCTTGTACTGATTAACTAATTTCTTATGTTCGTATATGCTGCATATGTACCACTTGATCATGTTAGCACCATTCATTTATAAAAATAGTTCCCCACTTTCCATTTCCATAAGTATTTAGTAATTGGTCTGATCCTATTGCTAATTGATGTGTTAAAATAGGCTTCGCCGCTCGCTGCCCCGCCTTGCCGCCGTCGTCCGCCTTGCCCTCCTACTGCCCTACATCTTTGACTTGTCATGGTTTTGCAAGGTATAAGATGTGTATGTGGTTGTCGGCCATCGTGCCATTTGTTTGGTGTGTATGTGGTTGTCGTCCATCGTGCCATTTTATTTGTTGCAGGTTTTGGAAACCTCACCGTGTAGGGGAGGTGCTGCCAAAATTTAGATTTGACACTATAATGTTCCTTGGTTTGTAGGAGAGGCTATTGCACTGTCCTCGACTCATCACTTTGCATATCTTGTATGGTGAGCAACAAAAGACCCCTTCTTGCCATATCATGTTCGTATATCACGTAACCTATGCATCTCCCGTTCGAAAGAGATATGGTTGGCAATATGCAAATCCTTGCATATCTATAACCGTATCTGTTTCGAATTGTCCACGCTTTTTGGACAGCCCGAGGATGTGTAGATGGGCTTAGTTTCCATGGTGTACTCCAATTTGAGATAGAGTTTCGGCAGTATCTCCCTGTTGTTCTTCTGATACACAATATCCCTGCCAGGACGTGTATTTGGAGAACAGCGGGGAGGTGCTACCGAAATTCTATTTCGGATACGAGTAGAGCATGGAAACTAACCCCATCTACACATCCTCTGGTGGGATTGGGACCTATCTTCACCTATTAGACAGTATAGGAAACTGTAGATGCAATTGATTTTTATTTTACTCGCTGATATGTTAGAGGATGGATGACCGTGAGTGGATGTACACGGGCCGCTCTAGTCAGAGTTCATTGACCGATGAATGGATTGAGAAGACCGATGCTTTCTTGGAACTAGCATTTGCTAAGGTTAAAGGAGCGAGTATCACTTGGTGTTCCTGCAGCATTTGTGCAAACATGCGTCGACAAACAAAGGAGGTCATGGGTAAACATCTTTGCAAGAATGGATTTACGACACACTATACCCGGTGAATATACCATGGTGAAGCCGATCGTGTGAGAGAGGAGGTCGTGAGACAACGCATCGAGGATTATGATGATGATGCCAGGGTAGGAGACATGTTAAATGACTATCATGAAGCACACTTCGATGAAGGATGTAGGGAGGAGGAGCCAGAGGCAACCACAAAGACGTATTACCGCATGTTGTCTGCAACACAGCAACCCCTTCACGGGCATACCAAGGTTTCTCAATTGGATGCCATTGCATGCCTAATGGATGTAAAGTCCCAGTTTAGCTGGAGTCGAGAAGCCTTCAATGTTATCCTGATAGTTTTTGGGAGCCTGTTCCTGGATGGTCACATTCTGCCAAAGAGCATGTATGAGGCACAAAAACTCCTTCGTGCACTTAAGATGCCATACGAGCAGATACATGCTTGTCTGAAGGGATGCATCTTATTTAGGAAAGAACATGCGGAAGCAAAGTATTGTGTGAAGTGTGAATCCTCTAGGTTCTTGGAGGTAGACTCTGGTGATGGTCAAAAGAGGTAGCTCGCAATCCCCGTGAAGATCCTATGGTACCTTTCGTTCATACCGAGGATCCAACGGTTTTACATGACTGAGAAATCCGTGAAACAGATGACATGGCACAAAAACGGACGTCAATACAATCCTGAGAAGCTAGTACATCCATCCGATGGTGAAGCTTGGACAAGGTTTTATGTGATTCATCGTGAGAAAGCTCTAGAGGCTCGTAATGTACGTGTTGCAATGGAAATAGATGGGTTCAATCCTTATGGAATGATGTCTGCCATGGACACCTGTTGGTCCATGTTCGTTATCCCCCTCAATCTCCCCCGTAGCGTCCTCTTTCAATGACAGAACATATTCTTGTCGTTGATAATTTCTGAACACCCAGGGAATAATATGAGTGTGTACATGGAACCTCTGATTGATGATTTGGTCCGTGCTTGGGAGGAAGGGGTATGGACATACAATCGAGCTACAAAGACAAACTTCAAAATGCATGTTTGGTACCAGTACTCCCTGCATGACTTGCCGGCGTATGGGATATTCTGCGGCTGGTGTGTTCACGGGAAGTTCTCGTGCCCAGTATGCAAGGCATCTTTGAAGTTCATTTGGTTGACAAAGGGTGGCAAGTTTTCTTTGTTCGACAAACATCAACAATTCCTCCCTCTTGACCATCCATTTAGACGAGACATCAAGAATTTTACGAAAGATGTCATAGTTCAAGAACCTACACCGCAGATGATGATAGGTGCCGTGGTTCATGCTCAGTTAGATGCTCTCAAGGTTAATCAACAAGAAGGTGGTTTTGTGGGATATGGTGAGCAACATGCCTGGACTCAGAAGTTGTGCTTGTGGAATCTCCCCTATTTTGATGACCTTCTTCTTCCACATAACATTGATGTAACGCACACTGAAAAGAATGATGCTGAGGCAATTTTTGGTACAATCATGGACATTCCTGATAAGAAAAAGGATAACGTTAAGGCTAGAGTGGATCAAACGAGGTTACACGATAGACCAAAGCTAGACATGGCGCCTCCTAGAGGCGGCAAGTCATGGAGAAAGTCTAAGGCCGATTTCGTCCTGCCGAGGGCCTAAAGGAGGGAAGTACTAGAATGGTTCCAAACGTTAATGTTCCCTGATGGGTATGCAGCGAATCTGAAGAGGGGAGTGAACTTAGCTACTATGCGAATTAACGGGCTCAAGAGTCATGATTACCACATATGGCTTGAGTGCCTACTTCCGGTGATGGTTCGAGGCTATGTCCGTGAGTATGTCTGGCAAGTGCTAGCGGAGTTAAGCAATTTCTTTCGCTAGCTTTGTGCTAAGGAGTTATCTCGTACCGTGGTTGCAGAAATGGAAAGAATGGTGTCTGTCTTGCTCTGTAAGTTGGAGAAGATCTTTCCACCTGGCTTCTTCAATCCAATGCAGCATATGATTTTGCACCTCCCATATGAAGCACGAGGGGGGGGGGCTGTGTAGGGCCGTTGGTTCTATTCAATTGAGAGATGTCAAAAGGTTCTTCGAACTAAATGTAAAAATAAATGCAAAATTGAAGCATCCATTATAGAGGCATACATTCTTGAGGAGGTGTCAAACTTCACAACAAAATACTGTGCTAACAACCTTCCTAGCGTGCATAATCCACCCCCTCATTACAATGCTGACAAAGATGAATCGAACATTAGCATTTTCCGAGGGCAACTCAGAAGTGCAAGTGGAGCGACCCAGAAGTCCTTGAAACATGAAGAGTGGCGCATTATCATGCTATACATGTTGACAAACCTAACCGAAGAGGATCCGTACATCCTATAAATTCTCAACATACTTGTTCTCAAGTAGTCACTATTTTGTGTCCAACTCCCATGTTTCTTTTTGGTACAGGGAATTTCATCATCAATTCTGGCGTGAATCAAGGGAATCTACCCCGCAGGAAACTTCGACCCTTCTTAGAGAGGGTGCGGGAAATGGAATGCCCGATTTCATTTCTTGGTTCAAACACAAGGTTCTGTCCAATTTGGCTCGTACCTACTTTGACATTACAAGTTGCTCATGGGTGCAAATAATATAACGAACTACCCTACTTGAACTTGCAGGGCCAAACTGATGCATCAATGAGTACCGAGTTGAGACAGGTTACTGATGGTTGTGCCTATAGGGTCAGGTCATTTACCGGTTATGACGTGAATGTATATTGCTTTCACACAACAAGCCACGAGCAGAGTCGGCCCAATCGAAGAACTACAAATACCGAAGTTTTTATGCTAGGTTTGGATGGGGTCGAGTATTACGGAAGAATTGAAGAAATATACGAACTCATGTTTCATGGTTGCAAACCTCTTAATCCCATCATATTCAAATGCCATTGGTTTGATCCTGAAGTAGTGAGATAGATCCTGAAATTCGACAATCATCCTTCTTACCAGGAGACGATGTCTATATTGTGGCTCAACAGGCCATGCAAGTTTACTATCTCTCATACCCGTGTCAAACCGTCGAATGTCTTAAGGGTTGGGATGTTGTGTACAAGGTATCACCACATGGTAAAGTACCTATCCCAAACAATGAAGATTACAACATAGACCCCAACACATATGATAGAGAGTTCTTTAAAGAAGATGGGCTTGAAGGGAGTTTTGAGATAGACTTAACCGAAGCGATCAGAATGGAAGTAGGCAATGAAAGGGTTGCTGATGAGGATGCTGGAGATGAGGTTCAGAATGTGAAGAACTTAAGAATTAGTTGAGCGATTACATTTAGGCAATGACAGCGATGACGACATTCCTCCTTCGGAGCACGGGCATGATTATATCGACACGTGTGATAAAGATGATGAGACTTATGATCCAGCTAATCCCGATCATGATGATTATTTCTAATACATGTATGTATAGTACTAATTGATTTATTATTATTCATACCCTGTTATTTTCTAAGTATGTTTTCTTTATTTTGCATCTCTTTCTAAGTATGTTTTGTTTATATGTGCTAATTGGTTTACTCTTTTTAACCAAGCTCTGATTCCAATTGAAGGTCCGGAAAGTTTATGGCTTCGAAGCCGTACTACCAACAGATGTGGCTTTTGGTGACCCACACATCCTGTACTATGAGGAAGGCGAACTGAAAAGAGCGGACAGGTGGACGTCGACAGCTTGGAAGAACATCACATGGCAACCCTCATGCAGCACGCACGACATGAGCAGTAGATCAGATGCTACCATGATAGGAATGTCCAGGAGCACCCATTCAATGTTGGCGACTTGGTGCTCCGCCGCATCTAGTCCATGAAGGATATGCACAAGTTATCAGCACCTTGGGAGGGCCTCTTCATCTTCAACGAAGTCATCCAGCCTGGTACTTATTGGTTGTAGTGGGCAGACGGTTGAGGCGTACCCAACCCATGGAACATCCAGCACCTACGATGATTCTACACATAATAAATACAAGCTTTGTACTCTTTATACCTTGTTTCACATAATTAATAAAACCCTTGTGGTTTCTTGCATACCTACTCCCTTTTTGCTCATTTCCTGAGCTCATGTCCCTAATGCCCGAGGGCTATCCGACCTGATAGACAGATCAAAACCCTCGCCTTTACACTCAGGGGCTTCCACCACCATGCGCCGACCTCCGGGTCATCTTTCTCTCCCACCCCTCTCAAGGTCGTGTCACTAACTTGTGTGGCTGGCCTCCCAATTTGTAAAATCCAGACAACCTTGTTCATGCCCCATCACCTAGCTCAAGATCCGCTCTTAGTGCAAAAGAGTACTAGCTAAGCAAGGCTGGGCGCTTAGCGACTGCAGGCCCTAACCACACGTCGTACTATCTCACATTCTGAGAGATGGCAGGAGCATTCCTACAAACTAACATGCAAACCTTATTAACATGATAGTTTATAATCAAGTTAAGATTTACACACATCATCAAGATTTCCTTTACAGGTTCAAATCCTTGACGACGTTCTTGGCTACACCGCTAAACCCCTCGGCCACCAACGGGAACTTAGCTAGGTCAAAGTCAATAGTGATTCCCTCCCTGACATGCTGCACAGCCAACCATGGGAAACGTGTTTTCAAAAGCGCCAAGACATTTTAAGCGCACTCCATAGCAGGTCCATCAACCGACCAGGGGCACTCTTAAGACGATCCAAGAGAGGCGTTGGCTCGGCCGGTGTTGATGCTCGTTATTGACACACTTTTAGTATTATTTAACTAGTGTTTTCATGCATATTCTTATACTAACCCATCACATGGCACTTGAAATAACCCTATTATTACATATGTGTTGTATTTTGGAGCATATTACGTTCTGACAGGAAATATGACATAATCAGGGGGTTTTCATGAAGAGCTTAATGAATATTTGGACATGGGTCATCGAGGCAAGCCTGGACGAGGAAGGAGAGGACCGGGAGGGCTAGAAAGGGACCAGGCTGATCGGCCTGGGACCCTACAGGCCGATTGGCCTAGCCCATATTAGGGCCCAGTCGAGCTCCAATTTCTTCAGCGTGAAGTCTATGATATATCTAGGGTTTTTCCATCGACCATTGACCTAGAGCCTCCACCTATGAAAGACTATAAATATCCCCTCATGGATTACAAGGAGGAGAGAGTTGGAGAGGAAAGGAAACACCACGAAAACACTATCCACCGCCACCACAAGGTCGGGAAACGGAGAGAAGATTGGATCTACAGGAGGCCACGCAAAGTGCAGCACCAGAGGAGGCAGAAACGTTTGAAGCCAATTGGCTTGGAGGTGCCCAGGCCGATCGGCCTGGGGCTTTCCTGCCCCCGTTCATCGTCCACTTTGGTCCAGCTGATCTTCAGGGTGTCCTTTACCCCAATTTGTGTCAACATGTGTAAGATCGTGGGGTAAAGTGTTTATTTGTCCTCGGGGTTGTATGGAGGTCTTGATTTGTAATTGCTGAACCTTGTGTTTAAGATTTATTTGTTATCAATCATATCTTGATGATGCTCTTTCACATAATGGCTGACCAGCGCTACTTCGGGTTGCTTTATTGCTTACCTAGAACGATCATCATGCTGTGTTCTTATTATCCAATAGTTGATTACCCTTGCGTACTGACAATATGTGAGAGTGAAAGTGTTGGGTGTGGTTCACATCCGCTCACGATAGCACTTAGATCTAGTTCTTTCATTCATGGCGATTGCATCTGCAAGTGGTTCTAGATCCCTAGGATAGTCATCAGAGTGGTGCGTGCTTGTGCTTCTGCGGGAGCCGATTGAGCTCGATCCCATCACCTTCCAGAATGCACCGGAGTGCTTCCGTCCCATTCGTTTCATGATGGATGGAGCACGAATGAACACAACTTGTACACAGGTTGCGCTAGTGAAATCAAAATGTACTCTTACCCGTCAATTGCTCCACCAAGGTTGTTGATTCTTGCAGCAAGGAAAATGAGAGAGAGAGGCTTCTTGCACTTGAACTTGAGCAAAAACTCAATGAAAAATTGAGAGCCAAAGAGAGGAGAAGTGAGTGAGTGAAATGTTGAATGGATGATCAACACCCACCTCTCGACCTCCATTTATAGAGCAAAGCAGCCGGGCCATTGGGAACCGACCAAGGGCAATGGCTAGGGGCCATTGGGCCTAGTTCGGTCGATCCCTGGTGGGGCCCCACTGACTGCCAGCTTTGCCCCACAGGCCCCCAACGGCTATATGGTGACATAGTGGGGAGGCCCGACCAAAGTGTGCTCCAGAAATGCTCAAAAATATTTTTCAAAGTTATTTTGCTCAAAGTCTTTTTATTTCTTTTGGATTTTCAAAAAAGTTTATGAAAGGGAAAATTGGCTAGAATAAAGTCTAGCATGCAAATGCAAGTTTGGGAAATCAAATATGCATCTTGAAAAATCAAATATTGGAGAATCAAAATTTGAAAATTTAAATATGAGATAACTACCAATTTACCTTCGCCAAGGGCTCATCGTTTTAAGTCCTTTGAGCGGAACTTCTTCCGTATCGTTTTAGCTCATGGATGGGGCATCCGGTCCAGGAGAAGAAGACGTGGATGACTGTACATCCTTCACCTTCCATACCTTCCGGGTTTTCATTGGAGTTGTGGCTGGAGGTGTGGCTGGTGCCTTCTCAGAAGTTGGGGTTTGTGCTTTCACCTTCCCCTTGTGCTTCCTTGTTCTCTTTTGGCCACCGGGGTGTTGACTGGGGTCGACCAGGTAGCATTCCTCTTTCTTGGTCTCAAACCTAAATACCTTTTCATTTCTTCCAATGCGAAACCGGATTACTCCAGACCCAACATTTATCCTTGCCTTGACCGCATGCAGGAATGGTCACCCAAGGATGAGCGGCATTCCCAAATCACTAGTCGTGTCAACGACCACAAAGTCCACGGGGACAATAGTGCCTTGCAGTTTTACTAGGAGTTTCTCTACTATCCCTTCGTGGTAGCGGATTGACGAATCGGCTAGCTGCAGGCGTATCGTGGTAGGGGAAAGAATGGGGTAGTTTATTGTGTCGAACATAACCTTAGGCATGATGTTGACACTTGCACCAAGGTCGTAGAGGGCTTATTCAGCATGGAAGTCCCACTTTGAGCAACTGATCGCTAGGTACCCTAGTTCCTCATTCTTAACTGCTGGTTACTCCCATGAATTTATTCTTTGATGCCTGGGTCTCCCTACATGGTTGGTAGTGGGCAGGTTCCGAGATGGGTTGCCCCATCTAACGGTAATTGCGCTCACATTCTCAGGTTGCTCCGGGATTTTCCCAAGTTCAGAAGCAGGAACAATAGCAACAATTTGAGCTAATTGTGTTTCTATCATTTTATTAAAGCTCACTATTGGTTTTTATAGGTTGAGGAAAGACTTCCAAGTTTTACATTTATGCTTTCCATAGTTTTATCATTGGCAGCAAGCTTTTTAGAAAGGGATTCATTGATTTTAGCTTGGCCAAGAACAAGATCTTTTAAGGAAGGTTGGTTTGAATTGAAATTCGAATTATAATTATCGTTATTACCTCCCTAGTATGGTTGGCACGACTGGTTCCACCCTTGACCTCCTTGAAGATGGTACCCGTTCCTGTTGTTCATGTAGGCAACATCTTCATGGGTCTCGGGGCAGTCGTTCCTTGAGTGTCCTCCATTTCCGCAGACCTTGCACGTGAGGTTTGAGTCCAAGGCTTGAACAGGATTAAGCATGAGTTCTTGAGGCTTCTCCCATTCATCCATGCCCTTGAGCAGGAGATCTAGCTTAGTGGCTCGCATGTCCGTCTCCTTGACGGTGTGCATGTCCTGCGTACGAGGTTGGAGTCGTTCCTCGCTCCACCCCTGATTGGAGACCACCTTCTCGACTAGAGCTGTAGCTATGGTAATAGTAAGTTCGAGGAAGGCTCCTCCAGTAGCAGCGTCAAGATGGGCTTGTGCTGATGTGGTTAGCCCATTGTAGAAGCTTTTGAGGATGAGCCAGACATCCATTCCATGGTGTGGGTAGGCAAGGATGTGTTCTTGCAGCCTCTCCCATGCCTCTGGGATCATTTCCGTGTTTGACTGCTAGAAGCTAGAAACCCTTCCATGAAGGGCATTGGTTTTGTCCAACGGGAAGAACTTAGCGAGGAATGTTGCAAAACATTTTGTCCATGTGTTGACAGCATCCTTGTCCTTGTAGAACCACTGTTTCACCCACTTGAGGAGAGAGAACGGAAGAAGGCGGAGTCTGATAGCATCTTGGGCGACTCCCCTCATTGTGACCGTGTAACAAATACCAAAGAAACGTTGGAGATGCATGTTGGCTTCCTTGATCGGCTTGCCACAAAATGGGCTAGCCTACACCATGTTGATGAGGTTCATCTTCAGCTCAAAGTGCACATCCCCTAGGTTGACGGCGAGGCCAGTGGACACGTTGTCGGTGGAGGGGATGGAGAACTCGCGAAGAGTCTTCTCGGCCATAGCCTTAGGAATGATCTGAGGAGGGACAACACGAGGTCAGATCCTTCTCACGAGACATTCCAAATTCTCGACGAAGTTGGTCGGCAAGTCAAAACCAGTCATACACTACCCTTTCTCATCCATCAGGAGAAAACAAAGACAAGGGAGCCTGTATAAGAAATGGCTATTCCTTAATCATATAGCCAAGAACATGTTTTGATAAATCTTTTAATGAATTCCATCCCCAACAACGACACTAGAAATACTTGTTGGTATTTCTTAACATTACAAATAAATCCTCAAGCGCAGGGATATACTGTTGTAGCATTTCACCCGGAGTGTATTCACGGTATCATTATTTATATTTTCCGATACATATCTAGAATTTATCAGATACATATCTAGGATAATATGCTTAAGTAATAAACCAAAGTTCATACAGGGGTAAGCCATGGCAAATATATGTGGGTAATGTGATACACACACAAGCCAATCTCATAAATAAAGAATAAAAGAATAAGACTAAGGTTAGTGGGAGCAAGGCATACAAGAGGTCCTAGTAGCATCCATCAATACTAGTAAGGGTCATACAAGTACATGATTAGAACTAACTCTAGGCATACAACATTACGGGGAGAATACCCACCCCTAGTCTGCCATGGCAAGGTATCTTTCATAACCCTAACACCATACCCGAACATGGGGGACTACAAGGACGAACAAGGCTGTGACCACTTGCGGATGACCCCTCAGACCGTGGGGCACAGTCATATTCAATGGATCCCAATGCGTCTAAGCACCACACTCGTACACGTGATCACTACTCTAGCCCCTTTGGAACCCCGATCATGATGATCGACAGAACTAGAGCAAGCCCAAAAGCACCATGAACCGATGCGGTAACATAGATTCAACCTAAGCATATGAATATAACTTAACAAAGCACAAGACATGCCATAGTGTACTACTAAAATAGCATAACAACTATACTCTTTATAGATAGAATACTGACAAGTCCAGTACAAAGCCATACCAAGAGCCGTAGGTTACGGCCCCAACCGAACCAAACCAAAGACTAGCTTAGCACTACAAGAATTAAGCTCTAGCCTAGCTCCATTAGCCTAAGGACTACATGAATAACTATAGAGTAAGGGACAGAGGCTTCAAGTTTGGTCGACGTTTAGATGTGGGGTCTTCTCCTCCTTTTATAAGTGGTTGAGGGCGATTCCGTGGAGGTATCTCCAGGGAATCTTCTCCTACTGCCATCTTCAGTCAACCAGGCACTACCACGTGGAGGATGAGGGTGAGAACCGCCTGTCCAGGTTTGGCCGACCCTAGGCTGGGTCGGCTCTCCACCACCTTTGCGTGGTGGGCTGACCTTGGTCCTTTTCCTCATGGACCCACGCTGGATTGGGCTGGTTTGCTCTGGCATGTGGGCCCTCTTATCTGTTGTGTATGCTTCAAGTGTTCTTTAGTGTGTTTCGTTTGCATTTGCGCACATTTCTCTCTCTATGTAGACTTGTATTCCTAAAATTACTTATTTGCCAATACATGTGGAACTAGGTTATTGATAACAAATATATGAGTAAGAAAGGTTAGTTTTCCTTTATTAATTGAGTCGTGTGATGGTCCGATTTCTATCATAAAGACCGTCAACGGGAGGCCAGGCCGATTGGCCTGGCACCCTACAAGTTGATCGGCTTGGGGTCCCCTTGCCTTAGTTTGTGAGTGAAAAATCCTTGGAAGGTCTCTGGAATATTCTAAAACTAATTTTTATGGGGTGCTGTTCAAAGGAGGTTTGGAGAAGAGATGAAAAATAAAAAAGAAAGAAAGAAAGAATGAACAAAAAAAGAAAGGAAAAGAAAAGTGCAAAGAAGGGTTACCTTGTTTACAGAACAAATTTTCATTCCAACCATGTGCAATCTGACGACGAGGACATCGTTTGTGCCTCAGAGTCACTATTTTATGTTGCCTTTGCACATGTCCACCATTCTATATCTTCTCATCCTTAAAAACCTCACATTATGTTGATATTCTTATGATCATTGGCTCGAAAGGTAGGCGACTGTTAGAGAGTTTTCTTAATTCAATAATATAAGTGTTAATTCTTGCAAGCCTTGTCCAAGCTCCACTTTATAATTGAGTGATTTTTGTGAGAAGAGAGGTTACAAACAAATAGGATGGCTACCTTATAATTGTGTGACATGAAAGTGCCTGGAAAAGAAACTTGGTTTCAATTCTTGTTGTAGAGATATTGTTTTCACAAAGGAAAAACCCTCCAAGGTGAGCCAGAAAGTAAGTGTGATTGATTCTTGAAACTACTTAATTCTAATAAAGCTGTGGGGTAAGTCTTGCTCAGATAATTCTTTGAACACCCATACTTTGATTATCTTTGCTACTCCTCTGATCTTTTGTTTGAAGGACTAGCTACTTGACTCGCTTGCTCAGCTTTGGTTCAAGATCTTTGTTCAACACTTTGGAGAAGTTTATAGTCACCTGACTTGCTTGAGGATGAGCAAGAGCTAAGCTTGGGAGGATTGTTGACGCTCATTATTGATACACTTTTAGTGCTATTTAACTAGTATTTTCATGCAAATTCTTATACTAATCCGCCACTTGGTACTTGAAATAACCCCATTATTGCATATGTGTTGTATTTTGGAGCATATTGTGTTTTGACATGAAATATGACATAATCAAGGGGGTTTTCAAGAAGAGCTTAATGGATATTTGGACATGGGTCATCGAGGGAAGCTTGCACGAGGAAGGAGAGGACCACGAGGGCTAGAAAAAGCCCATGCCGATCGGCCTGGGACCCTACAAGCTGATCGGCCCAGCCTATTCTAGGGCCCAATCGAGCTCCTATTTCTTCAGCATGAAGTATGACATATCTAGGGTTTTTCCGCCGACCATCGACCCAGAGCCACCGCCTATGAAAGACTATAAATATCCCCTCATGGATAACAATAAGGAGAGAGTTGTAGAGGAAAGGAAACACCATGAAAACACCATCCACCACCGCCACAAGGTTGGGAAATGGAAAGAAGATTGGATCTACAGGAGGCCATGCGAAGCGGAGCACCAGTGGAGGCAGAAACCTCCCAAGCCGATCGGCTTGGAGGTACCTAGGCCGATTGGCCTGGGGCTTTCCTGCCCCTGTTCATCGTCGACTTCGGTCTAATTGATCTACAAGGCATCCTTTACCCCAATTTGTGTCAACATGTGTAAGATCATGCGGTAAAGTCTTTGTTTGTCCTCAGGGTTGTATGGAGATCTTGATTTGTAATCGTTGAACCACATGTTTAAGATCTATTTGTTATCAATCATATCTTGATGATGCTCTTTCATATAATGGTTGGTCAACGCTACTTTGGGTTGCTTTATTGCTTACCTAGAATGATCATCATGCCGTGTTCTTATTATCTGATAGTTGAGTACCCTTGTGTAGTGACGGTATGCGAGAGTGAAAGTGTTGGGTATGGTTCACATCTACTCATGATAACACCTAGATCTAGTTCTTTCCTTCATGGCGATTGCATCTGCAAGTGATTCTAGATCTCTAGGACAAGCATTCCACCAATCTTGTTTACAACCTACTCTCTATCTGCTTTGATCTAGATTGTTTAGTTCTTTTGTTACTATAATCTTATCCTATACAAAGAGCTTCCAGTTACATAGATTAGTGCCTAGTTAAGCATGCAAATCCCTTGTTCCGTGGATTGATAAACCTTGGGGGAATCTCTAAGGGAAAAGCTACAACTGATTTGTGCACTTGCAGTTCATAACTTGGCGTGCTAAGTGCCGTCAATAGCCAGGTAAGCATCAATCTGGATCATGTCCATGACGTAGCCAGCTACCGAGCGTAAGTCTTCCAGCTCGACCTCCAACCCTGCAATCACTACATGGTCGTATTGAAGGCTGGTCTCGTAGGAAAGCTTCTGTGACACGGCATACTCATAGTGCACGGTGACATCATGGTCTTGCTGAAGTCTAGCATTGGCAGCATCGCATTCCTTGAGGTCTCACTTGAGTTGCTGCTCTTTCTTATCGGCATCTGCAAACTAAAGAACACAAGTATAAGAGCTAGCACCGTACTCCCACCCAATACTCACGACAAGCATGGAATCCGGTACCTTTCAACATCGTGTTAAGGTCGCCTTTGACTTCCTTGGTGATCTGCTTCTGCTCAGCAATCTCTCGGTCTTTCTACCTTAGTTGCTCTAGGGCATCCTCCTTCGCTTTCTTTAGCTTAGCCTCTAGGTTCTCTTCCTTGGGGTGATAATCTTCAGCTCGGTGAATAAAATCTATCCTCTTGTGAGCACACACGGCCAGATCCTGCTCAGACGCACACTCAGCAATTTAAAGACAAGAAGCAAGCAACGGATGTAAACATTAAATGAGGTTAGCACACTTACATATAAATATGTCATGACCTTGGAAGATGCCTCCTTCAGTTTGGCATGATCCCTTTTGTCCTCCAAAGCATCCTGGGCCACGCTTGTCCTAGTGAAGTCAAGGGTGGAGGGATCATCCTCTTCATGCATTTCGACATCGGTGTCGCCTCAGCAGCCATTGGAGCCTCCCTAGGGATCTCATCCACTTGAACCTCGGTACTGGCATCCATGGCCCCAGCTGCGGTAGCCGTGACATCCTTGACAGCTTCCCAGCATGGTGGCGGACTCTGGTCACACCTCTCCTCCTCCACCACATGGTCGCTTTTGCTGCTCCCCTCAACAGGAGGCTGGGAGGTGGTGCCCGCCCGCTTGAGTCCCAGCACCAACATCCTGTAGGCTTGGCTCATCCTCCAGCACAACTTTCCTGTACAAAGCCGGTGCATGCATGAACCAATTAAAAATAGAAGTTGAACACAATCGAGAGCTGAAATTTCAAGTTACCGACCTGGTGCTCAACTTCACTCGGAACTTTCAGTGCAAAAGCACTAGCGGTGGCATAGCAAGCTCCCTCTACTTACATATGCGGATCTCCACCTTTAGCCTCTCCTTGAGCTTTTCCACATCACTGGCGGTAGTCTCAAGGAGGTCGGCCTTCTTCTTCTTAGCGGCCACACCCTGCGGGTCAGAGTCATCACACACCTCGGCAGATGATGCCTTGGCGGGAGTGGCGGCCACCATGGTTGGTCCGTTGTTCTTCATGGCCACCTTCTTTTTTCTCTTCTTCTACTCCAGCTCAGGTGCCTCGAACTCCGCCACCTTGTGAACGTCCTAGCGCGTATGACGACCAACTGGAGCCACACTGCTGGCACCACCTGGGATGTCTTGGCTCAAGATGTCCTCGTTCGACCCCTCGATCAATGAATCCGACTCCCATCGATGATGGCAGGGTCTTGACAGTCCCCGTGGTCGGGCGGACCTTGGGCCCCCATTGCTCACTACCCCCAGGAAGTGGTGTTGGGCAGTAGAACTCAAACACTCATCAGGTGTAGCTCATCAGGTGTAAAGTCGAGCACAATGAAAGATGCAACAGGCAAGTGTAAGCTCACCGGGTCGGCTGGCCTCTTCAATGAGTAAGCCTTGGGGCAACGCTTATTCTTCACGTTGCCACAGAAGAACTCGGACACCCGGGCGGGGACCTCTTCCTTGGTGACTTTCCTCTACTCCTCTCGGCTCGGGTCTTCAGGCCCTGAGAATTCATAAGTTGGGTGCACCCGATCCTTGATCGCCTGGGTCAATTGCCGGTGGAAGCTTATGCTGACTGCTGCGGCTGTGAGTCCATGCTTCTTCAGGTCAGCCAACTCCTTCAGCAATTGATCTACCTGAACCTGCTCTTCTGAGCTCGGCTGATTCCTCCATTCAGGCCTTGGAACTAGTGGGAACCCACTGTGAGGAGGCAACTTTGGCTCCTAGTTAGCCACAAGAAACCACACCCTTGTGCCATCCATTGTTAGAATCCTTGAGCTTTAGGTCCAGGCACTGAGCACCCCTGTTGGGTTGCAGTGAGAATTAGCACCCACCGATGATCCGGATCTTTCCATTTGTCTTTAGCGGCTTCAGTTGGTACATGTACTACCATAGATTAAAGTGGGGAGAGATCCCCAAGAATGCCTTGCAGACATGAATGAAGATGGTGATGTCCAGACTTGAGTTTGGGTTAAGATGACTTAACTCAATCTTGTAGTAGTTGAGGAGCTGACAGAAGAAATCTCCTGTCGGAATCCCAAGCCCACGCTCGAAGAACTCTGCAAAAATTACGGCCTCTATCCTGTCCTCAGAGGGGAAATCTTGACCCGCGATGGCCTTCCAATCTAGCAACGCCTTGGGCCCTAGCAGGCCGCGATAAATGAGGATCTGGATCTTCTCCTCCATCATCACAGATTTGATCCAGTAGGTGGATGGATCTAGTGCCTGCTCCACCATTTCTTCGGTTTCCACTTCTTGAGATGCAGACCGGATGCAGGCGGATCTCATGGTTTGCATGCATCGTGCGGTCACGGATGCAACCGTGGCTAATTAGGCTCGAGGAGGAGGTAGTGATGTTGTTCACGAGCGTGGTGCCACAGGATCTGGTTCGTGGGCATGGCACTGCGATCTAGGGTTCACGAATGTTGCGGAGATGGAGTATGTGGGCAGCAGCGCTCAAGTGTGGGAGCAGTGAAAGTGAAATGGAACTGTGCCTCTTCGTCTTTTGAAGGCTTTGACGGCGGAACCCTAGGAACGGCGACACATCAATGAGATGTCCGTTTGCGACCAACGAAATCCGTGGGTTTTCTGTTTGACCCTCCCCCTTGCCGTGCCTCTGTCAGACTGCTAACGGACGGAACCTGCGGCCTTTACGTTCGAGTTTCCTTAATAGCATGCCTCCTCAGCTCTGCCTATGCCTCCTTGGCATTGCCAGTCCTCGTGCTAGGGGGCTGGGCACCTTATTTTGGTCGGTGTGCCTCCTTGGCTCTGCCAATCCTCGCGCTAAGGGGCCTAGCACCTTATTTTGATTGGCGTGCTCCTTGGCTCCGCTAGTGCTCACGCTCGGGGGCTGGGCACCTTATTTTTGTCAGCGTGCCTCCTTGGCTCTACAAGTCCTCGTGCTCGAGGGTTGGGCACCTTATTTTGGTCAGTGCGCCTCCTCGGCTCTGCCAGTCCTCGCGCTCAGGGGCTGGGTGTCTTATTTTGATCGACATGCCTCCTCGGCTCCGCTACTCCTCACGCTCAGGGGTTGGGTGCCTTATCTTGGTTAGCGTACCTACAATGCACCACCATTTCTCGCGCTTGGAGGCTGGGCACCATATTTTGGTTGACATGCCTCCTCAGCTCGGCTAGTCCTCGAGCTTGGGGGCTGGGTGTCTTATTTTGGTCGGCGTGCCTCCTCGGCTCCACCAGTCCTCGTGCTCGGGGTCTAGGCTCCTTATCTTGGTCGATGTTCCTCCCTTGGCCTGCCAGCCCTTGCGCTTGATGGCTGGGTGCCATATTTTGGTCGGCGTGGCTCCTCGGCTCCGCTAGTCCTTGTGCTCGAGGGATGGACACCATATTTTTGTCGACATGCCTCCTTAGCTTCGCCAATCCTCGCTTGGGGGTTAAGTGCCCTATTTTGGTTGGCATGCCTTATTGGCTTTGCTAGTCCTCACGCTCAAGGCTAGGCACCCTATTTTTGTCGGCGTGTCTCATTGGCTCTGCCAGTCCTCGTGCTTGGGGGCTGGGCGCCTTATTTTGGTCGGCATGCCTTCTTGGTTCTGCCAGTCATCGCGCTCCGATGTCGAGCGCCTCATTTCCACAAAACAATCACATGCCTGAAAATTTTTCTAGACCTTTGGACCGTTTTCTTTAATCGCTTCAAGGCTCGGGGGCTACTCCGTATGGAGTGCATCTTGCGACGCCCTCCACGCACTTTGCTTCAATCTTCGGGATGCCCGACATCTCAGAGCTCGGCAGTCATTTTGGCACGTGCACTTGGTCAAAAGCCTGCTCAAATCTAAATGTTTTTGAGCACTGCGCAACCTCTCTACCACTACGACAAAACTGCATCTTCGGCTGAGTACATTGAAGGCCTCATTGCACATCCATCAAGCTCCTGTTCGATTCCACATTGCTTGGGGCCTTGAGGGATATAGGTCCCTACCGACCAGGATACTAGCTGGCCTGAGATGTGGGCCCTACCCGACCTTGGCGTGTGGTGCAAGGCATGGAGCTGCGTGGAGCACTAGCTTGGAGGCCGGGCGAGTAGATTTCACCCAGGTATTGCGGGATTCATGCTATACTCCAACTCAGATTGTTTTCCTTATAACAACCGACTAGAATTAGATCCTATTTGACTTGTAACCCTAGGTTGTCGTCCTATATAAGGCGGCTAGGGACGCCCCCCAGGGTAACTCATCTCATACCAGCAATACAATCTACCAGAACACATGATGTATGGTATTACACTACCTCGGTGGTCCAAACCTATCTAAACCTTGCGCCTCTGTGTGACCATTCGAGTTCTTAGTCTTGTTATCTACCCTGCCTATAAATCTACCATCCGGGCACCCTCAGGTAGACTGCTGGATACTAAATCCGACATCCCTCGTACTTATGTCTTGTCTACTTTCTACTCTTGTTCTTGTGATTGTCGTGAGAGGCGTGAGAGGGAGAAGATCCAAACACTGACGTCGTATTTACAACACGTTATCAGCACAACCGCTCTTCGTTGACTACGCTGGAGGAATCACCATCAAGCTCGATGCCGGTGATCTCACCGTCGACTATTTTGGCGACAACGACTACATCAACATCACCGGAGAATGGATCTCCACCGACTCTCACCATCAGGCATATATGTCTACGACCATGGCTAATGCCCTATGCAATATGTATCTACTGATAATTGCCCGACGCGGCAAGTGAAGTAGATCAAATTGGCATCCGATACAAGGTATGAATTGTTTAGACGTAGTAGATTAGGGTATGATTTTCCAATCTACTGCCAACCGGTGATGAAGATTGGCCTCATGTACCGCCTATACGCGGACGTGGTTGTGATCGACATAATTAAAAACCTAGAAGCAAGAAAATAATTAGCATAGTGTATGTAGTTTCATGCACAAGTATTGCTTGCGAACTCACTGCACGTGAAGGATAAAGGGCAGTACTGCCACCGTTGTCATTGAACTGAGACGAACAAACACATAAGCTCAGTAGAAGCTCGTGGCTCGGTACCCCAACCCAGAAGGACACCGGGCTATCCGTTTGTGTTCCCTGTGCTGCGACTAGATGATCACCACAACCACGATGTATATAAAAGTAGTTTCTATATAAACTACAAAACTAGTTTCTGTACACAGCAGTACATGTGAATACGACTTGCACATTGAAACTTTTCATGGCGGCCGCCTGCAGCCGTGCGCCGTTAGTTGTAGCCGATGCAGTGCCATCGCCTGAAGGCTGAAGCCCACCACTGGATGAAGTAGTAATGTTGTACCGCATCCGTACTCAGATGCCTGAATCTGAGTTCTGCGCCAAGCCGAGTTCCTCCTTTTTTTTTTCCGAATCACGGACGAAGACGCTCACACACCCCTATGAACGCATGCACGCAACCCTATCCTTATGAGCACTTCCGAAGACTGAGCCGGAAATCCTCAAGATTGACGAAGTCACCATTAGCGCTCTGATATCGGCGGGCACGTCGCCTACCACTAAAAGAATAATGCTGGTTAAATCATGGAATAAATCAAGAAAAATGCAAGCTTTGGTTGGCAGATTCCACCACGAGGAACCTTACCAGCTGAGCTACGCTCAGTTCGGATCGAGTTCCTCCCTTTGATGAACTCATTGCCTGAAGACCGAGCCTTGTATGATACAGAGTTTGTCGCTGAAGTCGATCTCGCCCGCAAGCCGAACAAAAATGCCCGCACCCGTAAGCTGGCCGCAACCCGAGCCAAACTACAATCACCCGAGGTGAACTAGTTGCCTGAAGTGTCATTGCCTGAAGCTGCATCACCACCGACACCACTAGCTCGCCCGCACGCGAGCCAGAACCACCAACCCGTCCTGACGCTGGGCTGCATACTCGCTGATAGGGATGAATTCGTTCGTTCGTCTGGCCGAAGGGGTTTAGACAGACAAATGCATACTAGTTGGCTATATCATAGTCTTATCCTTAATATATGAGAGAAAATAATGAATGTCAATATTACCTCTATTATTGCAAATATTTCTCTAAGGAAAATATGGATCGACAATTAAAGTCCATGGCTGTTGGGCATGCATCCCAGGCCCACGAGTAGGCCCTGTACAGCCCACTAAGGGGTGTACTCGGACGTAATCAAGACTCGGGGACTACGCGGCAAGGAAGCGTATCCCACTTGGACTCCCGAAGACTATTTAGGTATATATATGGAAACTACTCTGTCTACATCGAGTAGAATTCTGTAACCATACCCGACTAGGATTGTAGCTTGTAACCCTGCTCCCCCGATTATATAAGGGCAGGCAGGGACCCCCTCAAAGACAACTCTCTCAATTCACCCGAGTTCAATACAATCAACACATAGGACGTAGGGTATTACACGATCTAGCAGCACGAACCTATCTAAATCGTGTTCCTTGCGTCACCATTGACTCCTTGATTCTCGACGACACCCACCGAATAAAAGACCACCTAGGGTACCCCTGAGCGGGTTGCCGGTCTAAAACACCGACAGCTGGCGCGCTAGGTAGCGGAAGTCGCCGAGTTTCTCTGCGTGAGTTCAATGGCACCTGTCATTATCAAGCTTGCTTTCACCTTCGAGGCAGGCGCAACCTTTATTTTCGGATCCTAGCTCTGCATCGCCGATGGCATTGGATCGTTTCAGCGTCAGATCATCAGCATCCAGGAGAAGAAACCCCTCGACAAAAGCTTTCCTCAGCCGAAAATGGGGGATTTTGTCAAGAAAAGCCAAATCTTCAAAGTCAGCAACACCGAGTTTGACTACACTTCGGACTCGACCCCAGTTCGGACTAGTCGACACAAGCCAGAGCCCTAGTCACTTCACAAGTCGACCTCGACTCCAAAACAATTCCCATACGGACTCCGCATTATAGCCGAAGTCTACCAAGGTCTCCTCACTCGAACTCAACTCGAACACGGGGAAGACAAGGACTGCGACTTCAACTCAGACTATGTCCAAGAAATCCCGTTATCAGGGCCAGCCCAAGGTTTGGTAATAACTTCAACACCGCAAGGCAGATTCGTTCACTGGCCAGGAATGAGGCCATCTCTTCTCACCCGTGACTACGAGTCACGCCTTGTCACTCACATAGACAACCTTCGTGCCAAGAAGGCGTCCCGCTCACTTCAAGCCGCGAGGAGAGCTCTACAGAAATTGCAACATCAAGCTCTGGAAGCTACTACTCAGAAAGGGAATTCTTTTTCATCACTCAAAACAACAATGTGGGTACTAGCCAATAGAGAGCCCCTCGACGGATAGCGTAGCTCGACAACATTTCAGAGGATGAGTCATTGGCTAACGCTCCACAAGACGAAAGTTTCGATTAAAGAAACCAAAGAAGGATATGAAACATTACTCGGGCTGAACGCCGACAATTGCTAGCCACAAACATTCCTATCACAAACCTTGAAAGAGCATTTGATACAGTACAATCTCAAGAACACAACACTCCACTTGCAGCAATTGCCTTAATCAACCTCATATCAACTCTCATACCTCAAAATAGAGACAATGAAATAACAACTCAACTTGCGCAGCGTGGAAATGGACTAATTGCGCAACTCGCAGAGCAAGCATACAAACTACTCGATAAAGAATCACCAATCCGATCTGTCCCCCACAACTCGGCTCATCAAGAGGGCAGTAGGGGTGCTGCAGTCGACAATGGCCTTCACAAAACTCAAAGAAACAACGAGGTAATCAACCAACCAAGGCAACTTATCCAAGGACAGAGCAAACACGAAGCTCCAGTACGACATAAGGACGTTGGAGAAGCCAACTGCACAAATTCCGCAAAAAGTCCTCGCCATATCAGGAAAAATCACGAAGTATCAAATTTCAGCGATCTACGGGAAATAATCAATAGTCACCGCGAACGAGAAGTCGACAACTACAACCACTTTCCCTCCTTCACAACTCGGGTAGTGAGGAAAGACTACCCGAAAAATTCAAGCCAACAGGAATCACCAAGTATGATGGCAAGCAAGACCCAATTCAATGGCTCCGATGCTACTCGTTGGCAGTCCAAGCAGCTGGAGGCAATAATGACACCAAAGTCATCCATTTTCCCATGTTCATGGAACCCACGCCTCTAACATGGCTTGAGTCACTCAAGCCTAGAACAATTGACTATTGGGAGGATTTGACAAAGGCTTTCACCAACAACTACGCAGGCTCCATGACCAGACAAGGTAACAAGATTGACCTAAGTCAAGTAAAACAAAAAGAAGGTGAAACATTGCGTGACTACCTACGGCGATTCTTCGAAAAGAAGGCCACTATAGTTGATATTTCAGAAACAGACGTCATCGAGTGTTTCCAAAATGGCCTCTATGATCGTCGAACATACCAAGACTTCGGCAGACGACGACCAGTCACCGTCAAAGACCTTAAAATCATGGTGCAACAATGGGCAGATGAAGAAGACCTTAAAATGTGTCTTGACGTCATGGACATGCTCACTCCAACAGACTCCCCCTTTTATGGAGTTGTACCAGGAAACGCAGCCATACCACTAGGACAAGTCGTCCTACCAGTTAGTTTCGGCACTAAGGAACATTACCAAATCGAGTACATCAGATTTGAAGTCACCGACTTCGAGACCTCTTACCACGCCATACTCGGGATACCAGCTCTGGCTAAGTTCATGGCTATACCATGTTACGCTCATATCGGGTCAATGATAGAATGCAATTGAGGTCTACTACTTATCTGGCAAATGGAAAGAATGAATGAAATAAATAATACGTAGTTAATTACTGGATTCCGAAAATCCATAAGAAGTGGTCCTTGAAAGACTAATCATTCCTCAAAGGAATAAAAATTACAACAATTAGAAATTAAATCTCATACCAACTTTTATTAAATGTGTACCATCCCAAATTTTTTGAAATTGAAATCTAAAATAGGGACTCCAATTTTTTTTTCTAAAATTTGCATAGCAAATTGTTGGTATATTTAACGATTATGGATAAATCCGAAAGCACACGGATATACCATTGTAGCATTTCACCCAAGTGTATTCCCATGTGTATTGTATTTTCCAAAGGAAGGCGGGTAGGTCAAAAGAGTTTACTATGCATATGAGTATACCATAGCTGGATAGAGACAATATGCAGTGGTAAGATAGATAAATAGGTAGTGTAACACATACAGTAATCATCTCAAGATAACTAAGATAGGGAAAAGGACTAAGAGTTAGCTCTACATTCATTTGTACTTCCTATATATTGCACAGATCATACAAGCATAACATACATACAAATTGTATAGAACTCAGGCCTATGCACCTAGGTACACACGGGGAGACAGTACCAGTACTGGTTCCGCCCAATAAGGTTACTGCTAATTTCCGAACTCATACAACATACCCGAATGTGGAAAATTATGAAGGACCAACAAGGCTCTCACCACCTGCAGCCTACCCCTAGCAACTCGTGGGGCAAACTCATATCCAATAAGGCTAAGCAATCCAAGCACCATGCTTGCATTGTTAACAACACTCCAGCCAACCCAAGCTATTGTGATAAGGGCTAAAGCAACTATAGAAATGGCCATTGAACTGTAGCATAGATCAACTAAACTATACAAGATATATATATATATATATATATATATATATATATATATATATATATATATATATATATATATATATGCACACAGAGTATAACATGTAGCATGGTCTCAAGGCATACATGGACGTATATAAGCCTATACTATGAAAGAAAGGGTATATGACTAGCATACGAGCGTATAAGATTAACACATCAACATAGCAAGAGTATATATCTAACTCATGCATATGAGAACCAAACACAATACTATATAAATAAGATGTATACTTTGAATAGAATAAAGTCAACCTAGGAATAAAAGATACAAGGGCCACACCCTAGACTCCAAGGAGATCTGGAACCTGAAGTAGAGCTACTCTAGCCTAAATCCACTAACTTGGAAACCAAGAGGGAGAGAGCGATTCTAGTAGGGGATCTTTGAGGAATATCCCATAACCGACGTAGGGGAGTCACCACCAGTCACCATGTGGAAGCAGATCACGAGGGGAGCTAGAGGCAGTTCAGCCAATCAAAGGATTCGGAACCCCTGGTGGCCCCTCTCGCAACTGCCTTCACGTGGTAGTCTGACACGTGGGTCCCAATGGCGGTTATGTGCATTATCTGATGGATTGAGGCGGTTGTGGTAGTTTGTGGGCCCTTCAATCCAGGGGATGCACACGTGGCGGCCTCCCATTGGCTAGAAGCGTGTTTCCTTGATCCATAGAGGGTGCTTTCTCCCTCCTTTTGTGCTTATTCACCTGCAACCAAATATTCTCTAAGGACAATGGAACTACATTTTTCGAAAACAAATATGCGTGTAATAAAAATGTCAATCCTCCTTTATTTTTGAGTATATTGACGGTCATATTTGGTACTTAATGACCGTCAACACAAATTCAAACCTAGAGCCCTTGCTCACCATGCGCATGTCAGGTAAACAAACAGATCTAGTTAATTTCATGATACGTATATTGATCTGAGATAAGATAATATGAATGGGAGGGCATTAACATCAACCTATTAATCTAAAAGATTAGTGCATGACAGCAAGGACCTCTTGCCTACAGTTTACAAGCCAATTAAGCTAAGGAATCTAATTAATGTCATGAGCGTATATTGAACTTAGATAAGGGAATATGCTGAGAGGGTATTAACTTCGACCTACTAACTTAATAGACTAGCTCGTGGCAGCAAGGCCTCGTATGTGCACCTAATGGCTCAATGACGTCATCATGCTTCTGAGTGATATGGATGATACCCAGCCGATGCATCAACTCTCATTGATATCATGGTGACGTTAAGGATCCGACAGCTAACAATACAAGGGGCAGGGTAAAGATCTATCGGGCCTAGCATATATAAAGCAGATAAAGCATGCAAGATCTAACCAGCCGATACGATCAGAACTGGTGAATTCTTAAACAAGATAAAGGAGCCGATAAAGACAACCTAATAAGACCTAAGCCGTTCGATAATTGTGAATGCTTTATAAAACTAAGATATTGATACGATACAACTTAATAAAATCAAACAACTCGATAACTGTGAGCAACGTCGAGAACAAACAGAATAATGGACAAAGCCTAGAAAGTTCTGCATCAATCTAAGATAACTCGATAATTAGACACACACTCGAATATCAAAATATTGGATGATACCTAGAAAGTTCTGATAGAAAGCGAATGACCGGGTGATAGTACTTACAAGCTCACCTGAGATTGAAGCCGATGCAGCTCTGTGCGCAAGAAGAAACTTGCCGGTTTCTACTTTACTCCTACTCCTAAGGTTTTGGAGGCGTGGCGCCGAAAGGTTTGTATTGAATGATTGTTGATTATTCATTACAGCTCATGGGTTTATATTCTAAAGAAAGCTAAAGTCATAATTGGTTACAACATGAACCATTACAATGAATCTAAAAACTACTAAAAGACAAATCTCCACGCCTTCCCTTATTTGGTGGAGTCGTTTCCACTTTGGATGGGATCCCTCCTGGTCTTCTATCAGTTTCTAAGACCCGGTCACCTATGGTGGGCCTTGGTCAACATCAAGTCGCCATTAGATCTTTCCTCTCTCCTTCATCGGTTGTCACAACCTTATCCTTCGGTTGACTCTTGTCAAAAACGAGCTTCAACAAATAGAAAGACCCACATTTTATGTGACAAAAATAGAGAAACATATAAATAAATTCCACAAAATTCTAGGAAATTACCAAACCTACCTAGGCTCAACTTCACTCTCTTAACCCATGTTTCATGTATTGTTATCGCTTGCTTACGTAAATAGTTACGATTATGTAGAACACGCACTAGTAGAGAACTGACCTTCCATCCAACCTTTTTAGTCCCATTAACATTGGACCCGTGACTAAAGTGACTTTAGTCCCAGGTCAAAATGTGCCACCGAAGGCCACCACAGGGAGAGCTTTAGTCCCGGTTGTAAATACCAACTGGGACTAAAGCCCCCCTAGTTCCGGTTGTAACGGTTACAAAAAATCCCACCAACACTTCACCCTTTTGTCCCGGTAGAAAATTCCAACTGGGACAAAAGACCCTCCCCCTTTGTCCCGGTTGGTAAATCCAACCAGGACAAAAGGTTTAGTTCTAGTTGGAATTTCCAACGGGGACAAAACCCTTTCATGCGGCCTCCCCTCTCTCTCCACGCCTTTATCTTCTTCTCTCCTCCTCTCCATTCTGATCTTATCTCTTTTCCTATCTCTATATCCAGGTGCAGGCAGTGCAGGACACCTGGCATGGGTGCGCTGGCGCGGCGGGTGGGCGCGGGCGGCCGGGCCTCCGGCGGTAGCGCGGGCGAGCTTGGCGCGGGTGTGGTAGGCGGGCGCGAGCGGCCGGGCCTCTGGCGGCCGAGCAGGCGGGCTGGCACGGGGGCGCGGGCGAGCTAGCAAGGTGGGTGGGCGCGGGCAGCCAGGCATGCGGCGGCGGCGCGGCTGGGCCTCCAGTGGCGGCGCGAGCGAGCGGGCGCGACGGGCAGGAGCAGGCAGGACGACAACAGGTGGCCCAATTTTTTATTTTTTTAGAAGGTTTTAGTCTCGGTTGGTACTACCAACCCAGTCTAAAGGAGGTCTTTAGTCCTGAGTGCATGACCCGGGACTAAAGAACCCCTCTTTCACCTCAAAAATTTAATCCCAAACGGATTTTCGGTATCTTTGAGCCCTACGAACTGGGACTAATGCCTCGTTTTCTACCAGTGATGATGAAACCGACCCGGACTAGCAAGAGGAACTTCTCAATGAAGAAGACCTTGAAGAAGTCAAGTCCTACGAAATATCATTCCTTTAATCCCAAGTTTATATAAAAAATAAAGCTGGACAATAAATGGGATTTTCCTAAAAACCCTACATGGAAGACTATTTTTTTCTCTCTATTTAATATTGCTTAGTTAAACCTTATTATTCAAAACTTTCCTAAATACTACCATTACACCACCGTAAACTTAGGATGCAGTAGAAATGCTTACGAACCGTATTTCAAGTTACCCACTTCTTGACGTGAAAATTTGGCTGACGATCCTTGAGCGCCACATATGAAGGCGTGGGAGATCTGCTTACCTGCACACATGAAGGTGTGGGAGATCTGCTTACCTCCAGTGCAGGTCCTAAGCTTTATTGAGGTTCGGGACATGCTAGTCAGTTTGACCATTCAACTAACAAGGTGTGCAACAATATCGTATCGGCTAGTTAATAGAATCACAGTGCTTAGCCGATAGGACACTTGGACAAATAAGATAATATAAAGGTCCGTCGGCTGAATGATAGAATTGAAGTACACAGTGCCGACGACCAATGGCCGATGCGAGAATTAAGCATTTATGCGCCTATCAGCCAGCAAATAGAATCAACAACCTCAGCGATCGCCGAACAGATAAATCGTCATAAATAGAACCGCCAAGCTAATGACAATTAATCTAGCGTCATCACTAGTCAGACCAGACCTCCAAGACAGCGCTGGCAGCAGGGCGGTAGACTAGCTGATGAATCTAGATGCGACGAGATAAAAGCTTGGCAAAAGCTCAGTAAAGGCCAAGAATAGAAACTACCGGCTAATGAAGCATGCTCTGTTCAACTCATAATAATATGGCAATAAAAGCAATGCAAGAGATCTAGAAGATAAACTAGCCGATAGATCTTAATCAAGGCAAGATAAATATGATTTTGCCACATCTAGCAAGAGGCTTACAGGATATGATGAGAATCGATAACTGGTAGGTGAACTAGATGAAATTACAGCGATGCGCCGGTAATTAAAGCATAGAGCATTTATTAATGGCGACGCTTGTAGGTGAACCGGAGGTCGAGGCGATACGGCCCTGTTCGTCGAAGAAGTCGCTGGTAAAGACAGATGTTAAAGCTTGCCGGAGGTCGAAGTCGATGCAACCCTGCGTGCTAGAAGAAACTCATCAAGAAGCTACATTACTCCTACTCTCAACAGTAGCGTGAAGCCGATAGATAAATTGTACTGATATGTTGATTGATATGTTTTACAAGCCATGGTCTTACATATTTATACCCTAATACTAAGCTGGTCACGACGTACACAACTTGCCTCAAAAGAAATATTTGAAATGGAAATACTAAGACTCTACTAAGATACAAGGATTCTAGCTTCCTTTCTGCAGAATCCCTCTCGACGAAGCTTCCTTGTCTTTTTTCCTTTTATACGTGAGCTGTTAACATGTAAGCAATTAAAAGTAATTGATATGCAGGAGATCTCAAGCAACACGATCCAAATTGCTCTCCGTCTTGTAATTTCCTTCCTGTGAAAAGTGACGTTCGCGCAGGCCTCCTGGCCGTTGTACATCTCCAACAATCAGGAAGGAATAAAATATATTGACACCAGTGTGGCGCTTAGAAGTGCTGCGGCATGTAGAGATGCACGACGATGTTTGGCAGCGGCACACGTGTTGATGACGTCTTCCAGAGCTTGATGGACATGCAGCGGGCATCGGCTGTAAGAGCCAATGCGATGATCCTCGGCAATGAGAGTCGCCCATGACCATAGGGTTCGATTACAGCTAAGCGATGATGGATGGTTTACTGGTAGAGAACTCACTTTCCATACGTCTCCATTTGTCGTGGTTTAAAGTTAGCCCGTGACTAAAGGTGTCGTGCCACGGTAGGCTGAATTGGGGAGGAGCTTTAGCCCCAGTTGTAAATACCAACCGGGACTAAAGCCCTCCCTTTAATTCCGGTTGTAATGTCTAGTTTTTTACCACTGACGGCCTCCCCTTTTTATCCCGGTTGGAAGCTCCAACCGGGATAAAAGGTTTACTCCCGGTTGTTAATTCCAACCGGGAGTAAACTCCCAACCAGGACAAAAGGGGTTTGTTTTTGTCCCGGTTGGAATTTTCAACTGGGACAAAACTCCTCCCCTATAAAATCGCAACACAGAGGTCTTCTCACTCCTTCAGCCTGAGCAACTCCACTCCACAAGACAGAGAGCTTCATCCTCCTCTCCATGGCACCGAAGCAAGCCTAGGGGAGGTGCTGCCTAAATTTTTTTCCTCTTTTCCATGGGGATTTCACTCATCCAAAGTGTTGTGAAGGTTAGCTACTTCATCCTTCTTTCATTTATTGTTGTTATGCCTTGTTTTATACTTTAGAGAGGGAGAAAAATGAGTTAGTTAGAATGAGTGAGAATGGAGAGGATGTGTGTATGCAAGCAATGCTAAGGTATGAATTTTGGTACATAGAGATGGCTTCTACTACTGGAGGTAGTGGTGATGGTGGGGGCGATCATCGTTCCTCTCGCGGCAAGGGGAAAACCATAGTTGACCCTCATGATAAGCCGAAGAAAATGAGCATGTGAGAGAAAGTAGTACTTCGTTATTTGCAACGATGTCATGATGATGCTGTTGCGGTGGGTTAGGAACCTCCTTTTGATAGTCGTTATGCTCCACCGCTAGTCCTAGCTGTTTTACGTCCACTTAGTACTATCATTGCAGGAGGCACAAATAAATCACAGGATGAGGCTGGGTCAGCGAAACCTTCATCTTCGCCACCCAAGGATGCTTAAAGTCCTCCTAGATAGTACCAGTGGATGGTTTGTCATAGTGTATCATATTATTTGGATCTAAAATTTAAATATGTGTATTTCTATCTATATCTAAACTTTTAGCATCATTTGCACTACTAGAAAACCCCCCAGTAGCTACGCTATACTAGTATCGCACCATAAAAGCGTCTCTACATTGTAAAGCGTATCAAATAATTGTCTATAGCTAGGTAAAGATGCTTTCTGACTTGATTAGAAAAACGCATTGAATTGATACAAAGTTTGACATGCTTTCAATCGTGAATAACATGTAGACAAGTCATAAAGCGTGTCAAATGACCATCAATAGGCACATAAAGATAAAATTTGATATTTGATACAAAGTTTGACATGCTTTCAATCGTGAATAGCATGTAGACAAGTCGTAAAACGTATCAAATAACCATCAATAGGCATGTAAAGATGAATTTTGATAGTCGATACAAAGTTTGACATGCTTTCAATTGTGAATAGCATGTAGATAAGTCATAAAGCATATAAAATAACCATCAATAGGCATGTAAAGATGAATTTTGATGCGAAACCGGAATGACACACTTATTCGCAACAAGAGAACCTAATATTTGTAATCATTGAAGGATGAAGAAACAATATATTTGAATTAATACAAAAAACAACTACCATATAACCTAATATTTATAACGTTGGCAAGATATTAGAGACCTGCATGCTAAAAATTATATAAAATTAGCTGTGTACAACAGAAGTAAAAAAAAGGAAAAATGCGTAATCTATTTTCATACGATGCAGATGGACCGACAATAGATGTATAACACGGACAGACAGAGCAAGGAGTTTGTTGATGGTTTGCATTATTTTCTCAAAGTGGACAAAGTGAACAAGCTAGAAAACGGGTTCATATGTTGTCCATGCTTCCAATGCAGTAATAAGAAGGACTATTCATAGGCTTCTAGGAGGACTATTAACAGCCACTTGTTTAGATACAGTTTCATGTCTAACTATTTGGTTTGGACCAAACACGGTGAAAGAGGAGTTGTAATGGAAGACGGCGAAAAAGAGGAGAATGATAACAACATTTCAAACTGGGCTGCAGGCCAAGCTTTTGCAGATACTACAATGGGCGAGGAGGATGAGTTTGCAGAAGACAGCCCTACTGATGACCTTGGTCAGGTGCTACGGGATGCACACAAAGATTGTGAAACTGTGAAGGAATTAGAAAAGTTGCAGTGCATGATTAATGATCACAAAAAATTGTTGTACCCAGATTGCAAGTAGGGCCATAAAACACTGGGGACGACACTAGAATTTATGCAATGGAAGGCCAAAAATAGTGTGTCCGATAAGTCATTTGAGGGGATGTTGAAAATTGTCAAGAACATTCTTTCCAAGAATAATGAATTGCCGTCCACAACATATGAAGCTAAACAGATTGTTTTCCCTCTAGGATTGGAGGTTCCAAAGATACACGCATACCCTAATGACTGTATCCTCTATCATGGTGATGAATATGAGAAATCGGATGCTTGTCTTGTGTGCGGAGCGCTGTGGTATAAGATCAGGCAATATGACCTTGGTGATGTCGAGGGGCAGCCTCCCAAGAAAAGAGTTCCTGTGAAGGTGATATGGTATTTCCCTATAATATCACGTTTGAAGCGTTTGTTTAGAAACAAGGCGAATGCTAAGTTGATGCGATGGCACAAAGAAGAACGTAAGCAAGATGAGATGCTGAGACACCCCGCAGATGGGCCCCAGTGGAGATCAATTGATAGAGCATTCCCGGACTTTGAAAGTGATGCAAGGAACATAAGGTTTGGTTTAAGTACTGATGGATTCAATCCATTCGGTGAGTTGAATAGTGGTCATAGTACTTGGCCTGTGACCCTATGTATGTTTAACCTTCCTCCTTGGTTGTGCATGAAGCGGAAGTTCATTATGACACCAATGCTTATCCAAAGCCCAAAACAACCTGGCAATGACATTGGCGTGTACTTAAGACCATTGGTTGGTGAATTTTTACTGCTCTAGAAGGAAGAAGGTGTATGTGTGTGGGATGAGAATAAACAAGAGAGATTTAACCTATCAGCATTGTTGTTCGTAACCATCAATGATTGGCCTGCACAAAGTAACCTTTCAGGATAGACAAACAAGAGATATCAGGCCTGCACCCACTGATTAGACAACACAGACAGCATGTATTTGAAGTATCGTAAGAAGGTTTTCTATATGGGCCATCGTCGATTTCTCCCTGCTAACCACCCACTAAGAAAGAGAGGGATACATTTCAAAGGGGTGCCAGACCATCGTAAAAAATCTGCACACCGTAATAGAAAGCGTGTCTTTGAGATGATGAAAGATGAAAGTGTAGTATTTGTAAAGGGTCTTGGTAGCAAACCTGTTCCGAACGATGATAATGGACATGCACCCATGTGAAAGAAGAAGTAATTATTTTGGGAGCTACCTTATTGGGAAATCCTAGAGGTCTGCAACGCAATAGACGCGATGCACCTGATGAAGAATATTTGCGTGAACGTGCTAGGCTTAATGGGTGTTTATTTTAGCTCGGAAGATACATTGGAAGCACAACAGGACCTGAAACGTATGGGGCAATGAGATAATCTACATCCGGAAAAGAGAGATAATGGACATCACTACATACGTCCTGCCAGTTACACTCTCAGCAAGGAAGAGAAGGATAGCTTGCTTGAATGCTTGCATAGTATCAAGGACCCATCTAGGTACTCCTTGAATATAAAGGGAATAATAAATATGAAAGAAAAGAAGTTCACAAATCTCAAGACCCATGACTGCCACATGTTGATGACCCAGTTGCTTCCGGTTGCACTGAGGGGTATTATACCAGAGAATGTCCGATTGCCGCTCGTAAAGCTATGCGTTTGTCAATGCGATTTCACAGAAGGCAATCAATCCAACCAAGCTAGTAAAGCTACAGAACAATGTGGTGCAATATCTTGTCAGCTTTCAATTGGTATTTCCACCATCCTTCTTCAATATTATGACCCACCTCCTGGTTCACTTAGTAAAAGAGATAACTATTTTCGGTCCAGTATTGCTGCACAATATGCGGCCTTTCGAGAGGTTCATGGCAGTCCTAGAAAACTATGTTCTTAATTCTGCCCATCCAGAAGGAAGCATCGCCAAGGGATATGGAACAGAGGAGATCATTGAGTTTTGTGCTGATTTTATTGACTCAAATAATTCGATTGGGGTTCCAACTTCACGCCACGAGGGGAGGCTGCGGGGAATGGGCACCCTTATAAGGAAAACAAGTGCGAGCAATGATACTGATTTGTTCGACAAGCTACACTTCACTGTTCTACAACAATCATCCTTTGTGGCTCCATATATCGAGCAACACAGCAGATGCTAGTTTCTGAACACCTGAGGAAATTCGATGCTTGGATTATACGTCATCACATGGATATTTTTCCCTCTTGGCTGCATCAACACCTTATGGGTAACTCTAAGATTCACCCACAGCTTGTTTGGTTAGATAGGGGACCTTCTAGCACAATCGTGAAATTTCAAGGCTACAAGATAAATGGTTATACATTTTATACGAGAGCCCAAGACCAGAAAAGCCGGAACCAGAATAGTGGTGTCTGCATAGATGCCATAGATAGCAATAGGAGCAAAGACTTGTATTATGGTTTCATAGAGGAGATATGGGAACTCGAATACGCACCGCTGAACATCTATCTGTTTTGTTGCCAATGGGTGAAGCTAACTGGCGTAACCAAAGATCAATATAAAATGACAATAGTGGACTTGACTAAGACTGAATACAATGATGAACCATTCGTACTTGCCAATGATGTGCATCAGGTTTTCTATATGAAGGACATGTCTAGCAAACCAAAGAAAAATTCAGAAGAGCCATGGGAGCCAAAGCGCCACATAGTGCTTCCAGGTAAAAGAAAAATCATGGGAGCCGAGGACAAAACAGACCAATCAGATGATTATGATCAGTTTGATGGCATGCCTTCATTCGCTGTTGAAGTTGACCCAAGCATAATGCTAGCCAAAGAAGAGGCTCCGTACTTATGTCGCGATCATGACCAAGGAACTTTCGTGAAGAAGAAGTTTTTTAACGTTACATTGTAATGCACTAAATATGCTTCACCTTTATGTAAAGTTACATTGTAAATTTCTATAATTTCATGTAGTACTTGATACAATTTTTAATTTAACGTATCTATGATTTCATATATGTTTAAATTAGGTGAGGTGAAGAATTATTTGAAATTTGTTTTTTAATATATTTTTACATGTTCAAAATATGTAAAGTTTTTATTTTTTCTTTAACAAAACTAGTTGAATATATATATAAAATTGTGTTTAAAAGAACTAGTATAGAATTAATGACTCATTCTTCTAAATATACTTGCTAATTTAATATATTTTTGCATGTTTGAAATATGTAAAGTTCTTATTTTTTCCTTCCTAAAAGCCAGTGAAAACATATATGAAATCTATCTGGAAAAAACAGGCGGGAGACGACAAATGGAAAAAGGGCCTTTTTGTCCCGGTAGCAGTTTGCAACTAGGACAAAAGGGTAATTTTCGCCTCCCGTGAGGACGTATCCTTTTGTCCTTGTTGTAAATTGCAACCGGGACTAAAGAAGGGGGCCTTTTGTCCCGGTTGCAATTGGCACTCGGGACAAAAGGACCCTTTAGTCTCGGTTGCAAATTGCAACCAGGATAAAAGGGGGCCGGAGATAAAAGTAACAGTCGTCTTCTCCCCCCTCCACCCTTAACCACTTAGCAAAATTTTCACCACTCTCCAAGATCCGCAGCGCCCGTCCGCCTCCATCACCGCCGGTCTCCCATCGCCGCCCATCCACCTCCGTCGCCGACCGCCGTGCTCCTCGTTGCCCACAGCCCCGGCCGCCATCGCCCGCCACCGCAGCCGCCCTGACCCCGACCCGCCGCCGCGTCCTCCATTGCGCCCCCTCATCACCACCGCCTCTGTCGCGCCCCCTCGTTGCCACCTCCCTCCGCGCGCCTCCGTCCGCACCCATCATTGCCGCCTTCGTTGTCCGTGCCGCCTCCGTCCCTGCCACCGCTGGCCTCCTCGTCGTCCACATTGCCACTCTACCACCTGAGCTGCCATCTCCTGCAGCCCTGGCCCTTGTCGCCCGCCGCCCTACCACAACCCCCGGCCCTCTCCACATGTACGACGGGGCCCTTGCTGATCCAAGCCCCCGGCTTGCTGACTCAAGGGCCCTTTTTTATTTTTATTAGTTAGAAAATTAGTAGGAAATTACTATTATTAGTTCAAAATTAGTAGGAAATTACTATGATTAGTAGAAAATTAGTATAATTTAGTTCAGATGCTTAGTATCATTTTGTATACATTTTTTTTATAACTTTTAGAAATTACTATGTTTTATTATAAATGATTCAAAAATTAGTAGAAATTTGTAGAAATGCTTAAGACTTATTTAGTATATGTGCTTAGTATAATTTGTACACATTTAGTATAATTTTTAGTACATTACTGTGATTTAGTACAAATGCTTCGAAAATTAGTAGAAATTTGGTAGAAATTTTTACAAATTAGTAGAAATTTTTACAAATTAGTAGAAATTTTTAGAAATTAGGCAGAAATGCTTAGAAATTAGAAGAAATTTGGTTGAAATTCTTAGAAATTTGTAGAAAAACTTCAATTTTGGTACAATTTAGTAGGAATTAGTAGAAACTTTTAGAAATCCTTTAAATTAGGTAGAAATTCTTAGAATTTAGTACAAATTTATAGAAACACTTCATGTAGGAATCATTCAAGACATTTCATATAAGTTCATTCAAGACTTTCATGTAACTTTCTTGTCAGTTTTCATGTAAGTTTCATTAAAGACATTTCATGTAAGTTTCATTCAAGACATTCATGTAAATTTCTTGTAAGTTTTCATGTGAGTTTCATTTCCTGTATGGTTTCATGTGTGCGTTTCAATTAGTATATTTTTTTCATTGTTTTTCTATGATTTCATGTATATACCTTAACATACATGTAACTATATAATTTCATGTGTGTTTAAAGTAGTTGAGATGGCAGACGACGAGACCGCAAGCTATCTAATGGAGCAGATTATTGTTGGTGGTAGTGGCTCCAACCTTCCCGTAACGTACACCGATGAAGAGGGTTCCTAGGCAGACATGTTCCTCAACATGTCCGACGAGGGCAATGAATAGCCTAAGCCCTAGCAAAACCTTGTCGTGACGGAAGGTCCGGGGAGGTATATATCATTTCCATTGTTTTACCCCATCTATAATGTCTGATTCATTATTACTATATACTAATTAACGAATCTTGAACTGTTAGCCGTCTGGATTGATGAATCATCAAAAGCCCTGAGGTTGTACAAAGGTGATGGATGGAAGGCTTATTATCACGGAAGTCACAGAAGAGGGCAAGCCGGTTGCTCCCCAAAACGTGGCAAAAAAGTACGTGAGTTAGATCAGGGCAATCGTAAGGGACAACATGCCCATCAACATCAGGGAATAGAGGGGCAAAAGTACTAATCCATACACGCTCCCGGATACAGAAAAGGAATTGTTGTGGTTAGATGTTAAGAAACATTTCACATTTTTTGAAGGATGTAATGAAGATGATGTGAAATCGTGGACGCTAAAGAAGATGGGCACACAATTCCAGACATTCAAAAAGATACTAGATGCCACCTTCATCAAGAGTAGCCAAACTCCGTATTTCAATGAGTGGCCAAAGTTGAGGGACCACTAGGAGACATTTGTCAAATACTAGATGAGCAAAGATGGTGCGAATAAGGTTCACACCAACATTGCAAATGCTGGCAAGAAGGAGTACCATCATTGTCTAGGGTGAGGTGGTTACAACACTACAATTCCCAGATAGTGCAAGATGGAACAAGACCTGATCGATCGGGGTATCATACCAGCATCTCTTGAATGGCCCGATTGATCGAAAAATTGGTATTACACTCATGGAGGTAACCTGAGCCAAGAGGATGGGACACTAATCTTCAATGAGACAATACGTCAAAAGGTTGAAAGGCTTATCAAGAATATTGAAGATGCTAAGGCTAGGAGGTTGAAGGTGGACCGAGAGAATGATGAGCTCACATTAGCCCTCGGGAATCTCGAGCACCCAGGATGTTGCTGAGGGTACGGGGTCGTTCCGTGGAAGTTCGCTTTCCAAGGCGACATCGACTCGTACAAAAGCCACAAGGGAAGAAAGGAACAACAATAGGAGAGCTGGCGGTGCATGCTAGAATCCAAACTGCATTCACAAGAAGTAAGAAAGTAGGAGGAAATCAATCATCGAGTAGCCCTAGCAGTTGCGGAGTTGGCCCAATCTGGAGCACTGCCAGATCCAAATGTCGCCAGCCCTTCTCAACGTCTCGGGAGTAGCTGTGCTTCCACAGGGATCCCCGATCCATAGATGCCAAGATTACCCATGGACGAGCAATGATTCCCTGTGGATGTCATCACGCAACGCACCTCATGTGAGCTACATAAACTGGTCGGTAACATCACCATTAAGATATACTTATACATAATATTTATGCAATCTTATCAATCCATCCACACCTCAGGAGTTTAATAACTTCTTTATTTCTGCTATATGTACAGGTGGCGTACGGAAGTGCCTTACAAATCCTGCCACGGCAGACAAGCCATGGCATGGAGATTCCACCTGGCTACGCTAGTGTTGGCCTAGAGCATCTCGTTGATAGCCAATATGAAGGCCTAGAGCTGAACCTCCCGGGTGGCACCTGGGAAAGGGTACTAGGAGATGCGCTTCACGGGATCATTCTATGGTGCAAACGCTACATCATCATCCCCGACATAGAGGCATCACCGCTCCCCATAGTTCCCCACCAGCGACCATCTCCTCAAAGCTCAAGACCGTCATCTCCACCATAGCCTGCTCCAGGACTGTCATCTCTAGCACAACCTGCTCCAGGACCGTTGTCATCACCGGGACCGTCGCTTCCTGCTCAATCACGGTCTGCATCTCCAGCACATCCTGGTGGTGCGAGCAACGATGACAACAACACCCCTCCTCGATCACCATCGCCGGGACTAAGAGCAACACCACTTAAGAAGTCACAACCATCGCCTCCCAAGCCAAGATAGAGAAAGAAGAAAACAAAGAAGCCTGAATTGACTCTTGAGGAATGCAGGGAGGCAATGATTCATGAGGAACGCTAGGCCTAAACCAATGTAGAATGCAGGGAATGGTTCAAGAAAATGGCCAAAGAAAGAAAAGCAAAGGTGATGGAGCCACCACCAGTAGATCGAAGACAATTAAAATTTTTTATAGAGATGTCATAAGAAGCCAAGAAGATGCTGCCACCACTATCGAACTATGACCAGGCATTAGTCAAGGCTGATGAAAGGCAAAAAAGAAAAGGAAAGTCATCTTCAAGGGGTACTGTCCCCCACCTTAGCCATCTACCAAAAAAAGACGCTTAAAAGATAGCAGCAGTGCCCTTAGATCAACAAGAACAAGTAGTGAAATTCATCCAAGAAACAGGAATGTCCCTTTCTGAATGTCTAGGGCAAAGTGAGCTGCCAGCAGCACAACCAGTTGAACCGAAATGGACCTTTGAGCTAGGCAACTCTCTTGTAAAGCCTGAGTTGGTATGGAATCTATCAACAAATATGTATGAAATCCATGAATGGTACATGAAGCAGTCCGCTATTGACAAGAAAATGTTTGGCCTTAAGGTAAAACCGATAGATTTTTTTGGCGAAGGCGAGAAAGTTATGTGGCTGGAATTCAAGGATATATATGAAGTGTACCATCATGATGTCCTTGACATCTCTCTCATCAGCGCCGGGGCTCTGTAAGTGTCTATTTATCTATATGTAAATTTTGGCTCATATCATTATTTTTTGTGCGTGCGTTGCCCTACTAACTTCGTCTTCCATTTTATGCAGGATGCTAATTCAGTCATGCCGATGAGAAGCGTACTTCTATATTGGCTTCATGGATCCATCCTTAGTTAACCAACACCAGATACGGGATTTTCCAGAGAAAACGTTGATGAAAGTATACAATTTCCTAGACAAACAAAATTACAAGGAATACATACTACTTCCATACAACATCAAGTAAATGTGTGTATACCGTCTATTTTCGTTTTCTTTTTCCTTACATGAATAATGTTAGTTAGCTCTAATATGAACATTTATGTATGCATTTTCCACGGGATAGTCCTAATAATTGAGCCTGATAGAAGCCACGTCATTGTCTTCAATTCGTTGAGGAAACCACCGAAGGAGTACCAAGACATTCAAGACATGCTAGACTTGTAATAATTTTGGATCTTTATCTCTATGCAAAATTTTGTTACCTAAATTTTCACCTAACACTATATCATTCATTATTTCAATCCGCAGCGCATGGAGATAATTCATCAGAAAACACAAAGGTCCATTCAAAGAAAAACTTATATGGAACGCAGATTTCCTGGTACGTATCAAGTTTGCACATTTTGTACATTCTATAGCACGAATATTTCATAACTTGTTTTTTCCCTACTGAAGTGCTTAAGATAGGAACCCAAGAATAATCTATGTGGCTACTACGTTTGTGAGCACATGCACAATTTTAAGGGACCCAAGGGACTAAAGATGATGCCGCACAACTTTAAAGTATGTAAAATAAAACTATTAATAGTTAATTATTTTCTAGCTTCTTATATTTAATTGTTCGGGTAACATTCACATATTTTGAAATTATAGATGTATAATATTCAGCAAAAACTCATGGAGAAGGAAACAATAGGGGCAATATGTGAAGATCTCATGTTATTCCTGCTGGACGAGGTGGTAAATCCGCAAGGATAATTTTATTACGATGGATTAAAATTAGACGCACTGAGCAACACCACGACAGGAAGATCCAAGGAATGACTGGAGCAAATTTTTGTTTATATATATATACTATTTGTATAAATACTATGCTAAGAATTGTATATATACTAAGAATTGTATATATAGTAATTGTTTAAATACTAGTTTGATTTCATTATAAAAAAAGTCTTAACTACTAAAGGGTAACTAAAGGGTACGCGATGCATGAAATTATAGGCGCCATGCAGGCAGACGCTTTCATGCATGCCCTTTAGTCCCGGTTGGAAATACCAACCGGGACTAAGGGGGCCTATCCCGCGCCTAGCGTGGCAGCCCCTTTAGTCCTAGTTGAGTGACTCGGGACTAAAGGCCCTCCCCTTTCATCTCGATTACTTAATCCCGGATGGATTTTTGGGAGATTTGGCCCCTACCAACTGGGACTAAAGGCGAGTTTTCTACCAGTGGTTTCTTGCTGCTTCCATCAACTTATTAAGTGTCACGTCTCCTGCTTGTGCATCACCGACTCCGCATGAATCTGAATGAGCTGCACTTGGGTTCTCCGAGGATCTCACAAGCTCAACATGTATATTTCCTTTTCTTTTAGGAAAAGAATATTCCTTTCCGTATTCCAGGTTTTATGGGATTTTCCTAGCCAAAATCCGGTATCAACACTACTGATCTACAAAACTCCAAAAAAGCATGAGTACTTTCATAAAACAGGATAAAATAACCATAAAGTCTAGCAACCAGATAAGGCTAGACCTGAGAGTAAGAGGGTGGCCTCTAAGGAGGTGTCGACGCCAGTTTTTGACACGTGTCAGGGTCGGCGTTAAAAGGAAAAGAAAGTGGCTGATGCGACTAAACAAGAAGCCATGGCTAAAGAAATCGGCTGGTAAAGCTATAGTGGTTCGGCCAATCAACCGATAAGATTGAGAGGGTCCAGTCGATGAAAAGTCGAGACAGCTCGGCTGACGTGTTGATATGGGCCTGAATGGGCGAGGGCGGTAACGAGGTGAAGATAAGATTGGCTTGTAGAGGCTTGGATGGTGTCCGACTCTAGTGCGAGTCATATCTGTGTGTAAATATTTGCTACTTTGAATAAGAAATAGAATATTGAGTCGTAGTCGACAAGGAAACGTGTTGTAATAGCGTATAAATAGGTGCCTCATGAGGCTGGCAAAGAGACATAAAAAATCAATACAAATCTACTTTTTCACGCAACATTACTTTCAAGTCGGTGACTTCGCCAAGCTCTTTTCCTTTTCACGAGTTCGTGCGAGTTGGCAGGGCTGCATCAGGTTGATCTCCGGCCAATTTGTAAGTTCCGCATTTCGAGTACCATCTAAGCTTTGACTTCGGGCGCATCGCTGTCATCTCGTTTAAGATTTATTCACCAGTTATCGATATTTGCTAGAATTATAGGTTTTGCCTGTTATTTTGGCTTTTGTCACCAGTTATCCAGCTTGAGGCACGAACTATCGGCCATATCAATACATTACTTGTTATCATATAGCCGATTAGATCTGTTTCAAGTGTTGTCTCTATAGCATTGTTTAGGTTGCTCTAGCAGTCCCCTTTACATTTGCTACAAGATTATCGGCTGCTTCATAGCCGGTCATCCTTGCATTACATCGGGCAATCTGCCGATACGTTCTTTAGAGTAGATCAAAACTCCAGCCGATCGGATCTCTGAAATCTAACATCTGTTCTTCCTTGTCAATCAACAGGTCAGATTGATTGGCACGCCACTCGAACCGCACCAGGGCAATAACCCGAACTGGAGTTAAGCAGATTCTCTCGAGTCGTGTGCTCGATGCGACAATCGGGTCCGCCATCCGATTTTTGCGCCAACAAGAGGATGGATTCATGGGTAAATCTTTCTAGTGAACAGTGCAACTGCACGTGCCAAATAGGTATAGCCTTCGGGAGTGCCTATATATGTGAGGCCTTGATTCACACCCTACCAGCAGAACCTAGGGAACCATCCCAAGGGGACCACGGTGGGCAACAGATAGATTGGAGCAGAGCCTTCGCTTAGTCCCAGGTTCGGTTATTAGCACGGGTCATAGGTTGTGGTCCAGAGGACTTGTTGATAGTATATGAATGATGCATCTTTTTTCGGGGATAGTGTCCATGAGTGGATGAGATATGACCCCTGCCTAGATCCCAGCCGTATCTGTGGGTGGAACTAGGAAATGTTGTCTAGAAGTAGATATCGGTGCGCATGAACCTCGTAGATCAGTACCGCCTCCATAGAAGGTATGGGCTGATCGACCGTGTGGGTAAAGTGCACAACCTCTGCAGAGTTATAAATCTATCTGGATAACTAAAACTCACGATTAAGAGGTCACAAAGTCAAAGTTCTCATTGATTAGTGAAAATAATGTTTTTATTTAAACCCTATGTCCAAGGTTCTGTCCTAAGAAATTGTTTTGGAAATGAGGCAAATGCCGGCTTAGGGAATTCCTAACGGATCCTCATCCTATTAAAACCAGGAGACTGGTAGGGAGGTAGATTCCCCTCAAGGACCAACAACTTATAATAAGAATTCTCCTTATCATTCAAAAGCTAGCCCTTGAGAACTAGCTTTCAGGCAAATCCTTAAACTAGAAGCTAGCCCTTGAGAACCAGCATGAAATAATACTTCAATAGTGGGATTTGCTGAGTACTCACCCTTCCTTTATTATTTTCTACTACAGTGGAAGAAATAGTTGGTGAAGATGACGAAGATCTTGGAGATCAACCCTAGGAGCCAAGTCGCCTGTAGCATAGACCTCCGCTTTATAGCTAAGTTGCGGCTTCAACCACCTATGTACTACTAGTGGTATGCCTCTTTGTAAGATTATGTAAATTATCAATAAAAATTGTACGAAGTATGGATGTGATAATTCTTATGAGAAATGTCTGTATCATGTACTGATCATGGGAATGATACGATTGACATTCGGGGTCCCTTTTTAGGGGTAGCCCCACAAAATGTCCAAAGTTTATAATATTCCTGAATAAATATTAATAGTCTATAGAAGAAAATCCTAGAAGGAAAAATAAAGTCATAAAAATCATTGATTGTGAATAACACTTTCCAAATAAATAGTTTACAGAAGAGCTCAGGTTAAAAGGATTGTGTACATCACTTCTCTCTTACATTAGAGAATTTCTCATATAAGAGAAATACTATTCTCAAAGAATTAGAAAATCCTTGAATGATATAGACAATGAATGACTTATCAGTCAATTCCTGAATGGACACCAATAAACCAGAAGATATGAGTGAAACCTCATACAGACCCAAGTTATTGAATTAAAAATGTAGTGAGGAATCATATGGTCCTAATTTTATCATAAACTCACGTATAAGTTCATACATAATTATCTATCATTGATAGAAAGTATCCTCACATACCATAGAAGGTACATTGGTGACTGGCAAATTGAATTATCCCCTCAACTGCCAAATGAAGACCGATCATTGTCTATAGTTGAACCAGCCAAATTTAGAAGATCAACTGAATAGATCATTGCCATTAACTTAGAATCCACATAGATATAGTTGCTATTGAAATGTAATATATAGAAGATATGCAAATTTGCAACTCATTATCCTCATATTTCTCGGAAAGGATAAAATTTTATTTTGTGTTGCACATTTAAATAAGTGGTTACTAGTGCTTGAAGTATTACTCCTAATTTAATCTAGAAGAATTACAAATAAGTCTTTGAAGGACTAAGTACGCATGCACATTTATGAAGAATGTGACTAAGGCATTTTGAACACTGAAGTTCGAAGGATGTTCATATGAAGAGGGGTAGATCTTTAATCATATTTAGATTTGAAGTCTTTTAAGTTGTATCTAGAAGGAATCAACTTGATGATTAATTTATTGAATTTAACATGAAGGTATACCACTCGATTATTTAAATCATGCAAATATTTATTGCAAGAATCATGAAGTTCATGCATAAATCTTGAAGGTTGATTACTATTCATGAAGAATTAAGTAAACTTATTAGATGAGCATAAATGACCTAGTTTGTAAATATCAATATAGTTCATTGTTTTTGAAAGCGATAAAGTTAATAGTAATCACGAAACTAAAGGGGCTCACTAGGCCACAAAAGATTTGTGCTGGCGGCTAAAATGGCTCTGTGCTGGCGAGCCGAGCACCCGCCAGCAACCTTGAGCAAGCACAAATGGTAGTCTATGCTGGTGGGTGCTCACCCGCCAGCACAGACCACTCTATGCTAGCGGGCGACGTTAGCCACCCGCCATCACAGAGGCTTTCGGTGCTAGTGGGTGGTTACATCTCCCGCCAGCACAGATTGTTTCTCTGCTGGCAGGTGGTTATGCCACTTGCTAGGAATATTTATTTTCCCACTCTATATATTATTTCCTGTGATTTATTTATAAATTCTATTTCCCGCAAGTTTTTAGCTGCCAAGTGATTTATTTATAATTTCTATTTGCCGTCAGTTTTTAGCTGCCAAATTGAAATATGTATCTCCAACCACATAACAACAAACTTAACTAATAAATAATTCATATTATTAAAAACTACATCGTACATAATAGATAATTCACATTATTCAATAAACGTGAATAATAAATAATTCACATAATTCAACATTTGGAATAAAGCTATTCTTTGCGAGGCTAATATTAAATCAACTTCGTCAATCTACAAAGACGTGTGCATTCATCCATCATCAACACGCCATTTGGATCAAAGAAATCTCTATCCTAATGACTAATCTCGCGTTGGTTGAACCTTGCCATGTCTCTACAAATGTTGTTGATTTGACCTTGGAGCGACGATTGGTGATTCAGGATCCTAGGCATCTACAGGTATACAGTAAATGAAGATTAGGATGTATTACCATTAGTAAGTTAGCACATGGAATGTATAAGAGAGTTACGTCTTCGGGGTTCGTCCGGTAACTCCCATTGTTACTGAGAAACTCGCACATGTAATATCCGCATAGCACTGTTTCAGGAGGTTGCCTGTGGCACTACAATCAAATTAAAAAAATGATGAGTTTTCATAAATGGCAAGTCTACATTATAGGAAAAGAAACTAAGTTTTTATGTTCTTACGAATCTATGACATATTATTTTCATAGCTTTCTTCCTATTTTCAGGGCACTCCCCATCTTTCATTACGTAAAGCTTGTGCACACTTTGAGGATATAAAGAAAAGAGTTAGTAATACAACTTAGGTGCATAGAATCTCAACATGCATTTAAGTACCACCAAGGAATCTCTTACTTTTCTAAAATGCATAAGAATTCCTTGTAACTATCTTTGCTAAATCTGGCTGAGTCAAGGACGACTGCTTTTGCATGCTTGGGGTAAATAATGATGCAAATCTAGTGGTCTCTGCATTATATTAGAATAATTTATATTATAGATGGCATTAAATAATAATTTAAACTAGATAGCTTACTGAAAATTGTAAGCTGCCATAATATGATTCTTGTGAGCCTTTTTCCTCATTACTCTTGCAATGTACATGGACACTTTGTGCATTTCATCTCTGTGGGCTTTTACCTTTATAGAATTTTTCTCCTCTTGTGTCTATGCTGCTTCCATTTGTGCTTTGACCGTTTCATTCAATTTGAACTTGTGCTCTAGCTTGCTAATTCGTGTTGGGTCAAGGTACGCTACCGAGAACCTACCGTTCATCAATTCTTCCTCTTTCCATTGCATCCTGCAAAATAGGTAGTCGCTCAAGTACTTGACATATAAAATATATATGTATGTATGTAAAACTCATGTATGCGATACATGTGGGCTTACAAGCACCATAAGGTAATGAGCTGGACGTTGAGGTGTTGATGACGGTAAAGTCTGTGCAAATCCTTGAAATCGAGCACAATCTTGTAATCGAGAACACCAAGGAAAACCTTTTTTGGGACACGCACAGTGATTGCTCGAATTCCTTGCTTCATTGCCATGATCCATCCAGGCAGCTTATTGAGTTCCCATGGGCTGTCCAATAGATCCCACCAATACAAGAATGGTTTGCCATGCTCATAATTCTCTCGAAGACGCCTAAAGTGCTCGGTGGTTCTAATTGAGGCGGTTAGCTGATCTATCTCCCTGTTCGGCTTGAAAAGACCCTTCTTTTGCATCTCGGTGAGCTGTTCCAACCTCTCGTAAATTTGCACTATTGTTGGGTGTTTGAATGTAACCTTGCCATTAGGTGTGAATGTCAGAATTCGTGCTAATACCCAATTCCTGCTGCGCTCATCCAAGCCTTCAAACAAATTTGGTAAACCAGCTATCCTTGGTTCTTCTTCCTCTCTCCTCCATTTAGCAATCTTGGCTGTGTACCCTCCCGCACCCAAGTGATGGGGGTTCTCGGCAGCTTTCATAGCCTTCCTGGTAGTTTCTTTGCTCAGGGCTTTTGCTTCCCACATGTTATTCTGTTGTACGAACTCTTCCCACATTTCTAGAGGAATCCTACCAAAGTCATCCCTAGCATCATTGCCTTTCTGTACATATTCTGTATTAAGAATAGACCTCCAATTCCTGAAACATCTCCCAGGGAGGCCCTTAGCAAATTTTCTTACGGATTCCTCTTGACCTTCAGGAAAAGTAAATTTTTTTTCAATGTGGCCCACAATACATTCTTTGTAGTGGTAGGTAGATTTTTCTAGTTACTAGTCGTGATGCAAGTCTGCAATTTATTCTTGAAAATAGCTCCACATAGGTTTTGAAACCTAGCAGCTATTCCCTCAGGTAATATGGGCTCACCTTTGGAGCCAAGCAATTCTATGACGAGAATACCTTTCTCAAGGATCTAGTTTTGGCTTCTTTTCCCACGTTGCCACTTCGAATTACTACTGGAAGTAGTTGGAGCTGAAGGCTCTGATGTAGAGGCAGCTACCTCGCCTTCTTGCAGAGTTGATGTTCTACGACATCGCGGTAGCGAATGAACCGGGGATTGGTCATCATTCTATAGAAAAAATAATAGTTGGAGTTTAACATCTTCATGTGAACAACAAACGCATCACTAGCTAGTATATGAATGTGCATGCAGGTACCTGATGATCCGCGGTTGGATCGTATTCAGGGTCATCTTCATATAGACGCCTGTGAGTCCTAGGTGGGCTTGGTTCATACTCAGGTGGAGTATAATATGATCCACATGAGTCATCAGAATCAGAATCCTCCACGGTGGATTCAGTCGCTCTTAATATGCAAAACTTTAATCCTTGCAATTAAAAATTATTCATGAATTTGTGCATATCAACACATATTTGCACACCAAACTTTTCTTTCACAATTAATTCGAACATATTTATTATTCTTTGAATTTATGCATATCAACACATATTTGTACACCAAACTTTTCCTTTCATAATTAATTCGAACATATTTATTATTCATGAATTTATGCATATCAACACATATTTGTACACCAAATTTTTCCTTTCACAATTCAAACATATTTATTATTCATAAATTTATGGATATCAATACATATTTGTACACCAAACTTTTCCTTTCACAAATCAAACATATTTATTATTCATCAATTTATGCATATCAACTCATATTTGAACACCAAACTTTTCCTTTCACAATTAATTCAAACATATTTATTATTCATGAATTTATGCATATCAACACATATTTGTACACCAAATTTTTCCTTTCACGATTCAAACATATTTATTATTCATAAATTTATGAAAACTAATTATTTTTTCATGAAAAAACCGACTGAGGTTCCGTTAGCGCGGCAGGTTCGGGGAGGGCTGTCAACGGCGCGGCGGGCTTGGGGAGGGCCGTTTGTGGTGCTGCGGCCTTGGGGAGGTTCGGCGGCGGCACGGAGGCCTCCTAGAGTGGTTACATGCCAAATATCATGATTATTTGATAATTTTATTGTATTAAATGTTGTGTGGATTTAAAATTGTCGAAGAATCATGATATTTGGCATGTTACCACCCCTAACCACTTTAGGAGTCAACCAACATGGACCAAAAATATTAACACAATTTTAAGATAGTGTAATAGTACTTCCTTCTCGAATGGATATGCAAGTCATCATCACCGTATAACTCATGAGGTGTTTCAACCTAAAGTGACAAGTAAACTAACTACTCATTCTTATTTATGTTATCTATGAAATATATTTTTTAAATTCACTAAATAAGATTTATGTTCATATGTAAAAGTATGAAATTTGAAATCATTTACCAACTATTTAAATCATTTTGAATTTTATTGAAACCACTGCATTGGCGGGCGCAGCTCCACTGCGCTGGCGGGCAGTAACGCGGCCCGCCAGCGATGAGGCTCAGTGCTGGCGGGCGGTGTAAGCGCTCGCGAGCGTTGAGGATCTCACCTGCCTGGCAACACTACCGCCCACCAGCACTGACTCCTCCACATATAAATCCCGCTCGGGGGATCATATTTTTCTAACTCCCGGCGGTACGCACGTTTTGCAACTGATGCCAGCAGGCTGCCAGATTCCGCCGAGCCCCTAGCCCGTCATGCCGCCGTCCTCTTCCCCGAGCGCCGCCACCGCACGTCATCCACCTGCCACACGTTATACGCCCGGCATTGTCCTGTCCCCGCCAGGCCGCCATACGTGCTTCCCGTCCGCCGCCGTGCGTGCGCCGTGGGACCTCCTCCTTAGCCGAGACTGTGCCACTATCCTCTCCTCCTTGCCGTTTGATTGATTTTTCCATTTGTTTCCATTTTGTTCAAGTAGATCACAAATGGTTATTTACTCCACATAAATATGGTTATTTATATGATTATTTGTATCCTATATGAAATTCTATACACATATATATGATTATTTCATTGAAATTATATCCACATATATATGGTTACCAACAATAAAGTTGTTAGTTTGTACCATTTTTACTCCACATAAATATGGTTATTTATATGATTATTTGTATCCTATATGAAATTATATGCACATATATATGATTATTTCATATGAAATTATATCCACATATATATGGTTATACACAATAAAGATGTTACCTTTTACCATTTTAACTCCATGCAATTGCAAAATGATAATAAATATGTTACAATTAGTTATAACATTGTTCATGAGATCTAAACCAACATTTGTAAATTTCTTCCATTATTTGGATAATCTTTTATTTTGAGTATTTTGTAAATTTTATGTGGATAGTTTGGGCTAACTATGGCAAGTGGAAGTTCTTTTCCCTGTGGTGGTGGCAGCCGCGGAGGTGGCCGCCGTGGTGGTGGCGACCGTGGAGGTGGCAGGAGACATTTCGGGCATGATGACACTCCCCTAGTTATCCAAGACTTCAATTCCATGGGCCCATTAACTTGCTATTCGACGATCAAACCAAAGGAACAATTCCCAACATAGTAATATATTTCCTAATTTTAATTGATGTTGTTACTACACATGAATAAATTCTAAATTTACTTAAATGCAGCTTATCAATAATATTAATGGCTCAGAGATGTTGTCAAAGCTTTAGGTGGTACTTCTCCTGTTGTGCAAATAGAGTTCGTAGGACCAAATATGGAAAGAAAAGATCTCTCTTTTCAATTACCTGTTGGACATCTAGATTTCACCTCGTTGTCACCAGGATAGGCCACCCGATGGTCTCAATTGCTGCATGGGGTAGCACAGCAGCATTTATGGTAACTGTTGATAGGACCGTCGTGGAGGCCTGCCTAGAGAAGCTTAACCATTATGGGTACTTTGTACCAGACTTTTCATGGTTTCGAATTAGATGGCTTGAGGAGGGAGACAACAATGTGATTGTGACTGTTGAGACGCTTTCTCGACTTCATGACATGGTATGGAACATTCTTTTATCATTCTTTTAACTTTAGTAGTGTTACATCTTTTAACTTTCATCATGTTCTAATCATCTTTTATAGGATATAAATGGTACTACCATTGCCGAAGCGAGCCTTCATGCGATTCTGGATCAAGTTGTGGAAATGCTTCATTTGACTTACATGGGTGGAAACCCGATGTTCACCTCAGATTTGAGGTTCCAGGCTCAACTCACTTTCTGTAGGCCACATCAGTTAACGTCTTCAATGTTCTCCATTTATCATAATGTATGTGGTCGTCCATGTGAAGCGAAGGAGAGTGCACTCATCCATGCTCTCACTTATTTTGATGAAGTTCTGGGCTGGACGATTGGAGACATTAACTATATTCCATATCTAAGAAGATGAGCCAGAGTATGAAATAAGTAACATGCATGGTTGTACAGCTACCCTTTTGGAACTTGTTCTCTCTAGGACCTTTAATTATTGATGTAATAACTTGCACTACTATCAGAACTGGTTATACTGTATTGTGGCATGGATGTACCCCTACCATTTTCTTATGCTAGGAGTCAGTTACAAGATAATAAAGTCTAATCCATATTAATAAAATCTTACAAGATTAATAAGTCTTACAAGAATATTAATTAGTCAAACAACATAAGAGAAAATAAATGTAATTTATCCTTTAACAATTCTTCCTTCACAGTCATTACGTAACCATGGCTTAATGGATTTATCAATGCTTGCTTCAACATGCTTGATTCTTCATTCATGGTCTTTGAATAGGTCCAATTCCTCATACTGATTATAATCCTCAATGTCCACTACACCTTCAACTCCAAGGATCCTTTGTTTTCCAGATATGGCAATGTACTTCTTTGCATTCATAGGGTTGGTTATGTAGAATACCTATGCAACACACTCAGCGAGTACCCATGGGTCATCTTTATACCCTACATTGGTTAGGTCTACAAGTGTCAACACATAATTGTCATCTCTAATGCCATTCGGGTGTTTGACCCATTGGCACTGAAAGACAGGGATCCGGATATTCTCTCCATAGTTAAGTTCCCATATTTCCTCTATGAAACCGTAGTAAGTTATGTTCTTTCCGGATGTATCAATCGCCTCTATGAGAACACCACTATTTTGGTAAGCCACGCTTTTGTTGTCCTTTGTGGTGGTGTAAAATGTGTATCCATTAATTTCATATGCTTGCCATGAGATGACATTGCTTGATGGCTCACACACCAACCTAGTCAATGTTACATCTTCTGTGGAATTTCCTTGAAATAGATGCTCATGGTGCTTCAACCATGATGGGAAATGACGCTTTTGCTCTTTGATGATCCAATCCTCCGAGCGACAATTACTTTGTCCACGAACCTCATCTAGGTGTTGCTTGATGAAGGGCTCCACTATTGCAAGCTGTTGTAGAATGCTTGAATGCGCTTTCTCCAATTGTTAGTTGTCCTTGTCTATGAATCTTTTCATTCCAATGGTATCTCTCCCAGACAATCTGCCCTCGTGTTGAGATTTCGGTAAACCAATAGCTCTCTTATCTTTTATGTAATCTATGCAGCAATCAACACCCTCTTCTGTATGATAGCTCTCAATCATGCTGCCCTCTGGAAAGACCTTGTTTCTCATGTATCCATTGAGAGTCGACATTAACCGTTCATATGTCCACATCTGATGGAAGTACATAGGCCCTAGTTCAGTTATTTTGCTAGGCCATGTTGACCATGAGATGTTCGATGATATTGAAAAATGACGGAGGGAAGCACATCTCGAGCTGGGCCTGAGTTTCCGACACAAAAAGTTGAAACCTAGCCAACTCGACACAATCAATCACTTTCTGTGAAATCACATTGAAGAAGTAACACATCCGTGTGATAACCATCTTCACGAATACTGGTTTGATAGCCCGTATCGCAATAGTGAGAAAAACTGTGATCATCACATGGCAATCATGAGAGTTATAGCTGGCAAGCATAACGTCCTTTAATGATACTAGTGACCGGATGTTTAATGAGAATCTGGTTGGCACTTTCAACCCATGCAAGCACTTGCACATAGCTAATCTCTCATCTAGTGTTAAGTTGTAGCTAGCTGGGGGAAGGTAATGCTTACCATTAGGTAGTTCTTGCGGGTGGAGCTCTAGCCTGATTTAGAGGTCAACTAGATCCTTTCGTGATTTTAGCCCATCCTTTGCCTTGCCTGATAAGCCCAGGAATCCGATGGTGCTATCAAACACATTCTTCTGAAGATGCATCCCATCAATGGCATGGCACACTGCCAACTCTCACCAGTATAGTAAATACTTAAGGAAGATATACATCTTCTTAAACGACATGACTGCGACGTCTGTAGTTTCAGCCTACTTCCTTCCCCTTTTCGAATTATCAGCACCACCTAATGACTTCTTATCGAGTTTGAACATGACCTTCTCGCATATTTCAAATACTGTTTTACCACTTGCCAATTTTGGAGCAAAGTCATTCTCATTGGTGCCATCGAAGAAGTATTTCATCCTGCGGTATTTGTGCATCTGCAATAAGAAGGGCCTATGCTGCATGAACACTATCTTCATATATCCCTTAAGGTACACAGATGATGTTCAATCCAGGCAAACTACGCATGCTGTCTTGCCTTTTACCTGACCTGTCAGGACAAACAGGGCAGGATAATCATTGATGGTAACAAAAATAATGGCCCTTAGTGTGAAGTGCTCGTGTCTGTACTCATCCCACATCCGAACCCCATCTTCCCAAAGCTTCTGCATATCTTCCATCAATGGCTCAAGAAAAACATCTATGTCGATGCCAGGCTGCTTCGGGCCGTGTATGAGAATGGTTAGCAAAAGGAACTTTCTCTTGTGATATAGCCATGGGGAAGGTTGTATATGGTCATCAGCACTGGCCATGTGTTGTGCATGCTGTTTCTTTCACCAAACGAATTCATACCATTTGTACTCAACGCGAATCATACATTCCTTTTTTCATCTAAAAACTCTTGATGATCGGCATCAAAGGTCCTCCACTGGCGAGCATCAGAAGGATGTCGAAGCTTTCTGTCATCCTTTACTGGGCAATCAGCATGACAAGTCATCATTTTAGTGGTCTTTTGGTTTGAGAACAAACGCTTTAGGTGGTCTACCATTGGCAAGTACCACATCACTAAGGCAGGAACTCTACACTAAGTCGTCATGTTAGTACCTATACAAGACTCGTCCTCCACTTGAGCACCATCATTTTTCTTTGCAATCTTCTTTCTCTTATTCCTAATGGAGGAACCGACATGGTCCTTATAGAAATCGACATTACTTTTGTAATGACTAGCATCACAATTTGGACACTTTTCCAATACCGTGTACTCACTACAGTACAATATGTAGTAGTTCCTACACACGCATCTTCAATGGATTGATAATCTTCTTTGTTTCGTATGTGCTTTTTGGCACAAAGTTAGGCTTCGGGAGCAAATTGCCTAGCAGAGTAAGGAGATCATTAAAAATATTGTCTGACCAGCTAAATTTAGCCTTCAGGATCACAAGATGAAGGATGAAACACAGCATTGTCCACTCCTTCCCACATCCCACATACATACGGTCCTTTACTACCTTCTTGAGTGTCTCAAAATTCTCTAACACTTTAGCACTCCCTAGCAACACTTCCGGTTCAATGTGGCGCAACATGTCCTCCATATCAACATGACGTTCCTCATCCACCTGTGGTTCCACATGCACATCTCTTTGATCACCATTTTGATCTCCACAGTCATAATCATCATCCATCATAACATGATCATTATCGTTTGCATCATCACCACCCACTTCATCACAACCAGTATTGATGTTTGTGTTGTTGGAAGTACCTCCTGCCTCTGCATGGTGGGACCTATCCATCCACAAAACCTCGCTTTATCAAATGCCTCTTGATGACATTAGTATCCTCCCATAAAATTTTGTTGCTATAGTCAAAACACGGATAACGTATTTGCTTTGTCTTGCAAATACGAGCGTGCTTCTTCGCAGCCTGCACAAACTTCGATACCTCTGACATCAAAGTAAGCGAATGTCTCTGTATACCATACATCCATACTCTATGATCCATCTTTAACAACCCATGACAAGATTTCTATGTTATATTAACTAGTTTAATGAGCTATTCCATAACCTAAATTAAATTATGGATGTATTAACTAATAAGTAGGAAGAAATTTAATAAAAAATAATTCTATATTACCCTAAATGAAACTAAATTAAACAATTCTATATCACCCCAAAGCTAAGGAAGCTAGAAATATGGGTAGAAGTTGAAAAAGAAGGTTGGAATGGCACAAACTCACCTTATATGGCCACCTCCTCCAAAGAAATCAAGAGCAAAACTTTTCCCCTTAGATTTGGTGTTTTTAGAGTTTTTCCCGAGCAGTTAAACCTAGGATGTCATAATTAATAAGAAGAATGAAAAAAAAAATCAAACTCAATTATATATTAATTCAATCAACTTCATTAATTGAAACTATGGACGTAATAATTAATACGTAGGAAAAATATAATAAAACTAATTCTATATTACCCTAAATGAGAATCAATTGAACCATGGATGTAATAATGAATAAGAAGAAGGAAAAAATTAAACTCAATTATTTGTTAAGATAATCAACTTCATTAATTAAAACTATGGATGTAATAATTAATAAGAAGGAAAAAATATAATCAAACTCAATTCTATATTACACTAAAATGACAAACATAGCATTGTAGTGGTTATAGCATGATCATAGAATTTTATTCACAAAAATAATCCATTTCTAGTTTTTTTCTCTCTTCCCTCCTCTCTCTCCTATATCTAGATCTAGATGACAACTAATGAAGCTAGAAATGATGGATAGAAGTTGAAAATGAAAGTTGGAATGCCACAAACTCAATATATATAGCCAGCTCCTCCGAAGAAACCAAGAGAAAAACCTTCCCCCTTAGATTTAGTGTTTTTGAAGCTTTTCTCAAGCTCCTCGGACAAGTTCCAAATGGAAGGTTGCCTGGGGCAGAAGATGAACAGAAACATTTATGGCGAGCTTTGTGCTGGTGGGTGCTTGCGTCGCCTGCCAGCACAGTAGCCACTGTGCTGGCGGGTGCTCCCCCGCCGACCCAAAGAAGCTTTTTGCTAGCAGGTGCCGATCACGCCCGCCAGCACGCTAATTTGCTTGTGCCAGCACAAATCGTTTTTGGTATAGTGGCTATTCACCAAACATGATTAGTAAGATGGTTTTGTGCACTCAACTAGGAAGTTTCTAGCTGGCTGGTATATTTGGTACACAGCTTAATTAGAGATGCATTCGAATGTGTATCTTTACAGTAAAGCATAACCTTTTTATCCTGAAAGGAACCGGTAGGAGAGCTACTTTTTATATTAAAGAGGAAAGATCGAAACATGGTTTGCATCTTTGTACGTCTATTTTTGCCACGCATAAGTGTTAGCTCATAAGAAATTATCTGACACATTGGAAATGCATGATACAGTAAGGAATCGATCTGCCTCTATAGTCAAACAAATACATGTTTTTCATTTGTGTTCACCTTTTTTATTGTGACAAGAAAATAAAAGAAGTGGCAATTAAGAAAAGGAGGATAGAGAAGGGGCTGATTGAATTGAGCCACTTCAAACTCTTCAAGGCTTGGTCCCCACCGTAACCTCCTTCACCATACGCCGCATCAATAGGGAGAGGACTGGGTCCTCATGCTAGGGCTATTTATTTGAAATGCTTGTTGTATTCATAATTATTTATTAAAAAAATAGTGAAAGAAATGTAACTTATACCCCTCAAACTAAAACTATGCATTCAATGAAAAGTTTGCAGACCAGACTTTCCGCTTGTTAGAAGAACAATGATTGCAGGACAGAGCCCTGTTTTTCATCAAGATCTATGATAATGTAGTGATATGCTCAGTCATTACTTGACAAAGCACTGACTGTGCTAATTTTACATGCCATAGTTGCTTCTTAGAACCTTAGACATTTCCTAGCTAGAACTCTACAACTTACAAACGAATGTGATATTTTTTGGTATGTCGGATTTCACTAATCTGACTATGATGTGAATTACAATTGATTGTACATGTCGTTTCAATTCATAGTAGTGGTTAATTTTTTATGTTCAAATGCATATTAAATTCTTGAACTCATATGAATTTCTAGAGTTGCTGAAAACAGAAAGCCAAAACAAACCTTAAGTATTGCGGATTGAGACCCATATAATGCCCTAGTTCGCTTCTCTTTGCATCCCGAATTTAAGCCCAGCAACACCCGGACTAGCCACCTCCCCATGCCCATTTTCTCTACCACAACCTACTCATCAGCCCTTTTCTATTTGATTTCTCTCTTTCTCACTGACAACACAGAGCCCACATGGCATTGTCTAAACTGTAATGCCGAGTACTGAAAGCGTGATATGCTAGGTGGACCACACCTGTCCATAATCAACTTATGCTTTCATACTTTTCAGCACTGTTTGTGGAAATCGAAAGTTAAGATGTAGGAATTCCAAACAACTTTTTAAACAGAAAGCTAGACAAAATTTGTGCTGCACATTTCAAATTGGAAGGCTAAAGGAAACATTGAAGGATCATTTTGCTTTTACATATATTTTTGTTTGAATCCTAGAAGACCTATGTAAATTATCTTTTGGGCCTTTAATTTCTTTTATATTGCAGTACTTTCTTGTGGAACTGTGTTTGTTATCCTTCACTTAGGTTTCCAATCTATACATGTGATTATATTATGCAATATAACAATATTTGACCTAGGGTATAAAATATAAATGTTCGGGGCTTGTGGAGTTATAAAATGCAATATTTTAAAATTGAGTATCCTGCATCTCAATTCCTTTTATATAAGGGAAAGCAGAGCTACTGATCGACTTTTTTTCTTGTTTTATATGGATGCTATGATATAATGTTGTTTTCCTCTTGGTGTTTTTTAATATTGATGCATAAACACGGTATCGCTGGTCAAACTCTTGGAAGGATCACACTTCGTTGAAGAAAGCATACTATTATTTGAGTGGTCTGTGGTTTCTGCTATGTATTTAGGACAAAAGAACATGGATTCGCCAAGTTATTGCTACATCATATAAAATGCCCAAGTTAACAAACCCTGTATCATTTACACTACTCTTTTAGCCAATGGTGCTGGCAATTTCTCCATATGTTATGGGAGCTTACAAGGCCTCTCGTAGATATGTTAGAGGAGGCCAAGAAAAGGACCTACGCTACTGGAGAAATCGCTTCTAGTACCAGTTCGTAACCCACCTCTAGTACCGATTGTGCAACCGGTACTGGCAATTCGATACTAGAGGAGGGTCCTTTAGTACGGGTTGAAATAACCGGTACTAAAGGGTACCCATTGGGGATACCAACCGGTACTAAAGGGTCTGCCACGCCGCACGCGTGAGCGGCCGAATTAGTACCGGTTGATCTCCCCAACCGGTACTAATTTGTTTTTTTCCTTTATTTTCTTATTTTCTGTTTCTTCATTCTATATTCATATTTCATATTTATTTCTTTTACGTATACTAATTCTAATACGCTAATATATAAAGTTCTATTTATCTTTAATATAACACTTGAGATACTATTATATATATACATATTGTGCATACACGTATCATTTCTACTATTCTGAACCCGATTCCTAATGTTGCACTAGATTTGATCCGTCATTCTGAAACTCCCCCACAGGATTTGTGACCTTGTCCAGAAGAAATCCACTTAGTTGTTCTTGTATTGCTCTGAAAACTTTCGTCTCGAGGAGTTTATCCTTCCTAGACATCATCTGTGTCATTGGCAAAGTTTATTATACATAGTAGATCAATGGCTTAGCACAATTGAAACTTTTTTTGAAGTATAAGCAAATAAATTGAAATACTTAATCTATTTTTTCTAAGTATATACACATGAATTGGTTTTTGAAGTATAAGCATATGAATTAATTTTTGAAGTACATACACATGAACTAATTTATTGTTGAGAATTTTCTCCATTGTATCTTATTCTAAAAATCACAAATTACTCTAGCTCTAAAGCATAAAACTTAGTATACTAACCATATATCAAGGGAGAATGAAGTTTCTAGCCTTTAGAACACTTGAATGAGTGAAATCCCAAGAAATGGTCACAAATCCGGCAGCACCTCCCCCTATTTCGCCATGGATAGGGTGAAGCTCAAGCTAGGAGATGGCTCGGGCTTGAGGAAGAAGGAGAGGTATTTATAGACAAGAGATTAGTACTGGTTGGGGGCAACAACCGGTACTAAAACGGGTGCCCTCTAAGTACCAGTTGGTGCCCCAACCCGGTACTAAAAGGGGGTGCCACATTAGTACCGGGTTGGAGCATCAACGAGTACTAATGGGTACCCCCTTTAGTACCGGTTGTTGCCACCAACCGGTACCAGAGGGTGGGTGGCGCATTAGTACCGGTTACGATCACCAACCGGTACTAATGTGCACGCTTTGTATCGGTACTAAAGGGGGTCACGGGGACCGCTCCAGGGACTATTCGTTATGCTTGGTACTAGTGCTAACATTAGTACCGGGTCTAAAGTTAACCGGTACAAAGCCTCGGGACGAGAGGTCATTTTTCTAGTAGTGCTAGCTATTATCAGGAGATCTTCACACTTCATGCTGGACCATGTAGTGTCATTGAAACAGAGTCTTTTCTTTATGCAGCCACACCGTCTCTAAAAGCATGGAAATTACAGTTTACATCTGAGTTTTTAGGATAATTCAGAGTAAAGCAATCTTGAATCCAGTTTTCACTAATTTGCTGAGTACTTTTGTATGATGAATTCTTCTTTTTCTTATTGGGTCTCAGATTTGTTCAACTTCCCATGGGATCTCCCCCAAAATTTTGGCAAAATATATTATTTGAACTAGAGGCAAAAGATGATTTGATTTCATCTTGAGGGAGCTTTGTAGTAACTAAATCCAACTTTATGTGTAGAAATAAAAAATGTTTTATCTAACAATATGATAAATTCTTCTTACGGGTTATTTGAAAAGTGCGTTGTAATGCAAAAACTCCTATGAACGTTGTATATATTTTATTTCTTTGAGAAAATAAAGTTTATCTGCCAACGTTCCATTCAATTTTCCACTTTATTGTGCCATTCAATTTTCCAATTTTGGATATTATTACAATTATTCTATTTTAAATTGGAGATACAAATTTAAATTAACCCTAGCAAATAATTGAATTTTTCACTTATCTTCGAAACATGTTTTATAATGGAACATATGCATCTAAATATATTTTCTATGTCTTTTTTTTTGAATTTATTGGAGGTACATGTAGTTCAATTTGGAATTTCTTGTGATAAACACACATAAATTCATTCAAACTATAGAAAATAGTAACTCATTTCCAAAATTTTTCAAACTCCTACACAACAACATACATGTAGTCTACAACATGTGGAAATGGTATTGGGGTATAGAGGATAAATATTTTTATTGCATCTAATACATCATTTTTCATAAAATTTATTAAAAAAAGAAAACATTAAGTAAACAGTATGATATGAACCCACTAGGGTTGATTCCCGATCTTTCGATGAGAGAGGCGTGGATAACTCGATTGGTGGATGGAGATGACGTTCACGGCCCGACTACAGCCATCCAAGCTGCGCCTTAGCAACCGATGCACCACCTCCAATGGTTGTCGCGATCTTGTGGAGCGCGTCACCCGGCCACTAGGGCACTCGTTCCTGCAAGCAATCGAAGAACTAGCAAGAACAAGTATAACAAGTACTGAATTTACTAGATGAAGATGAAGGTTTCCAACTCAATCTCAATAAGGTGGGGTTCCGAAGACAGCAAGACGGGCGGCTGATCCAGCACGCGCGCTTACAGGCAAGTAGCGAGAGCTAAACTTGATCTAAACAAAACCAATCTGTTCGTGGTGGCTCTAATCCTTATTAATACCTAGGAGGACGACCAGGGGGGTGTTGGGGTCGTGCTCCAACCCTAGGACATGTCCCTAATGGACCAAACATGATACACGGCTCATTGGGCCAAAATAAGGCGACGCAGCACCTTTGGACAGAAAACCTCTTGGTAGTGTTTCGGTGATTGCGGCCGCCTCAGAATAGATATGGACATGAGTCTAGATCCATATTAAAATAGACTTCATAAGGATTCCAAGGAGTACTTGAACGTTTCAAACGGAGTCTGGATGAGGTCATGGCGGCCGTTGCAAGTTGGGCCAGAGCTACAGTCCGAATCCAGCACCAAAACGTGTTGGATTAGATCTCTTTCTTTCCTTGGGCCAAAAGTGACGGGGTGGCCTGGTGGAGGACGTTGGGAATATGAAGCGTCCCTACATAAGTAGAGACTAAATATGATACAAATATCAGTCCCAGGAGGCTGATAACACATTTATTCGACAGATAATTCAGTTACCGTACAACTCCCGAGGGAGTGGGCGTGAAAGCCACGCAGCGATAAACAGTAAATAAATAACGGCGGCTAACCAAGCAACTGCCAAAAGACAGCACTCGGGACTACACGGCAGCAGCAGCATCTTGGGCAGGCCAACACCACAGGCAGCGTCGGGTGCGGACACAACCTCTACTCAAGGTCCTCGGCGACGAAGTCCGGGTCCTCCTCTGTAGCAACGAAGCAAGGGTGAGTACAAATGTACTCAACAAGTCCAACCCCATCCACGGAGGGGAATACAAGCAAGTTTATGCACAGGTATAACAAGGGTAGGCTAGAGTTTATTTGCGGAAAAGCTAAATTTTAACACATGCAGGGGATCGTTTCGAAAGGGTTTTTGCAAAGTTTTCCTTTAATACCTGAAGCATTGAGTGGGGTTGATCCTACACAAAGGATCCAAGTTTTTATCGCTATCGGACTCCCCATCCGTCATAGCGCACGACACATCTGCCGGACTCTTCCAAAATCCCACACACACACACACACACACACACACACACACATGACAACCTTGCCCAATTGCTAGTTGTGTGATCAAGCCGTAACTCGTCCAATGCCGTGGACACGGCTACCCGGATAGGTTTTAACTCTGCAGAGGGTGTACACTTTTCCCACAAGTAGGGTACCGCAGCACGATCACCTTAGTGTCGATGCGGATCCTAACAAAGCCATTACCCACCTTAGCTAAGACTGGCTAGCCCTCGCGGAAACACCCAAGGGGTTCACGGCTCGTCCATGAGACCGTAATCGGGACCTAAGTCACCAAGATCTTACTCCTTTTCCATGGGTTCCCGTTGCTCACCCGCACCCCTGAGCACTAATAGTTCAGCTAGTGGGATTTATGCTATGCCGTTGCCCATACAACGGTCGAGTGGTTGCACGATGGTGGAATTAGGCAAGATGACACATCAACTCGGTCCTTAATCACGACAGGATGGATATCTCCCGACATTGTTCAACCACCGAGGTACGAACACAACAACTTGGCATCCCACACAAGGAATACCCATCCATCCCGTCTACACATCCTTTTTCCCCGAACCCAAAAGCCATTTCTCTTACTCAGACACACACACACGTTTATTTTCCGAATACACCATTGTAATAATGATTGCAGTTGAGTAACAAATTCCTAAGCGTTCTAGCGGTGGTTACCATCTAAACAGAGCGAGTCATATTTAGAGATAAGCATAGGACAACAAGGAATGTTCATAACAATCAAGGGGTGGCTATCCAACCATGTCTTGTGATAAAATAATATGCATTTTATAAAACGGGCCAATAGGTTGTGTTTGAAAAACTAGGTATTAAGTATGCATCAAAGGGTGAGATTGGACTTGCCATCTTCAAAGTCTTTCGGGAGTTCCGGCTCGCGGTACTGGTCCTCGGGCTCGGGCTCGCGGTCAAACTCCTCCTCGGGCAATCCGCGATATACGGCACACACAAACAGACACACAAATAAATAAAAGAGAAAACGATTTTTAACCGTGAGTTCCGAACAGGAAACGTGAACGGAAAATAGGTAGAAGGATTATTTCTGGAAAATT
>NC_028456.1:11033824-11042259 GCF_000263155.2 Setaria italica | reverse complement strand
AAGAGAAAGGAAGGAGAAGAAGGAAAGAGAAAGAAGGAGGGAGAAAGAGAAAGAAAGAAGGAAGAAGAAAAAGAAAGGGAAAAAGGGGAAGGGAAAAAGAGAAAGGAAAAGAGAGGGACCGGCGGATATTGCGGCACGCGGTCGGAGCACGCGCGCGTTGGTCTGACGACGGCACGCGGCGGGATTCACGGGCACAGATAAAAAGGGTAGGGGTCGGTATGGGTACCGGGACGGCGAAATCGCCGGGGAGATTTCCGATGTCCGGGAGCTCAGCGGTAAAAAGATTTTTAAAGACGGTTTTTAATGGGTGTTTTAGTTGGTGATTTCTGCGGACGTTAGAAACCTACCCCACTTAAATTGAATCTCGTCCTCGAGATTCGACTGAGTCCTGAAGAGATGGGGAAATTCCTTCTTTAACGCGTCCTCGCGTTCCCACGTGGCCTCTTCTTCGCCATGCCTACTCCATTGTACTCTGCAGATCCGAACTGCTGTATTCCTTGTCCTTCTGGTGACTGTGTCCAAAATCTTGACAGGCACTTCTTGATACCGAAGGTCCTTTTGTAGGTCTATTGTTTCCACCGGTACCTGTTCCTCCGGTATTCTCAAGCATTTTCTTAGCTGGGAGACATGAAATACTGGATGTATATCCGACATTTCTTTGGGCAGTTGGATACGGTATGCTACGGCTCCAACTCTTTTTAACACTTGATATGGTCCAATATACCGAGGGGCTAGCTTTCCTTGCACCTGAAACCTCCGCGTACCCCGAATCGGGGATACCTTGAGGTAGACAAAATCTCCCTCAGTGAAGCACAATTCCCGTCTTCTTTTGTCCGAGTAGCTCTTCTGTCTGGACTGTGCAGCCTTCAGCTTCTCTCGGATTTCTGCTACACGGTCTTCTGCTTCCTTGATAAAAGCTGGTCCGACCAGGGAACGCTCTCCGACTTCTGACCACATCAAAGGGGTTCGACACTTTCTACCATAAAGGGCCTCAAATGGTGACATGCCTAGACTGGCTTGGTAACTATTGTTGTATGAGAACTCTGCATAGGGTAAGCTTTGTTCCCAATCCTTTCCATAGGTGAGGACACATGCCCTCAACATATCTTCCATGATTTGATTTACCCGCTCTGTTTGGCCATCGGTCTGGGGGTGATAAGCTGAACTAAAATCCAGTTTGGTGCCCATGGCTTTATGTAAGCTCCTCCAAAACCTAGAGGTGAACTGAGTTCCTCTATCCGAGACGATCCAGCTGGGCACACCATGCAGCTTCACTATGTTGTCGACGTAGAGTCGAGCTAGTTTTTCTCCACCGTATGTGGTTCGTACGGGTAGATAGTGAGCAACTTTAGTGAGTCGGTCCACTATTACCCATATGGAGTCATTTCCCTTCTGAGTTCTGGGCAAGCCTACTACAAAATCCATGCCGATCTCATCCCACTTCCAAACCGGGATAGGCAAGGGTTGTAGTAAGCCGGCTGGCTTCTGGTGCTCGGCCTTGACTCTTTGGCAGGTATCACAACGGGCGACAAACTGAGCTATGTCTGCCTTCATCCCATTCCACCAGTACTTCTGCTTTAGGTCCATATACATCTTTGTGGATCCGGGGTGAATGGAGTATGCTGAGTTATGGGCTTCATCCATGATGGTCTGCCGAAATTCTCCGTCCTTGGGGACACAAATTCTGTTCTTATACCACAAGGTTCCTTTGTCATCTACTCTGAAATCCGGGGCTTTATTTTCTCCGGTCTGCTTGCGGATTTTTACTAGGTCTTGGTCTGAACCCTGGGCTTCTCGGATTTTATCCTCCAATGTGGGCTGGACACTTAGCCTACGGCTAGCATCCTGGGGGATGATATGCACATTCAACCGGGCCACTTCCTCTCGTAGACGGGCATTCTTGGGTCCGGGCTGCCCATAGGACTTTCTGCTCAGGGCATCAGCTACGGCATTAGCTTTGTCGGGGTGATAATGGATTTCCAGGTTGTAGTCCTTTACCAGCTCTAGCCACCTCCTTTGCCTTAAATTCAGATCAGGTTGGGTAAAGATGTACTTTAGGCTTTTATGGTCGGTGTAGATTTCACACTTATTCCCAATCAGATAATGTCTCCAGATCTTGAGGGCATGCACTACGGCTGCAAACTCTAAGTCATGGGTTGGGTAGTTCTGCTCATGGGGCTTAAGTTGCCGGGAAGCATATGCCACAACCTTCCCACCCTGCATGAGGGCACTTCCTAATCCTTGTCGGGATGCATCGCAGTAGATGACGAAGTCTCGCTGGATATCTGGCAGGGTTAGCACTGGGGCTGTTGTCAGTCTCTTCTTCAGCTCTTGGAAACTCCGTTCACATGACTCGGTCCAGGTGAACTTCTTGTCCTTTCTGAGCAACTCTGTCATGGGCCGGGCTATTTTGGAGAATCCCTCAATAAACCTCCGATAATATCCAGCTAAACCCAGCAAACTCCTGATTTCACTAACATTAGTGGGCTGCTGCCAGTTGGAGACGGCTTCCACCTTCTCAAGATCAACTGCTACTCCTTCCGCGGTCAAGATATGACCAAGGAATGCCACTTTTTCCAGCCAAAATTCACACTTGCTGAATTTAGCATAGAGTCGGTGGGCTCTCAATTTTTCCATGACCACCCGTAAGTGTTGTTCATGCTCCTGAACGCTCTTGGAGTAAATAAGTATGTCGTCAATAAAGACTACGACAAACTTATCTAACTCGTCCATAAACACCTTGTTCATGAGGTTCATGAAATAAGCCGGTGCATTGGTCAATCCAAAGGACATCACTGTAAACTCAAATTGACCATAACGGGTGACAAAGGCCGTCTTCGGGATGTCACTCTCCTTGATCTTGAGCTGATGGTACCCTGATCTCAGGTCTATCTTGGAGAAATACTTGGCTCCTTTCAGCTGGTCAAACAGGTCATCTATTCTGGGGAGGGGGTATTTGTTCTTAATGGTGACTTCATTTAGTGCGCGATAATCCACACACATCCTCATACTCCCGTCTTTATTCTTGACAAAGAGTACGGGGGCTCCCCACGGGGACGAGCTGGGCCTGATAAAGCCACTCTGCTGCAATTCTCCCAACTGTTTCTTCAGCTCGGCTAACTCTGAAGCTGCCATTCTATAGGGTCTCTTGGCTATAGGGGAGGTTCCGGGGACGAGGTCAATTACGAACTCTATGTCCCTGTCAGGGGGCATTCCAGGTAGCTCCTCAGGAAAGACATCCGGGTATTCACTCACCACCGGGACTCCTTCTAAGGTCTTGGTCTCCATGCTGAACACCATGGGGTCCGGACCACTTCCTCGGGTGTGGCAGGTCACTTGCACACCATCCCGATTGGTCAGGTGCACTACCTTATCCGCACAACCTATATGACCGTCATGCAGGCTCAACCAGTCCATTCCGAGAATCACATCTATCCCCTTAGACTTAAGTACTACTAGATCCGCTAGAAACTCTACCCCACTTAAATTGATCCTTACCCGAGAACAACCTAGTCGACACTGAATGTCGGCTCCAAGAGTCCGGGTTAATAGGGGTAACTTTAGTAGTACTGTAGGTATATGATGTTTTCCCACAAAACTTGAGGATATGAAGGAATGTGATGCTCCAGAATCAAAAAGTACTGTTGCCAAGACTGAGCTGACTAGGAACTCACCGAGTACCACGCCCTGAGCGTCGCGAGCCTCCTGCGCGCCGATGTGGTTGACGCAGGCTCGTCCAAATGACTGCTGGGGTGGCCTCATCTGCTGGCTGTTGTTGTTGCTGGGGTTGCCACTGCTGCGGACTGGCACACGGTTGGCTCCTGACAATGCGGCCCTGGGCCCAGCTACTGAGTTGGACAAGGCTGATGCTGCTGGCTTGTTGGCATAGGGGCAGTTGGCGATGAAATGCCCTGGCTCTCTGCAATTGAAGCATGCTCTACCATTGCTGGTAACCTGGCTGGCGCTGCTCTGTGGGGCCTTGATAGAGTTCTGGCTCCTGAATGGGGCAGCAGTCTGATGTGAGCCAGATGCTTGGGACTGGGTCCGATAATGCATGGGGGCTTGGGATCTGGGCAAGGGGTGATCGAAGCTCCTTGGCTTCTGGAATCGGTCCTGCTGGTGTGCCTTGTTTTCCAGGAACCGACGCTTGTTGTCCCTCCGCTCTTCTGCCTTGGCCCTCTCAGTCAAGATGGCCATGTTCATCAAGGTGTTGAAGTCGGGGTAGATCTGGGGAGTGAGCAGGGTCCTCAGCTCCGCGTTCAAGCCTTTCTTGAACATGTCCTGCTTCTTCTCATCCTTGTCCACCTCCTCGGGAGCATAACGGGCCAGCTCCATGAACTGGAAGGTGTACTCCTCCACAGATCGGTTGCCCTGACGGAGTTCACGGAACTCATCCGCCTTGCGCTTCATGGTGGCGGCGGGGATGTGGTAGTGACGAAATTCCATCACAAACTCATCCCAGGTGATAGTGGAGGCATCCTGGGCGGCAGAGCAGTAGTTCTCCCACCAAGCTAGGGCAGTTCCAGTGAGCTGGTGGGCAGCCAAGAGAACTTTGTCACTGCCCTCACAACCAAAGGGCTCCAGCTTCCTCTAGATGACGCACAGCCAGTCATCCGCGTCCAGAGGGTTGACAGACCCGCCAAAAGTGGGTGGCTTGGTCCGGAGGAAGTTTGTCAACTTCTCATTCATGTTCTGCCCGCGGGGCCTCTGGCGAGTAACGGCGTTGGCTAGAGCTTCCAGCAGAAGGGTCTGGTTGTTCATCACTTGAACCAGATCGATAACCGGTGGGGGCAGTGGCTGCTGCGTTCCCACTTGGCTTTCTCCCCTTCCTTCTGGCTGGCTCACCTCCTACTCTTCAGGAAGCACTGCCGGAGGCGGCTCCTGCCTTTCTGGCTGCCTCTCTGCACTGGGGGAGGCATGGGCCTGACTTAGGGAAGTCCTGGTGGCACGCTTGGGCGGCATCTGCAGATTGAGTGAGACCTTTTATGAGAGTGTGATTTGGATTTTAGTGATCTTTAAAGTGGTTAATTCGTATTTTCGAAGAGACGGGATCCACCTCCTGTCGACAAACACACAGACTAACAAGCAACAAACACAAACGATTTTATTTATTTTGCCATGGGGGTACAACACTGCTGGGGTAAGGCCAAAACACGCACTACACGACCGGTTACAGCAACACAACTGGAGGGGTACAAGTCTAGACTGCGGACCATGACGGCTTCATTCCTGGGGCAATCCTGGCTGGGCACACTACTCTCAGGGCGAGTCTTCTCCCTGGACCGAGTGATCTTCTAGTGGAAGGAGAAGGGATGGCTCATCGTCCTTGTTCCATGCTTCGCACTCGAGAGGGAAATCTGCGGCTTCTCCCACCGTGAGATTAATGCCCCTTCTGGAAGTGTCGGGAAAAGGGACAACTGATGGGATTGGGGCACCATGGTACTTGTAGTGCTCGAGAGCGAGAGGATTCCCTTCAGTGCCAGGAGGCCCTTCGGCTTCCGGGGTGACCATCCATCTTTTAGTAATTCCGCTGAGATGCGCCTCCTTGAGCTCTCGGAGGTGCTGATTCTGAGCTCGCTTAAGGGCTTCCATGGCTGCACTTTCTGCGCTTCGAGCAGCTGCCACTTGTGCCCTTGCTTCCCTTAGCATTGCTTGGAGCATCCTTATGTGAATCTCTGCCCTCTCGACATGGCGGACTTGTTGCCTCAGCTTTACAGCTTGCTGATCATAGAGTCTATCCAAGCTGACGAGGTAGGCGGCCATATGATATATGGTGGCGTCCTCTTCGCGCCGTCCGTGTTCATCCAAGGCCCTCATTCGGGCTCTCCAACCCGGATGGTCCTTTTCGGCGGGCGGAAAGTACCTCATGGATGTGGGCTCAAGGTGCATCTCGTACATCTGGCATAGGTAACCGAGAGCTTTGCGAGCCGCTACTGGGTAGGTGTCTCGGTGTCTGAATCCCATAGCGGACACCTGGAGTGGCTCAATGTTGGGGTAGCGAGCACTCCTTCCAATATGGATGATTACTTCACACTAAGGAATACCGTAGCGCTCGTATTCCCTGCTGGAACACTCCGGGGGTTCTCGGATACCCAGGCGCTTCAAGCAGACCAGCAGTAGCTTGGGAAAACCGGGTTCCTCCGTGCAACGGCTGTGGGTCCACAATCCTTCCTCGGCCATCTGGAAAAGATCCAGGGCACAAATTAGTTTTACAATAGAGCAAAGGTAGGCAGAAATTTTGTAATTCTTTTGTTTTGGTCAAAAAGGGCTAATCCGGTCCTAAGGTCGCGTCCTACAGCCAACGACGGCTCTGATACCACCTGAAGCGTCCCTACATAAGTAGCGACTAAATGTGATACAAATATCAGTCCCAGGAGGCTGATAACACATTTATTTGACAGATAATTCAGTTACCGTACAACTCCCGAGGGAGTGGGCGTGAAAGCCACGCAGCGATAAACAGTAAATAAATAACGGCGGCTAACCAAGCAACTGCCAAAAGATAGCACTCGGGACTACACGGTAGCAGCAGCATCTTGGGCAGGCCAACACCACAGGCAGCGTCGGGTGCGGACACAACCTCTACTCAAGGTCCTCGGTGACGAAGTCCGGGTCCTCCTCTGTAGCAACGAAGCAAGGGTGAGTACAAACGTACTCAACAAGTCCAACCCCATCCACGGAGGGGAATACAAGCAAGTTTATGCACAGGTATAACAAGGGTAGGCTAGAGTTTATTTGCGGAAAAGCTAAATTTTAACACATGCAGGGGATCGTTTCGCAAGGGTTTTTGCAAAGTTTTCCTTTAATACCCGAAGCATTGAGTGGGGTTGATCCTACACAAAGGATCCAAGTTTTTATCGCTATCGGACTCCCCATCCGTCATAGCGCACGGCACATCTGCCGGACTCTTCCAAAATCCCCCCCCCACACACACACATGACAACCTTGCCCAATTGCTAGTTGTGTGACCAAGCTGTAACTCGTCCAATGCCGTGGACACGGCTACCCGGATAGGTTTTAACTCTGCAGAGGGTGTACACTTTTCCCACAAGTAGGGTACCGCAGCACGATCACCTTAGTGTCGATGCGGATCCTAACAAAGCCATTACCCACCTTAGCTAAGACTGGCTAGCCCTCGCGGAAACACCCAAGGGGTTCACGGCTCGTCCATGAGACTGTAACCGGGACCTAAGTCACCAAGATCTTACTCCTTTTCCATGGGTTCCCGTTGCTCACCCGCACCCCTGAGGACTAACAGTTCAGCTAGTGGGATTTATGCTATGCCGTTGCCCATACAACGGTCGAGTGGTTGCACGATGGTGGAATTAGGCAAGATGACACATCAACTCGGTCCTTAATCACGACAGGATGGATATCTCCCGACATTGCTCAACCACCGAGGTACGAACACAACAACTTGGCATCCCACACAAGGAATACCCATCCATCCCGTCTACACATCCTTTTTCCCCGAACCCAAAAGCCATTTCTCTTACTCAGACACACACACACGTTTATTTTCCGAATACACCATTGTAATAATGATTGCAGTTGAGTAACAAATTCCTAAGCGTTCTAGCGGTGGTTACCATCTAAACAGAGCGAGTCATATTTAGAGATAAGCATAGGACAACAAGGAATGTTCATAACAATCAAGGGGTGGCTATCCAACCATGTCTTGCGATATAATAATATGCATTTTATAAAACGGGCCAATAGGTTGTGTTTGAAAAACTAGGTATTAAGTATGCATCAAAGGGTGAGATTGGACTTGCCGTCTTCAAAGCCTTTCGGGAGTTCCGGCTCGCGGTACTGGTCCTCGGGCTCGGGCTCGCGGTCAAACTCCTCCTCGGGCTCCTTCTCGGGCAATCCGCGATCTACGGCACACACAAACAGACACACAAATAAATAAAAGAGAAAACGGTTTTCAACCGTGAGCTCCGAACAGGAAACGTGAACGGAAAATAGGTAGAAGGATTATTTCTGGAAAATTTGGATATAGATCGGCGAAAGTATTCTGGAGGATGACGTGGTAAAATTTGGGATTAATTGGAGGGAGTTTGGCGTATGAAATGATGGGTTAAACATGGATTAGGGGCTTAAATGGGGGCTTAAGGGCTGATTTATAGTAACCAGGGACCTATTTGCAATTACTTTCAGAAGTGTAGGGGCCTATGTGTAATTTGGGGGAACTTGGGGGTCGGATCGAAATGGGAGAACTTTTATTTCTTCTTCTTCCACGAAGGGAAGATAGAGACTGGGGAGTTGGGGTGGTGCTTCTGCTGCCCGCCTGCGGGACTCCCTCATAAATAAGCCGTGGTACGGGTACGGCTGTGAAACTTAGCTCCCTTTGGCCACTTACCTTGAGGTCTCGGCACGTGAATAAGATTGGGCGGATCTGGGCTTCTGGCCGAGCTGGTGAAGATACCGCCCGC